>NC_042495.1:104065961-104077544 GCF_005508785.2 Acyrthosiphon pisum | reverse complement strand
AAAACTTATTCAGCGTAAATGCGTTTTGTCTGTGTTGCTCGCGGGCCCAGAGAGAGAAAACAAATATTGTGTTGACATCCACTTAAGAGCACGTGATATCCGCATTCCGCATTGTTGTCTCCATCTTACAAGTGCGTAACATAGCAAATTTTACGCGTAGCTCTGTTAATTTAAAAATTGTCGTGAATTGACCTCTTACAAAATCTAAATGTAAGATTATTATGTAGGCAACCTCTTGGGCTTTTTATTATATTTTAATTTTTAAGCGAGTTATTTTAAAATTGTAAATTGTTTGTATATCTTAAAATACTCATAACTCGCTTTAAAATAGGTATTCGAGCATTTTAGTACCAATTTTACCCTACAGAAGAGAAAACCTTTGTACGAGCTATTATGTGCCTACCTACACAGATGGCGTACACGCAGTACTAATAATATTTGAGTATAAAATTTGATAACAGCTGACAAGTGACAACAATACAATACATTATACGTCAGTCGTCAATACACAAGATGACGTTACTTACTTGTCTGTGCAGAACGCCAAGTCGCCAACACACAATTACATTAATACGTTATTTAGGTACAATAAGTCATTTTTATTTGTAAATTAATAGTATTTACCAGTTAGTAGTTAGTTACTACTCAGTACTTACTACCAGTTCTATCCTAATTTTCCATATGTAGTTAAAAGGAGAATAAGTGAAAATCACTACTTTTCAAGAAATGTAAAAACATTTCATTTCTGTAATGACTATATAATGGGAATGGATTTTTGATTTTTCACACAACAGGTACAATGCCTATTTGAGATAAACAAATATTTTAAATTTTGATAGCAAAAAATGTAATATACCAACTAGGATTAGCAATTAACTGTGCACGACATCATTTATATTATACCTTATATATTATTATTTATTTGTATTGGGTAATATCTAACTGAATTGTCCATTTCTTCGCGTTTAACATATGGTAACTAGGTACCCACTGTTTTTGAAATAATCATTTAACCTTCACCCATTTCAAATTTCAATATTCAATTAACTTAGTATGGCTTATATAATATAATATGCGAACTATACAAACGACAATTTTATTATGTATTTCAATTTGAGCTAGGTATATATTATTAAAATGTATATTTATTATATTTACTGTAAAAACCATGATAGTTATATCGTAATGTCTACAGGTTTAATGTTATTTAAGTATAATGTTGTGAAATAAGATGCACAAGTATGAAGTATTAATGATTTAGGTAGGTCAGCCAGTTATATAATTTCACTTTAAACAAAAAGGGTCTTTTATTGTGCGATGAAGTATACTTACACTTTAATACTTAACAGACAATAACGGTAGGTAATAGCAGATGAATTACTGTCATTTTCTGGCTTAAGTGTATTTTAATGGTTTGGTGGTTTGTTTCCTATAAAATATCTTTGAGTCTAAAATAATCACTACCTACAAGCATTACCCTTGTCTTAAATATAGAATATTAGATTATACAGATTATACTATGTTTAGTATATTTTTGTGTATTGACTATTGAAATTATTTTGTCTTTTTCTTAATTATCTTTTTTAATCTTTTCACAATTAATATAATAGTTACCTATTTAATTACTTAAAGATATTTGATTAACTCTAACATACTTCTAACACAGAAATATACAATTGTATATCATCTACCCATGGTCATATAAACGTAATTTAAATTTCATGATATTATCTAATTTCAACTGCAAGTACCTATGTTCTAACTAAAATTCCATTGAAATAAAAATAAAAAATATACGTATTTCATTATATACTTTCTCCATTATCGATGTTTGTCACAAGGACAGCAATTTCAAAATTAAGAAAGATTAATTTTGCAAAAATGAAAAATATAATGCCAAGGATAAAAATTAACAAATAATAAGCAAAAACACTACAAATTTAATTTTATTAATATTCAAAATACTGATAGAAAATTATAATTGTACATTTCAAAATAGTCCTTAACAAACAACAATGAAAAATGAACAGAACATTGAAGGGACTAAAATAACTTTCTTAACATTCTAAAACAATATTGTTTGATTACTCCTTATTTTTACAACTATCATTATTAATTTTTTTATTAAATCACAGAAGTGGACAATTTATTTAATTGTAATAATTATCAAGAAAAAAAAAACACATAACTTTGAAACAATATATGGACATGTAGAAAAAATAAAAACTCCAGGTAGGTAACAACATTATTTCCTAGCTAGTCAGTGCAACACACAATGACTATCACAGACAATCTAAAGAAGCACGAAAGCTGCTTATATGTAATATAAGCACAACACCATTTTGCACAATTTTTGTACATAAATGGAGTTAATGACTGGTGTTTATTTGATAAAATTGTATATTCTGAACGGAATGAAAAATATTACTCTTGCCTAGTCCAGTCCATTAATAATGTAAAAGACTTCTAGGAATGTATACAACAGTTTTCAACAAAAATTAAATAATAATTATATGGTCATTATTTATTCATTACATTATTAATATTAACCACTGATATCAATACTTTTTATAAGGACGGACCTCAATTGATAATTCATCGAAAATAAACTGTACTATTTGATTATAAAAACATATAGAATTACAATTTAAATGCAAATGTTTCACCTATTAACTAATATTTTAGGGAATAATCACTCAACTCTTTAAACATAGATTAAGAAGTCAAGTGAATTTTTAAACAGTAAAATTAACTAAAAACAAAATACTTGATTACATTAATAAAATAATAAATTATACATAGTAAATCAAGTAATATTATATTGCAACATTTCAAGGGCAGATCTGACCAAATTCTGGTAGATTTACATGGGGAAGAAATAGTCAAGCACACCCCCTTAAACACAAGAGATCTGATCCTGACAAAAAAATTGTTTTAGAATTAACAAAGACTAGATAATAATAATTAAATATTAAGTTAACATAAATATTTTTTTTACAATAATAATAATAATTCATTTTGTTCTATGCTACAACATTATTGTTTTAACAAAGAAAAACAAGAACAAGTAACTATAATAACATAATAAAGTGGCATATTTACAAGAATTGTCCCAGAGTATTATAATATTACTTTTTCTAAAAAAAAAAACAAATAAAATTTACATAATTTGAGACCATACAATACTGAATTATAATTTCATATATTCTATTGTTTATATAATATATTGAATTGTATTAATAACAATAATATCAAGAGCTAAAATATTAACAACTCTAATATTAGTCATGATATAGCTACATATTTTGTAAATGTAATATAATAAAAATAGATTAAAGTTAATTCATGATCCTTTGCAAAAAATCTTTGAAAATATGCCACTGATAACATAAATTATTATTAAAATAACCATTTTTGTTCTTTTTTAAACAATTTTGTAAAATAAACCAAAGTAAAAAAAATAACTAAAGTTAAATATTATTAAAAATTAAAACAAAAATAACCACTTTTAAACATTAAAAATTAAAAACAAAGAAACCACAATTTGTCAATAAAAAAAAAAAAGTAGGGTTTTCAATAAATAATTATATTTATATGTAAATATTTATTAGTAAATTCATGAATGCATAGAAGAATGAATACGGATTATCAATTAAAAATACTGACGACAATAGGTATTACATTTAGTTTTAATTTTTTTAATACTGTAAGGAGAAATATGGAGTAAGAAAAATTGGCAAAAAATATACATATTAATTTAAAAATGTAAATAGAAAGGTCAAAGGAGTAAAATTTACTTTGATTATTATGTATATATAGATAAATATTTGATGTATATGAATGTATCTTGCAATATTTTACTTTTAAATGTGAAGAGAAAATGGAAATTCTGCTTACACAAAATAATTTCAAACACTATAAGACACTACATATGTTTTATAATATACATACATATTATATATATATATATACACATTGTTACATGCTAATAAATAATTTATATATTTATATTAAATTAATTTTGTTCTCTAAAAATTGATTTAACTATGAATTCTAAAATCTTAGGAAAGTGAATTTAATATTTAAAAACATCAATTATAAAAAGAAATTATTTACTTTAAAATAATAAGACGATTATCACTTAATTCCCAGCATATACTTGTAAAAACTATAAATACCAGTTAAATTACTTATAAAACTAAACCAATTATTATTAATAATGTAATTTAGATTTAATGTTTTTTTTTAAAAATTGTCTGTATTATTTTGAAGAAATTTTTAATAATTTTAAGATAAGTATACATAAACTATGAAGTTGTTTGAGCAAACAGTTGGCATGTAACAATGTAAATATATATATATATATTTTATGAATATATTAAATTTTAAATAACAAATATATATATTTGTTATATATACATATGTCAAAGAAGTAGGAATAGTTGTGAGTATGGAAATGTTAATTAGTTTTTGGTGATATTGTTTTATATTTTATTATTATTATACAGCCAAGGAACATTTTTTTTTAGACGAAATTCGCAACCTGGGCTAACTATCTCGATTTGGATATTTGGCGGCTGTGAATCGTCGAGGCCATGGTAAAGGCCAATCATATTGACGAGGTATTGGACCATTAATATTTCCTTCAAAGTATCTGAACATCCAAAACCACCATGACCGTGATAGATAATTATTGGAACTGCTATGCTATAATAAAATAAAAATAACACAGTGTAAAATATTGAATTGTTAGTTACACATACCTATCTAATTTTAAAATGTTTAATACAATTTCACAATTTTACATGAATATAAAGTGATACCTAGTTTATTGTATTATTAACTTTCATTAAAATTGAACAAACACAAATTGATTGTATTATAATTTTTGTTGACACACTCAAATTGGATACAAATTTTTTTTATAGAAGACTTTAAAATAGACAATCCAAACATATTTCAATTCACAATGAACAAGTTATTTAATATTTAACCTTACATCCATACAAGTCACAGTACATGCAGATTGACATTATAATTCCATAAATATTTTCCTAACTAAACCTTAACATTTTTTTAATAAGGAAATGTTATCATTATTGAAATCACATTAACACAATAACACATACTTAATTATTTGTAAATAATATTCACATACAGTGTGTGTTATAGCTTATTAAATATTCTTAAGGAAATGCCAGAATAATAATATTAAGTTATCAAATTTATAAAACAAACTGTCTTTGGCAACTAATTTAATATTATATTAAGTAACATCATAATTTAATCGGAAAATACCCTTGTTAGTAGAAATAAATAATAATTACTATGTTCAGAAGCACAAATTAATAAATTGATAAAATAAAACGTAAGAAAAAACTTTTTTTTACAGCCTTGAATATTGAACTATTAAAATCAAAAACATCCAAACACTACAACACATCAATAAATTATCTTGTATAATATAAATTTCTATAAATGAAGCATTAGCAGTTCCTTTTCGCACAACATTTTTTTCTATACTCTGTTCCAAAAGAGATTTACGTAAAAAAACCAGTTTTGCCCGTGGCCCTGGTGTCTTCTCTTTTAGAACAGGGTATATATCGTCCCCGTTCATGCAAAGTACACTAAGTCCAAAAATCGACTTAGAAATTTGTATTTTAACAATAATAAGAACTATACATTTCACAGTGTCATATTATTTATTACTACTCATAAACAGCTACTTCCCTTAAGGGAAACTCAATTAAAAAAAGAAAGAAAAAAATTTGGTTACATATTATGGTATACATTTAAAGTTTGAAAAAATTGCAAAAGCTGATTCATTTTTTGGACTTGGTGTGTTTTGCATGAACGGGGACGATATAATCTTGTAGTTACTCAATAACCAACAATAGTATTGACATGGAATTACTTGTAAGCTACTTTGAATTAGTATTTAAATATACTTAATGTTTAAAATAGTCTATATCAAACACTTAAAGCAGATGTGTGGGGTGTGACGTGATCTAAAGATTTAAGAAAATAACAAAAAATTAAATTAAAATGCGGAACTTGCTTTGCTACATTATATCATGAAATCTTAGTAGATTTTACCTCATCTTTGAGTTATTTACTGTAATGGATGTGTTAATTTTGAATTCATTAATAAATAAATCATTGTATACATTCTACAAAAAAAAAAAAACTGAGAGTCTACCAGCCTATACTTCAAAATATATTTTATAATTTATATATTTTTCTTTTAGTAATACTTAGTCATTAATATTTTGAAAATATAATTCTATATGGTTAATAATAATATAGCTCAACCAAAAGGTGATAAAACATTAAAAAAAAAAAAAAACGTCAATGAAACAATACATTCATGATTCATCTCTTCAATCAAAATCTAAGGCAACAATATAAAATTACAACATTTAACATAATGTTGTTAAAATATGAGATGGTAGAAACATTGTAAACATATTTTATTTGCAATTTGAATAAAACTTAATTTTTTTTTACACAGTCATGACTAATTAATACAAGAAAAAAATAATCAGTGACTAGTTTAACAGTCAGACATCTACCAAGGTAGTGAGTGTATTGACAAAAAACATGCATATTTGTTGCTGCTGAGATTTTATCTAACACTAGCTGATCCCGTGCACTTCGTTTTCCGGCAACCAATAATTATTATTATAATAGCTTTAAAACCCATGACAACCATTTATAAACAAAAATTTCCATCGGAAATCTCAAAATTTCTGTTTGAGCCCCTCCTGGGGTTGGTCTTCTCCCTTTTTAAATTAGCCTATCTTCTGAAAAGAGTTCTAATCTATATATATATTTATAAATATATCTGATCCCGTGCACTTTGTTCCCCATTAAAAATACCAACGCTATATGAATAATATGTTTTTTTTATAATATAACGGTTAACCATAACAAACCATAACAACAATTTTAAACCAATAAAAATTATTATTATAGCTTTGAAACCCATGGCAACCATTTATAAACAAAAATGTCCGTAGAAATATCAAAATCCTTGTTTGAGCACCTCCCGGGGTTGGTCCTCTTCCTTTTAAATTAGCCTATCTTTTGCTCAGAGGTATAATCTATCTATGTATATAAAAATATCTGATCCCGTTCACTTCGTTGCCCATAAAAATTGCCAACTCTATATGAATAATATGTTTTACATATCACCATGGCAACCATTCATATACAAAACATTTCCATCGGAAATTTCAAAATAAAATATAATTTTGGTTGCCATGGTAATACGGAGATACACACCGACGAAAATCTCAAAATAATATATAAATGGTTGCCATGGTAACATGGATACACACACTGACACACATACATTCATTTTTATATATATAGATAGATAGAACAGAGTATAGTAAAGTTTAAATATTTTTAATGAATTTTATAACCATTTAGGGCAGTGGTTGTCAACCTGGGGGGCGCCCCCCCCCAGGGAGGCGTGACAAAATTTCAAGGGGGGGGGGCGTGAAAATGTTGAAAAAAATTTTAATTGTTTATTTAATAAATATTATGCATACATCAATCTTATAGTAGTGAGGGGGGAGGCGTGAACTCATAAAATAGTTTGAAAGGGGGCGTGGACCTCAAAAGGTTGAGAACCCTTGATTTAGGGGGTCATTGAAATTCTCCTCTTCTCCGAAATTTAAAAAGCCAGGAATACTTAGTTAACTAACTATTAATAATTACATACTTTCGTTAACTATTGAAACAATTAAAATTAACATACCTTTAGATAAACATTATTAGCTAATGTATGGTATATCCAAAACAGTCGTGTAGTAACCAAGTATGCTATAATCACATCAATAGTATAGTGACCGTGTGCTAGGAGTACCATTAATACTCCAACAGCTGCCAACAACCATGAAGCCCAATGCAATAAATACCATCGTCTGGGAGAGTCTATACAAAAATAAAATTATTATTTACTTTTATACCACTTATGAATAGCACATGAAGTATATACATTCAACGGTGATTAAGTAGCTCATCACTAAAATTGTGGTATGTCCGCTATATATATAATCGCCACAAAATGTGTGTTTGCCATTGATTGATAAACCAAAACCAGAAAATAACTGGAATACACGCCTAGCAATCAGTACTGGATTTGTTGAGTTGGCTTTGGGCGAACAATAATAAGTGGTACTAGATGTGGGCAATACAGTTACAAACATAGTGACAGAGCGAAGAAGATATAGAAGAGACAACATGAACATCAGTCTACGTAGTACAATAAACCTAAAAAAATATACATAAATTAAAATCAAATGCTATAATTTTATTAATGAAAATAAATGTATTAAGTAGCTATAATTTTAATTTAGTATTCATTACATGGTCATCCAAATATTGTGTAACAAAATTAGTGGAAATTACATAAGATCTTAATTTTTTCCACCAGATTTGTAAGTTTTATAACACAACATTTGGATATCCCTATAATAATTAGTATTATAAACTGTTAAAATAAAAGAATTTAGATTTTTAGTCCAGGGAATAATTAACACAAATAATACATAAACCAGAAAAATATCTTTAAATAAAAAAAAAAACAAAAAATATAAATTGTGTTAATTAAACAAATGATTAAAGAAATTTAATATGTAAAAGCTTTGACCTGTTAATTAATATAACTATGAATTATGAATTCTACATAAAAGAAAAAGTAATAAAACTCAATCCATTCATATCTGCAACAATGATTTAACCTCCTAAAAAAGTTTGTAATTACCTATACTTATGACTGGCAATAATTAACAATGTTAAATTTGTGCTGACAATGATAAATATTTCTGATACATCTAATGCCCAGTCTCGAGCAGGTACAGCATCTAAAAATGTATCCGGTAATGGTTTGTACAGACTACGATCAGGCACTCTTTCATGGACAACAGCCAAAGATGTAGTGGTGATTAGAAAATTCACAATCAACAATATTAATGCTAAATTAAAAAAATAATAATAAATACACATTATATATTTTATACTATTTAAAATAATATTATATTCCACTATTTACCAACAAAAGTCTTGAATTTCTCTTGTGGGATTCTAATTTTATCATTTGATGGTAACACATTAACATTATTTGGTATATCGATGTGCACAGCTGCTCCATTGGCATTGTTGTTGAGATATTTGTGACTAAAATCATTATCATCTTCAGTAGGTGTTGTCCCACTATCAGGTTGATGTTTGTTATCTGTCAAGGCTTGGTGTATATGACCCATATTAGGTCGTTGATGCTCACAATTGTCCGTATTTGAATCATTTCTTGATTCCCAACCAACACCATTACTAATGGCTGTTGTTACTTGTTTACATAGACCCAACAATGGCTGTCTTTGACGTTCATTCTAAATAACACAATTAGTTAAGAATTAAATTCATATGAAATAAGGAAAATATAAATAATACAAACAACTGAATTAAAAGATAAAAGATAATTGAACAATTTAAAAACATTTAAATACCTATATTATTTTAAAGAGAATTTTTTTTGAAAATAATGAATGAACATTTAACCTTGACCTAGTATAATTTTTACCCTGATGTGGTCATTAATTATTTAGTTGCTTAGTACTAACTACTGGACGATGGTACATTGGTACATATAAGTTATATAGTATTTTTAGTAATAATTACAAAAATAATATTGATAAATATTAATAGGTACATTATAGAATATATAATTTAATTAAGTATTTTGTATAATGCAGATTCTATTGCATAGTTAATTTTAGGAAATGTTCAAAACTACAATAGAATAAAACATGCTTAAATATAATAATTTATTACATAAGAAAGTCAAACATTTATAGAAAATAGAATATTGCATATTATAATGCGGTGAAACTTCCTTTCAACACAATTTTCTGTTTAACAGAATATTTTTGAGCACCAAATTTATTCAGTTCTATTTAACAAAATTCTCTATAATACAATTTTTTTATGCCCCATGGGCAGAACAAATAAATATTTTGAATAACAATTAACAATAATAAAACCTCTATATTCAAAATACATAAAAATTGTTATTATATTATACAATAATTTATTTACTGAAGAATAACAGATCTTTCTGTTACACCCTGTATATCATAATTTTACGTGAACTAAAAATTTTAATTTGATGATCTATAAAGAATATTAATTAAAAATTATACGAGATATGAGTCACAATAATTTACTATACAGATACAATTAGTCTTAGAGTTTGAGTGGGGAAGATAAATGTATTGGTTTTACAAAGAAGTGCAGTTTTTTGTTTTGTCCTTTATCACTATTTCAAGGATTAAGAATATCTAAATCTTCAACTTTGAGGGTGGCTCCTGGTAACAAACTAATTAGTTTTTTTTAGGGGCGGTGGGGGTGGTATGGAAGAGATCAACATATTGGCAGTTTTTATTTTTATTTTTATTTTATAGGGTGTTTCTACTGGGTATCCTTCCTAATCACATGATTCATGTTAACCGTTTTTATTTGTCACTTATCAAACCTAACTTATTGTACAAAAAAATTTAAATATTGTAAATTTATTTCAATATAATAAAAAAAAAATATATATTTATTTTAAGTTCTAATTTTGACGAAATTGGATATGTATCCAAATGAAAAATAAAGATTTTTCCTCTAACGATTTTAGTTATTATGTTGAAACTTAAAAAATATTTATTTTACGAACTTGAAAATAATCACCATAACGTATAGGTATTATTGTTTTCTATAGGTATAGTTAATGACATTTTAAGCTATTCACACCGTTCTACAGTTCGCGGTATTGACTTATAATCTAAATGTTAAGAACAATAATATTATATGCGATGTTTTATTACAAAACTCATCTCAACATACCGTAGGTACCAATACTAAAAAAATGCCCCACTACATGATAATAATATAAGTAAATTATAAGATATTCTTACAAATAAAGTTAGCACATCGTATCACGTGCGTAGCTAAGAGCTGATAGCAAAGCGGACCCAGCCTACTTTTTAATATTTTAACTCTACCCTACTTGGAAGAAAAAAATTACTTAATCAATACAAATTGCAAGTGCAATATTATTATGTTTACAACAAAATCAATTAAATATCAAATAAGTTTACAAAAATACAACCAGAAAATATTGGCCCACATTTTTCATTGGATTAAAATAATTTAATATATCTATTGCATAGTGTACCTATATTCTATTTATTATTACAGTAAGTTAGTAGGTATGACTTAGTATTACAGTATTTTTATTAGAATTTATTATTACTCATTTACTCTATTTAATAGCATTACATACAGTGCTATTAGAGCTCTATCATTAGATACTCCTACTTCTAACCTAAGTACTCAATATATTTAGAGTAACTCGTCCCTCTAAACCTAGTACCTATCTACCAACTGTAAGTAAAGCGACTGACCCGTTTTATACCGTAGGTTGTAAGTATACATGATAAACATTTTAAATGTATGATTAACGTTTGTTACATTCAAATTTAAGTTGCATATGATTGTTAGTATAAGTCAGTGGCGGCTATCCTCAAAAAA
>NC_042495.1:104061018-104065911 GCF_005508785.2 Acyrthosiphon pisum | reverse complement strand
TTAACACTATTTATCATTATTACTATTATCACTATTGTTATTACTTTTCCCACTCATGTTTGAGGTTATGTTTAATAGTCGTAGTTGTGTTGTTTGTACGTACGTGGGACGCACGTCGTTCCGTACTTACTGAATTATTATGTATGTGTATTGAAGTATTGAAAGTAATAAATTGTTGTAAACGAAAGTATTAGTTATTTCTTACATTATATTACTTTATGAATTGGAATTTTTATTTTTATTAGTTTCGTCCACTATAATACATCATAATAAATAATGTTATGGGTAAATTATTATAAATTAATAATCAATTTTGGAAACTGGAATATGTATGAAAATATAAATATCTAGTATTATTTGAATGGCATAATGTGTTTAATATTTATTTACGTGAATTTTGTTTAATCAATGATAAAATATAATAAGCTAAAAGGAAACTATAAATAAATGATAATTATAAGTAGGTACCTATTTTTTTATTTTAAACTGAAATTCAATATTATATAGGCAAAGACTTAGATGTAAGATTTCGAAGACTTGGATGTAAACAACAAATAAGATAATAACCATAAAAATAGAAATGAACGATATTAAAATTAAAAAATACGAAAAAACTAACACGTATTGTGTCCAATAAATTCGATTTGATAATTAGGTAACAATTTAACGTTAAAACCTATTCTTTTATTATCCGAAAATCCGTCGTGGAATTTGTATTAGCTTTTTTTCTACATTACCCGTTTGCGAGACAGGTGGGGTCAGACGTAGACGTAGTCTCTGGAGTCAAGACGAAATTTTACATTTCACAATTTCCTATAGGCCGAGCAAAATTTATTAAGAACCCACAGGCATCATTACGTTTTCTTGCACAGAAGACTTCACGCTGAAGTCATTGGGCTATATTTCAACGAGACGTCTGTTGGTTTATAAAGGGCTATATTTATACAAGAATAGGAGTATGGCAGTATGCTAGGCTGGTATGTAGTAGGTATACCTCCTAAGCCGAAAGGCAGTAAGTGACGATGTAATAGTTTTGAGGAAAATTACTTTTTCTGAATAATATTTTTATTTTTGTTTGCATTTTGTTAAAATTATTTACTAAATTAATGATTCTCATATGTTTTTTTCAATAGATTTCAATAAATCGTATGAACTAACTTTATTGTACATTTCAACAATCAAAATATATATACCGTAGGTAGGTAGGTACTGGTACTAAAGTTAGGACATAGATACCTATTATGTGTTTACGAAGATAAAAAGCAGTATGAGCATGTACATAGTACGTACTTTTTTTTTTACTAAACTGACTAATAAAATAATTAACTTGTTTTTAAAATATAATAATACTAAATAATACACAGTTAAATATTATAATATTATATTAATATTTTTAAAGTTTGTAATGAACACATAAAGGTTTTTTCAATAAATCTTTTAGGAAAACCTTAACTTTAATAAGAAAAGTTGTATTATTTATAATATGCCATAGAACTTTTAAGAACATATTCAAATATTAAGACTTAAATTAAATTCAGTAGAACACCTATGTAAATTAACTACGAAGAACTGAGGAAGTGCCTATGCAGTTCATCACTAACTCGATCTTTATTGATTTCACCAATTGTATACAGTCGATTGTCGATATAATATTTACTTAGATATACCTTATGCGATTTTATATGCGTTTAATATTTATTGGATAAAATTTTTTTTTTTTTTTTTTTAAATTATTTGCATATTGATATATTATAATATTATAATAATATAGAAACCACTATAGTGTTTCTAAACACGGCATATGGTAGTCGGACTAATGACTTTGCTTATTTTATGACCAAAAAACTCATACTGCATATCTAATCTCAGTATTTTCATTGACCTATCCTTCCTGGAACACAAAACCAAACTCAAACACAACCATCCATCCTAGTAAATTCGGAATTCCGTTATTAATCCTGCACTTTTTTTTTTTTTCAATTCTTAGATTGGTTAAATGACTTCGATGGCCCTCCACTTGTCCCTATCCATTACAGCTACTTTTAGTTCCTTATAATTGGTTTTCCCTATGTCTTCTATGATCTGTTTCATAAATGGTGTCCTTGGTCTACCTCTTTCTTTTCCTTCTGTCTTTTCTTCTATTATTGTCGTTATCCATTCATTGTTTCTCATAATATGCCTGATCCATTTTTTCCTTCTTTATTTGATTGTCTTCCATATTGTTTTTTGTTCGTTCATTCTTAGGTTTACTTCCTCATTTTTAACTTTCTCTATCCAAAAAATTTTCAATGCTCGTCTCCAACACTATGTTTCAAACGCTTCAATCTTTTTTTTTTTCCGTTTTGAGTATCGTCCATGTTTCTGCTCCATAGAGGGCTATACTCCATACAAGACTCTTCATAAGAGTTTTCCTGTTATTTAAGGTAACAGTGTTTGCCGTAAGTAGGTGCTTCTTCTTGTAAAATGCCTGTTTCACTTGTGCTATTCTGCTCTTTATGTCCACCTCGCTTCTTCCATCATGTGTTAATTATCAACGTTTTAGGAAGGAAAGTAATAAAATTACGTCACCTACTCGTCACAATAAATATAATATGTATTTAAATTACATTTGCGTTATCCGAAATAATTTTTATCAGGTTACGTTTATTACTTAAATAAAAAAAATTACAAAATCAGTCCATAAGACCATAACGATTAACGACTAATAGGTAAATAGTAATAACCATTGGCGCAACTAGGTGAGTACTGAGTGCAAAAGGGTCTTTGGCACCCCCAAGTTCTAAGTTTGTGTTGTATTATTGTAGTACATACAATCCAATGTTTACTAAGAGCTTTTCAAAGGAAGCTTATGTGAGTGATTTAAGAAATACATTGAAGCATTGATGTTTAATGTACTCTGATAATATAAGTGAAAGATGCCTTATGTGTGCACAAAATAGAAAAGTAAATTTTACTTGGATTAAGTGCAATAAATGTGTTCATGCTGCTGTCGTCAGCATTTCCGCCAATCCGTCTGTAATGGTGACAATGTACAGCATGCACAATGGACAACTCTTTTCTCCTCGCTCTTCACCGTCCCTTCCTACGCATTACACACATGATCCACTCTATACAAACGTATTTTTAATGTCTTTGCTAAATCAATGTAAACACCGCCATAGTTTTATATTTTATTTTGTTTTTGTTTTACGTTGTGTGTCAACATTACCAAAAAGAGTTCGTATTATAATTCTATATTGTTATTGTGTTGTGTGTGTACTGGAGACGCTCACTAGTAAAGCAGCTTCCATTATTTCGTTCGTATTCATTTTTATATACACGTTATATTTTTTATCATTGTCGGCATGAGTAAGATGACACAATAATCATTGTAATTTTCTCTGGTTTCGCGGATACTGAATCTGCAGATCATTTATACAACAACTACCAATAAATCATATTTCGTTCACAAGTCGGTGAGTACTTATTTATTTGGTTCCGTTTATAATACCTACCTCTCTGTTAGATAGTCCGGACTGACTATAGTCGATAAGAATTGAGCGTACGGTGATAATTTCAATATCATCTGCATCATTATTGGCATCATTCGTCATTAGCGTAAGTCCGCCAGCAACCATTGTGCGTTGTGTGAGTGGCCGTCCAGGTCGTCCAGGTCGTCCAGGTGCAATACGCTGTGGATCGACCAACCACACCTCCACCTAAGTCATTGATGCGTGGAAATTCTGGATCGTTCAATGGATATCGTGGCAACCGGATATACTTCCTTAGCATAAGTTAGTTGTAAGATTATATCCAATTGTTGGGAACTCTGTGGTCATTGCACCTTACCGATTCGATCACAGAGAGAACCCCCACCATATACTTAAACTGCATAATCCTATTTCCCATTGTATAACTTGTATCCTTCACTCCCTCGCGTGTCGGTGCGTTCCAGTTCCTTCGTGTCCATTGTAGCGTCATTGTTGCCCCCCGTCACATCGTTGGGCTATATCTTGGAAATGGGCGTTGTCATACTGTCACGTTGGAAACGTTAATCGTGCAGCATTTTTGGTTGCCTACCCTTGATGCCTTCAATCTTTTCGGTAGATAAAATTACTATAAGTTAAATCTATCGAATGGTCCTTCACAATTATCGATTACCCTATACAAAATGTCAGCGAATAGTTCATAATGTGTGTGTAGGTGGTGTATGCGCTATAAATATATGACTAAAGAATTGAAAAATGAAAACTTCATATGTATCTTGTGCAATAAGTATATTAATTAAGTACCTATTTTATAATTAAAAAATAAACAAATACAAAATAAAAACTAATATGAAATAAAGATAAACAAACTAATACAATACTTATTGTAAGCAGTGGCAGCTATACTCAAAAAAATATGTGTTGCTGAAAATATATTTTCTGAGGACCCACCCACCTTACAATATTTATTAGAAAATAAAAATTACCAATATTCAATCATCAGTGGTTATTGGTTCACATATTTTAGATTCTGAGTGGAACGATGAATGTATTGATTTTACAATGATGTGTGTTTTTTTTAAAATTTTTTAAAATTTTTTTTTTGTGTCTGTCATCACCTTTAGGACAGTAAAAGTGCTTGGATTTTCTTCAACAGTACCTTTTCTGTTAGAAAAGTGAATCTAGTTGGTACTTTGGGGGGTCAAAAGTAAAATTTTTCAGGTAATTTTCAAAAGCGCCGTGAAAAACAAAATAAAAATTAAGGAAAAACGGGAATTTTTACGCAAAATCTGTTTTCGAGAAAATTGATATTGGTATATGGTGTACCATTAAAACAAATTACCGTACATACGTGAATTTTTCACTGGTTGTTTATATTTTCATTTTCTATAAATGATAAAATTTTCAAAATATTTTGATTTATTTT
>NC_042495.1:104058848-104060968 GCF_005508785.2 Acyrthosiphon pisum | reverse complement strand
ACATTGGATTTTCACTCGATTTCTCATGTAAAAGATTTTCTTATTTTGTTGTAATTAAAAAACGAATGACTGTAGATACTTGAAAATTTAACTGAATATTTATATTAGCATTTTATATATACGATAAAATTTTGAAAATAATTTGACTCTTTTTGAGCTGTTTACGGACATTGTAAGTTTTCGATTTTTTTTTGTTTTTTTTTTATAAATATCAATTAAGTTTTATCTATTGGGCCAAAAAGTGTAAAAAATTAATACAGGGCTCCTGATAAATTATTACAACAGCGGTTGAAAAATATTAAAAATACATAGGCACACATTTTTTTTATAAGCATTTAAAGATCGAATTTTGACAAAATTTATGAAATTTAAAATTGAATAATTATTTTTTAGTTAATAATTTATAAAATGTTCAACTTTTATATCTAAGGCTTGAAAATTTAAAACAAGATTCCATGTAAGTAGTTTATTCTGTTACCAAAAAATCTATAAAACACATAAGCACAGTTTATTTGTATAGTCATTTTAATTTCAAATTTAGACGAAATTACATATTATAAAACCTAGATTAACTATTTTAATTATTTTGTTATGATTGTATAATATTATTCGTGGGTACTTGAAACTTCTAAAGTATAATATTATATATCTATGATAGTATCACACTATCACGGTTTGTTGTTGATGTATAACTCGTTATAAGTACCTAATGGATATTGTGATATACTGATATGATTAATTTGTAATTAATTACAGGTACCTATTATAGGTCAATTTTTTTTTAATACCATAGATAAGTATATATAATATATATATGTCTAATACCTAGACTGATATACCGTCTCAACTCAGAATCGTTTTTCTTATACAGTGATATTATATCATTGAATTCAAATTTAATACTATCCATTATACAGTGACCCACTTGTAACTTACTGTACAGCAGAGCGACATCCACTTACCCACCTTTTTCCAATTGTTGGGTGTTTTTTAAACTGTGTGATAATTTAAAAAAAAAATATACAACACTATATTATAAATTAGTTACAAAATTAATTATACTTATAACCTATTACTTTAAAGTTTAAAACAAGAACAACCAAATCAAAAACTATATACTGTATAATACTATACAATATTGTATATATTATATAAAAAATAATGATGATGATAATATAATAATATTTTAGTCTCATAATTTCAAAAGTTTAGGTTAGTCATAGTTTAGTTTCAAATTGAGATATAATAAATTACTTCAAGGAAGATTTACCTATAGGCAATATATTAGAGCAGTAAATAATATAATATACTATACATATTATTACTATGTACATTTCTATGCTACTTTTATAAAATCTTTATTTATTTATAACTAAGCATAAAAAATTACATAACATAATTATTTATTAATCATAACATATTCGTCTGAAAACGATTTATTCCAGAACTTGTATTTAGTATTGTTTTGTTTTAATTATAAGTCATAGTATGATAAAAAATTACACAAGTACCCAACATCCATCCAACCACCCATCTGGGTACCCACCCACCCACCAAATTTTGTGTGTGTTGCTCAAGCAACACATCCACCATAGGATAGCAGCCACTGATTGTAAGTAATGAATAAATTACATGTACAGTAAAAAGGAGTCTATTAGCTAACATAAAATTAGGTACCTATGTAAATAAGTCACATCTTTAAAAGTGGAGATTAACTAGGTAGTTTAAGTGTTTAAATTTAAAAAAAAGTTAATTGTTTTAAAATTCAGAATGTAACCAGTTAAATTCATTATTTATTAACTATCAACTTTTGACTTAGAACAATCTTGTGATCACTTAACTTAGCTTATCTTGAATTCATTATATTGATTAACATGCTCATATTCGCAAATCTTAGTGTTAACTCCACCGTTGACGGTCCTCAGTCCGTATGAAAAAGGAGGAAGGGCGCATTAAAGATCTTTTGTAATTGAAAATTAATCATCCTTCTCTTGGTTTTAAAGTAATGTATTATTCTTTTAAATAGTTTTTCAATCTATATTGTGTTTATTTTTTTTTTTTTTTTGTAGGCTATACCATACTACCATTGTCCAATTGTGAAGAAGTATTTTAATAGTGCA
>NC_042495.1:104026819-104058798 GCF_005508785.2 Acyrthosiphon pisum | reverse complement strand
GAATTACCTATAGGCAATATATTAGAGCAGTAAATAATATAATATACTATACATATTATTACTATGTACACTCTATGCTACTTTTATAAAATCTTATTTATTTATAACTAGGCATAAAAAATTTACATAACATAATTATTTATTAATCATAACATATTCGTCTGAAAACGATTTATTCCAGAACTTGTATTTAGTATTGTTTTGTTTTAATTATAAGTCATAGTATGATAAAAAATTACACAAGTACCCAACATCCATCCAACCACCCATCTGGGTACCCACCCACCCACCAAATTTTGTGTGTGTTGCTCAATCAACACATCCACCATAGGATAGTCGCCACTGGTATAAGTATTGTAAATTATTCATATAAATTAAAAATGAAGACGTTAAAATATGAGTATATTATTTACGTATAACTGTATAAGGACGTACATGTGAAAAGATTCAATGAAAAACAAAAAATGTCTTTTTTTGCTATTGATAAGATAATACAGTTTCTAAAGAGACACACTACAACAATTTAAAAGTTCAAACATTGTGGGACGAGAGGAAGTCAGACAATACAGGGATGCACTAATTATGCGAGCTTGCAATCATTTTAGAAGAAAATAAATCAATTTGATTTTCACACAATCTAACAAGCTATTATTTGAAAAATAATAATTGGTTCATTAACCATTTAAACTTGAAAATGGTCCAATCATATGTCGCCAAATCATGTTTAAGGAGCCAGGTGCCATATAATTTGGTCCCCGAAAATACGCTATACGCGAATAATGATCCTGTTCTGTAAAATAAACCAAATTTGATTATTTTTTTTTTAACTAATGGAGTTTTATATTCTAAACACCTCATTGAACTCCATTTATCAATATTTTAATCTCAAACTTAATAATATGTAATAATACGACAATTTTAAGCTTTTTTATAAAATTATTATATACCATTATTTGAAATAAAATTAAAATCGGAGTTAAAAGTCTTCTTGTTTCAAATAAGAAATAGTTATCAAAATCCGACAATTTTTCCTGCGAAGTAATTTTTTTTAGATATAATACGCCGTATTAATGCCCCTAAATAAGTGTAGCGAGCATTAGTGAAAAGTATTATAATTAAGGTGGTAACTATAATATAAAATGTAATTTTCAAATTTCATAGAATTACCACAGGGCACAGACTATATGAAATATTTTCATCTATTCTATTTTATCATTATCTGACTATGGATTTAATAAAATATGTTTAGTTATTGTTTATGCAACCGCCAACCCGGCATTTAGATATTAAAATACTACAATCAACAGGCAACAAATATTTAAAAAAAAAAATAATTATAATGAGTAGTGCAACAATTCATAATTTTCTATATAAGTATACAGTTAGAATTAACCTTGTGTTGAATGTGTAGGTATTCCACATATTTAAAATAAAAACAGGATAAAATCATAAAATTTTCAACGTTATATAATAACGAACAGATACTAAAAATTAAGAAAGAACACTATACATTATATATAAATAAATTGAGTGTTTGAATAACTAGGTAAGACCCTAAACTAATAGTTTTATTTGAAATCTGTCAATATCTCAACTCTCAAGCTAACAATGGTGTTTATTATTTTTCGAATCATAGGAAAAAAATTATCATTAAATTACTATTTTAATGTAAGACTTTCTTGAAAACTGAAGAGTCGTAATATTCTCTGCTTTTTTCTAACAAATATGTAAGTTAAACTATTTGTGTTCAATGTTCATTTTTGAAACATAAGATTATATGGACTGCAATATGAAACTTTTAGAACACTTTTAAACAAAAAATGATTATTACTAAAATACTAAACATACTTGATAAAACTAAACATTAGTACATTACGCATAATAAATAGTAAATGCTATATACGTATTATTATAAATAATTATATTTATGTAATTATATATAGTATTATTACTAATAATTTACGATTGATAAACTCTTCAGTCCTATTGAATTAGTATGTTAAATAGTAAGTCACCTTGGTGTAATAGTAATTATACAAGTTACGTTATATTTATATATATTTTCGGGACCGCCATTAAAATATCATATTAACCGAGTACAAAACACATTAATGCCAGAACAATTTCAATTTCTTACCCACGACGAAATAGTATTGGTAAATTGTTTTCAAAATGCGTGTAAACTGAAGAATTGGACACAACTCTCGTTATAAAAACATTACCATAAAAGAAAAGTAATAAAATATAGGTTATTCTTTTACAATATAAGATTTTACTGCAGTAATAAGTAATAGTACATATTTGTCACAATACAAGTACGTAGGTACACAAAAAAAAAAATCGGGGGGGGGGGGAGGTTGACCCCCGAACCAAACCCTCCTCCCAACACACTGTATATATGGCTGTAATAATATGTCATTATTATAGCTACAAATTAAAAATAATAAATATCTACCTACATATAGGTACGCTAACATTTGTTATCTATTTATTTTATATTTGTTTATTGTACCAAACAGAAGACTGAAGCAAACAAACCGAAAATAATTAAGCGAAAGCGTAGTTTGTTATTCGTCATATTATAGAAACCTACGGAATTTTAAAAGTATTAACATATTATGATATACCTTTTCGAATACGTATATATATTATTTGTCGTATTACCTGCTGTCGTTAGTGCAGTCTACATATAGCATGTATCAAACACATGTTAAAAGAAAAAATATGAAATTTTTAATACACATTGAATAGACTAACATTTTTAATTGAAAAATTTGTTTTATATTACAGTTCTATACAAATACACATCAGTATTAAAAATATAATATTCTTATAAAACACCATTACTGTTGTTTTTTTTTTAAATTTAAAAACTTATGTTTTTACAATAATAATATTCTATTAGTATAAATTCATACGAAATAGTTTAGACGTTTTTTCACAAGGTTCTTGTAAACCTAAAAACTAGGGAACTCATTGTGCTGTCGGGTGTACCTCGTCATTGAATAGATCACTGTATTGAATATTATTATTTTGATAACATAATATAAATACAATTAAAGTTATTCATTTGAGAACATTGGGTTTTTTTTTGTTTTTTTTTCGTTTAATTAATTAATTTTCTATCAAAAAAAACAAAAACACAAGTCACAGATAAAGTTCTTCCTTATGTATTGTGGAATTTTGGTAATTCTACTTTAAATACAAAGGGAGCATAGTAAGTGTTTAAGTCCGGCGCTAACAGTTTTTGCTATGTTGTGCATTTGTAAGACGGAGTCAACACATGTTGGTGCGTAACGTCCTCTTAAAAAAAAAAAAAACAATGATAAATCAGTGCATACCTATAGGAGAGATTGTACGAAAAAGATCCTGAGCAAAGGAGACAGGCGAATCAACATTTATTCTAAGGTCAGATAGTTAACATTTTATACATTTTTAGCTACAAAACAATTTGTAAATATTTGCTAATTTGAACAATTTGTAATATACAAACATTCGGTAGTCTACGTTTTTTGTTTTTGAAATACGTCAACAATTTGGAATATCAAAATCAATTTTGTCAAATACTAATTTTGCTCAAAAGTTCCTGTTTTTTTTCTCAATTATTAAAATAACTGGACATTCTCAACTTATGACCCCCTCCCCCCTCAAGTACAAACCAGATCTACTTTACAGACAAGATACTAATGTTGAATATTGAAGAATTTATATCGACTAGATTATAAGTTGTCTAGATACAAAAGAAACCCCACATCATTGTAAAATCAATACATTCATCAGAGCTTAGAATCTAAAAACCAATATTTGACTCTTCATCATAAAAGGATTTTATTTCTATAAAAGGTGGGCAGGTTAAATTATCTTAGACAAAACAAATTAGTATTTGGAAAATTCAAACCTAAATCGGTTCGAATAGGATTGAATTGAAACATGTAAAATGTTTAAGCTGTTTAAAGAATTTACTTTTTATACACATACTCATGATAATATATTATATGAAGGTACCCAGTATAATTTTTGTCTAGAATATATCGTCATAAATTGTGTTTTATCACCCTAGTTGTATTTCAAACAGGATTATTATAACTTGTAGTTTTTCTAAAATTACTACGGATAGATAATTTAGTTTTTTTTATAAATTCATTTTCATAATTTAATTGGTAATAGTAACTAATAAGACAATTGTTGATTTTATAAAAAGAAAATTACTGAACGAACATTTTAGCTTATACTCTCTGAGTTATTGCCATTGTTTTTAGTAGTATCTATAAAATATAATTTAGTAATACTTAAGTAATAAGTAATAACCAATACTCCACTATAATTTCGTATAATTACGTCTGCATTTCATACATTATATACAGAATGTTGCACGATAAATGTGTCAAACATCTAGAGGTGTTTCTGCATCACAAATGGAATAAAAAAAGTCCTTGTGTCCATAATCGAATTATCAATAAGAGTAATAATTTCCATGTTTGTGTTTTTTTGTTAAACGCAAGTTTGATTAATAATAATGTCCATATCCACTAAACCATAGGTACTAAGACTAATTTGAATACATTGATGAAAAGCTCATAAAATTGGGATTAAGAAAACATATCTTACAAGGTGCTCACCTAATTTTTTGGGTAAAAAGAATAACACACATTTTTTATAACTTTAAAATGTCGTCGTTTTAAAAATTTCAGTTTTATCCAAAAACAATTATTTATTAAGGCAGGTGGGTGCAAATTTCAAAAAAACTTCAAAATGTTATAAGCTTTTCAACAGTGTACTCAATTTTTTCGTTAAACCTTTCTGAAGGGCCGCTATTCCACTTTAATGTGCGGAAAATAAACAACTGATTACGACGCTTTAGTATGTTTTTACTTAAATCGGTCAATTAACAATTATCGCAATTTATTTTCGTACTGATTATTATTATCTTAATTGTACTATGGTGAGGTCGATTAAGTCATTAAATAGTAATTTAGTACCTTTTTAAATCTCTGGATAACAATTCTGGTTATTTGATTTCAATACGCAGTTATTTTAATTTTTCGTACCTAGTCATTTTTAGAATCTTTATTAGGTAGTCGCGAAATCGATAGCATGATTTAAATACAGCTCATTACAAGAAGTTCTTGTGTAGAGTTTGGTTTTGTATTATTCGTCATACCTTCTTATTCAAATACCGAACTTGCAGACTTGCATTTTATTATGGTTTGTGTAATGGGAATACTCGAGCCTCTCAAAGAGAGTACGAAAATCGTTTTCCACATCGGCGTGTTCCTACCCCAGCCATGTTCAGCAGAATCCACCAAGCTTTGAGCGAGCGAGGTACTTTTCGATGGTCTTTGAGGGAAGGTGTACATAATGTAGATTTGGAGAGGAAAATCTTGGACGAAGTCAATTGAGATCCAGAAACTAGAACTCGTGCGCTTGCTCGTCAATTTGGAGTTCATCATTCTACTGTATGGAGAACTACTAATAAAGAAGGCTTATATCCATACCATTTTTTAAGAGTTCACGGTTTAGAGAACGCAGACCATCGTTGTACAGTTCTGTAGATGACTACTTCATAAGTTGAGGATCGTGGTTTTTTCCAAAGTATAATACAGTAGGTGGAAATTCATATCAAAATTTTCTTCAAAATGAACTACCTGGATTACTTGAGGACTTACCTTTGGAAGTCAGAAGACGCATGATTTACCAACATGACGGAGCCCCATCATATTTCTCTAGAGCAGTGAGACGAAACATTTACTTGTTGGATCGGTAGACCTAACTCTTATAAATTTTTTTTGTTTGGGGATATTTTAAAGAACGAGTCTAACAGCAGGAAGTCGATTCTGAAGCAGCACTAAGGCAGAGAATTCTTCAAGCAGCTATTGAAATGCGGAGACAGAGAGTGATGACAGCAGGAGTAACTGGGAGGCAAGTAGGTGAGAGAGCACGTGCTTGTTTAAGGCAAAACGGTGGACACATTGAACAGCTTTTACAATAAATGTAGGTGAACAAACTTATTTTGAATTTCTTATAATAAAATTTATAAAATTTAAATAAATTTTAATAAAATCAGGTTACCAGGTTTTGTATTTATTGCTTAGAATTTGTTTACGTTTTTCCCGGTTTTTCTACACATTAGTTGGAATAGCGGCCCTTCAGAAAGGTTTAACGAAAAAATCGAGTACACTGTTGAAAAGCTTATAACATTTTGAAGTTTTTTTGAAATTTGCACCCACCTGTCTTAAAAAATAATTGTTGTTGGATAAATTGAAATTGTTTGAAATTTCGACATTTTAAAGTTATAAAAATGTGTGTTATTCTTTTTACCCAAAAAATCAGGTGAGCCCTTGTAAGATATGTTTTCCTAATCCCAATTTTATGAGCTTTTCATCAATGTATTCAAATTAGTTGTAGTACCTACGGTTTAGCAGATATGGACATTATTATTAACCAAACTTGCGTTTAACAAAAAACGCAAACATGGAAATTATCACTCTTATTATTGATAATTTGATTATGGTCACAAGGACTTTTTTGTTCCATTTGTGGTGTAGAAACACCTCTAGAAGTTTGACACATTTATCAGTCAGTATTTATCATATTGTTTAGAAGTGTTCACCATTTTAGTAATATCTGCTTAGTGTATTTCATTTCATTAGACAATATATTTTAAATAATTTAAACTCATAAATTACGTATGACGTATAGAAACCACGGAGTTGTACCTTTTCATTTTTTTATGTTAATTATCAAGTTGAAGCCTTAATAAATAATTAAGTGTGTAATTATTGTTATTTAATATAGTAAATAGTTATAATATACCTAATAAATAATATGTGTTTAAAACATACGATTCCTCTTAAAATAATTAAAATATAATACAATGTATTAATTTGATTTAAAATAAAATATTGGTAGCACAATAACTTACTAAATGGCCATTAGCTGGAGGCATGTCAATTTCAATATGAACGAATTCTTTTTTATGGCCTTCGTTAGATGTATAGGAAACCCCTTTAATTCCAATTCTATTTTGGATTCCATCAGTGCTAGGCTCTCCTTTCGGTTCTAGTACCATCCTAAAACAATAATTTACAATAAAAATCAATAAATCACTGAATTTTAAATAAATATTAATAACACATTTTAATAACGTAAATCAATAATTGATG
This sequence comes from Acyrthosiphon pisum, assembly GCF_005508785.2. NCBI lineage: Eukaryota > Metazoa > Arthropoda > Insecta > Hemiptera > Aphididae > Acyrthosiphon > Acyrthosiphon pisum. The sequence continues at coordinate 104,051,635 of NC_042495.1, read as the reverse complement.
TGCCTATATAGCACGTTTCTGGTTTATATATTAGTGGGGACTTCAACAACATGAATATGTTATTAGTAATTAATTATAATTAATTATTGATTATTGTATTTATTTGTATATATTATATTAAAACGATAATTCTGGAATAGTAACCTAACCCTGAGCAATACGTTACTTAATAACAGTGTTTTTTCGATCTTATAATAATTAATAACAATACAAATCTCCAAGTATTAACAAAAATAATAAAAATTTTACTTTTTAAAAATATTTAACACTTATAAGTCCAAATAATATTGGTTCTTTAAATGTATACACATATACAGATGGTTTTGATATTTATAGAGTTCATAGGTATCAGGTGTAGACTTTTAAGTTCTAACCCATTCGCTTCAGTAATTGTTACTATAGGTATTTTATCATAATATCATATAGGTAGGTAACATCATTTTTGTTGTTATAAAACACGATATAAAACATGAAACAATATTGTTAATTTATATATATTATATACCTATAGCTAATTGGAACAATACAAGTTAAATTAAAAACATTTTTTTTTTAAATAATATCTATAATTTATTCATTATAATTATACGTATATCTTTTATCTAATTAGAGTGGACTATAAATGAGGACATCGATGACGTCAATATGTTAAGCTGAATAAAATACAGTCAAAAACCCAATCGATCGTTCAAAGTGTGTAGTAAGGTAGGTACCTATATTGGTAAATAGTAAATTCAAATACGTATATAATAATTCAAATACAATTAATTAATATTTGATAATGGATATCAAGAAAAGATGAATGGATTGAAAACTGAAAAGTATAACAATAATTACTGTTGAACACGAACGCAAACTACAAATCTTTCATCTACTACACAAAACCTATTATATGCCTACGCCCCCATAAAATATTATTTAATAGGTCAGAGAGTCGATAATACATCGTTACTGTAACAACCCTTAACGACATTTAGAAACCTTTATATATAACATAACCTACCAAGTAAAACATGAATGACAAACTAATCAATAATATGTCTATAATATTTTTCTTAATAATATGTCATGATAATATGACATATAATATAGTAGGTATAAATACCTATATTATAACGATAATTATTAATGGAAGATAGATACTAACGTTATATAAAGTAAAACATTACAATCAATGATAATGAAATCAATATAATGTTGTCGGTACTTAATTTAATAAAATTATAAATGTCATTCATTCAATTCGTAAAATATATTTTAAACATTCAAAATATTAATATACCGACTATCACATATTTTTACCTATAAGTCCCTTCGTTTTAAATGATGTCAATTAGTTTTTAAAATGTGGACAATTTAAAGTAAGTACCTACCTAATGTAAAGAGATTTGAATGATTAAATGTATTAAAACAATGGTAAAATTCTCAAATTAGGAACAAAATAATAAGTACAATGTTTAATGTTAGGCACTAAGAAAAATGCATAGGTGGTGTTTAGCAGATGATATATCAGAAAATATTAGATTGATTATAATAATAAAACATAATATAAACACGAGTTTTCTCAGTGGGGCCCAGTATTTCATATGTATATGAAAATTAAATTAAATAAAAATAAATAATATGGCATAATAATTTTGATGATATCACGAATCACTCATTCACGCCTATTTCATTATTGAAATTCAATTTTAAAATGTAATATTCAAAAGTCTTGTTATTAAAACATATTATTAATATTAAATTTGTATATAATTTAAATATGTATATCATACCTTATAAATGATATTATGAAAATAAACAATAAATAAAATATTTATAAAGATTGATAATAATATATTACGTAAAATATGCGATATACTCGAGAGTTAATATACATTTAATGTATTAATAGTCAGCGATAGTTAGACATAATTTGTGGCCTATGGGCTATGATTGATCCATTACATTTTAGTAAATCATTTAATTAAGCAATTTTTATGCAACTAGGCATAAGTGCTAATTTCATCCATGGCAACTTTCATTACTAAGGTTATCATATAACAACCAATACGATAATTTATATTATTAAAATATCATATGATAATATTTTTGTTTTATGGATATACCTAGAGGCATTATTTCCACTAATAATATATTATTCTATTGACATCAAATTACTTCAATCATATATACATATGTTTAGGTTAGTTAATGTATGTATATAATACGTATGTACACGACAAACAATTTACCAAATACAGTGAATTGCTTAAACCATTTTAGTAATAGTACAAATTCAATAAGACAAGGTAATATACAATATGTATAAAATTAATGTTCATATAATCATGATTCGTTTTAGACTTATGATTTACGTTTAGAAACCAAAAAGTTATTTGTTATAGTGTACTTTCTTTAATACATATCAGAAAAATGTCAACTTTCATGATTTACGTCCTATATAAATAATGGATATATATTTCACTATTTCATATTTTATACTAATGTGCAGACAGAAGTTTACATAGGTAATACATAAAAATGAATATGCGTTTTACATAATACACCTTTATTTTATATATTCACCTTTTAGATTCTGCCATTCTGATAAAAAAAAACTAATTAACAAGAAAATAAAATATAAATATTGAATTTAAGCTCTAAAAACCAATAAGAAATTAATTTTAATAATACAGAAACACTTCAAAGACATACGAATTCTTAATAGACATAAAACCTAATTTGTCTTTCGAAATAAAGAACACGTGCATTGCACAATTAGGTAAAAAAAACCTTTGTGGTATGGGTATTTGTATTGCTCTCAAAATCTCATTACCTCCTTACCTGCATTTAATACTGGACGTTGATACAACAATATCAGTTAGGTATATAACTATAGGAAATTATATAATAAAAAAAGTATGTATGTCAAAGGAAATAATATAATTCGTCATGGGAAATTTAAGCGAAACATTTAGTTTCTTTTTTTTATACAATCCTGTAAAAATCATCACTCAATCATAAAATTTAGTTTAATTTTGACTAAATAGAAAACTCTTTCATGTACAACATAAATAAAGAGTCAGTATATAATTCGTTAATGTTTTATTTACTAGTAATTCAAGCAAATATTAAACTTAAACTCATTTTTATAACTAAAAAGCTTCATATTTAATTTAATTGAATTAGTTTATCAAATTTTAAAATGTGTTTCACAAATGACAAATATTTATAAGATCTAAACTGTATGGATAAATACTTTTAATGGGAGTATAAACTAATATTCACACATTCGTTAATCATCATAATATAGTATGTACCTACCTAGTGTAGGTATATTAATAAAGAAGTACATATTTGATATTACCTATAATATTATTGTAATACTGAACATCACGCGGTTAACCTATGCCACGACGAATATTTTATGGTAACAATTAAACTAGTAAGTGTACCTAGAGATATGTAAATAACTTATTTAGTAACTATTGTTATTTATTTACTTAGTCAAATAAAACTAATCATAAATAGGTACGAGTTTACGACCATCAAAATAGAAATAAACAATACAGCATTATAACAAATACAGCAATAATCTATGATAGTATTGTTGATATATTATATTGATGGGGATGACTATTTAGCGCATTTGTTATTATTTTCTTAAAGAATCAAATGCAATTATATTACATACTAAAATTAATTTACTATTACATAATAATTTTATCATTAATCGAATGTATATAAGTTTAAATGCACACCGATTACCAAAGGCAGGGTGTATCTATTGGATGTAAAGATTTTTTATCCTATAAAAACTTAGGTCAGCAAAAAATCTACAAAAGTTTCATGTAGCACTTTATAGTTAGAAAATTTATTTAGGTGACAACTTTAAAGACGACATTTATTTAAATTTTAATACCAATTCCTTTAGTGCGTAAGGAAAATTTACCGACAACCTGTGAAAAATATTAAAGAAATCTATTTGAAGACACCGCAAAACATTCACTTTATAATTAGAGCTCGGATTTCTATGCAATCGCATATTTTTTTCTTTTTACATTTTTTGATTTTTGTTAGAAATCTTTACGAATCATAATAATAGTTTGAAATGGATGGCAAAATTGTATTTTTTGTATATTTCTACAAAATTCAAAATATGTTGTAAATTGAAGCAAAATTAAAGAAAAAAGGTATTAGGTAAATACTATTTTGTCAAGTAGAAAAATCAAAAATACATTTTGTAGGCATTAAGGCGCTGGGGCTATACGCGGCGATATTCGTTGTCGTTGAAAACCTATAGGTTTTATTTTTTAATCAATAGCCGCGATAGTCGTTACCGGGCGTCGATTTTTTTCAATATCAGCCAATCCATAAACAACGTGACGGTCAATTTCCATTGCTTTCAATGATAACGGCTAACGGGTATTTTGTTTTATTGATTTTCGCGTCGATTTTAGATTCTGAGCGGAGCGAGGAAGCTATTGTTTTTACAATGGTGTTTATTTTTTTATTTTTTATTTTTATATCCTGTATACAAAATTTCTTCCAGAAGGAGTGCTTCGATTTCAACATATAGTACCTTATCTTTCAGCAAATTGGATCAAAATGGTACTTTAGAGAGGTCATTTTCTGATTTTCTCAATAGTTATTAATTGCCACGGGAAAAACCACCGAAAAATTACGATATAACGCTAAAAATGGGATTTTAATTTCTAACGCTTTGTTTATCACCATAGAAACGAATAAAAAATTATAATATTAATTCAACTTACATCATAAAATAAATAATAACAATATAAAATATCCAGAATGACAAACCGTCTCAGCTCAGAATCGTTTTTCTTATACAATGATATTTTATCATTGAATACAAGTCTAATACAATCCATTATACAATGACCCACTTGTAACCTAATGTACAGCAGAGCGACATCCACTTACCTGCTTTTAATATCTTAATGTATTTTAATACAGTATTATTGTAAATAGTAATATTTCAAAATTGTAAATATCGTGAACCTATTGTATTATTATTAGTTATAAGTTATTTTTTGTTTTCATAGAGTACGAAAAAGGTATTCCTTATATAAAATTGTAAAACTAAATTATTATTGTCTCGATGGAAACTTTGGATACTGCTGAAATTAAGACACTAACAGGCGACGAACTTTAAAAGTATTAGAAGAGCAAAAAGTTAAGCATCATAAAAAGGGGTATCTATCAATAGTTTGGAAAAACTCTCTGAAAATTAATTTTTGTACTTCTATTAATATGGTGTATTCAGCGGTTTGAGAGTAAGCCCCTTTTCTCAATATTGTAGGAGAGAAATTAATCTATACCTGTTTAGAAGCCAATTTTAAATATTTTAATTACTAAACTCAATTATTCAAATTCAAAAAAAATATCACACATTTTAAAGCTAAATATTAGACATTGGAAATGAAATATCGAAAATTGACTCATATAGTATATACAGACTTCATCTCTTTAATTTGTATAATAAGTGTTCATACAATATAATGTCACTCAGTAACCTATATTATTGTAAATATAAAACTAAGTTTCAGTGTTTTACTAAAATTTCACAATTGTAATAAGTATGTAAAATGCTGCGTTATTGACATGTAAGTGCACGTGAGTGGCAGCGCACAGCTATTTATTTTATACACAATCACTCACACTCATGATCACTTACTACGCACACATTTACACGACCCGCATACACACGCATAGAAAATTACTTAAGCTGTGGTGAAGTATGGATGCGAAGAAACATCGGCACTCCAGAACAACCTTTTAATATTTGAAAGGAAAATTATTGGATCTATCTTTGAACCTTGCATAGACATGAATACAGGAAAATGGAGGATCAGAAATAATGCGGAGATAAAAGAGATAATATACTAAGAACCAAACATAGTGGAAGAAATAAAGAAGAGACAGCTCTTCTGGACTGGTCTGTGCAGCATGGCAAAAAGTCAACTTAGTTATATACTTTGTAAAATATGGCACTTCAGCCATATATAATTTTAATTTATTTTATTGTTTTGTATTTTTTTTTTTTGTTAGCTTTTACTATTTTAGTTGCCTATGTGTTTGAACTTAAAAATAAGTTAGCAAAACAACAATTGCTTATAACTATATAGTTATAGATCAAGTTCTACCAATAACATTTTTTTTTGAAGGTTTATATTTTGCTATGGTCTTTTCTGGTATACCCTTACACAACAGTTTCGTAATTTTTTGAATAAACACATAAACCATACGATCTCAGATAAAAGCACAGTGTAGAAGAACTATAAGTATATAAATATATGCTATCAAAATAATGAATTAAATTAAAAAATATATTAATTTATAATACCTTTTTTATAATATTTAAATGTACCAATATTAATATTTCTATTAATATTGTACAAATTTGTGGTGTAAATTATTGAAATTTTCTTGCAAATTTGTTGCATATTTTTATTATTTAGACAATTAGATTGGCATATTATATGGCATATTTTGATACCTTGTAGTGCATAAAATATTATCAATTTATAAATAGGTATTAAAAATATAAACACGCTGTTTGTAATAAATGAAAATCGATAGATTAACATTTTATAATTAAATACCTATGTGCCTTGACACGACGCGTTGGCTGCTACCAGCCGTGGAATGCGAGTAAGAGTAAGTAACGCTCGCTGCTACTAGCTCCCGGATGGGTGACCACCCGGATTCGTAGTAGTAAAAACCTTGCCACACAAACACGTGTTTGCTTACGCCTTACCTATAACAACCGTAACAACACCTTACCGCACCAACCTTACCAACCATAGTTTATAACCCCTACGACAGCTAATGGCCTTAGTCGTCGGGCTTAAATTTAAAAATACGTATTAAATACCTATAACATAAGAATTAAAATAACATATTTTTCCAGGGTATATTTTTTTCAAATTAGTTTTGATATAGTTTTGACATGAAAGATTTTTGCAAGATTTATAGAACATTTTTTTTATAACGTATAAATCAAGTATATTATATTATTATATAATATACTTATTTCCAATAAAAATATACTATAGTACTCAGATCATAAAAAATCGAACGACAATCTAGTGTTGAGCACTTTTTTTTACTTTTCAAAGCATAATATGCGTGACGTGTATTATTAAATATTGATAAGTTATGGAGAATGATACAATTCAAAGTTCCGTTGTAAGCGAACATTTCTTTTAAAAATATTTATGGTATTCGGTGGGTTTTTTATTACCAAGGAAAATAACAATGCTTCCTTTATAGTAGTTGCTTCACTCCACCTTTAAAACTATAACAGGATACGGAAATTGGATAATGCAATTTGAAGTCTCAATTCCAAACATTATAAACTTTACTCTATTCAATAAATCTACAAATAATTATTTGGTCGTTACCTTTTTACGTATAGTGCATTTTAATTAAACTATTGACATTTCTAACGAATATTGAATATTAATAATTATTTCATTGTAATGTCGGTGTAACTATAGTAAAATACAATATTAAATGCATAGGCACAAAGGGGGGGGGGGCTTTAGGAGCTAAGTCCCATAAAAAATGTCCATAGACCTCCCAAACATTTCCTACATTTTCTTTTAAGCTTATTCATTATTATCAAAGTAAGGCCCTATTAGCCCTATTAGCCCCCCCCAAATCTCAAACGCTATTTGCGCCTATGATTAAATAGCTATAGGTATTATCAAAATTATCATACATATTATGTATGATAATTTTGTTTTGAGAAGTCTGCAATAAAGAAACACATATCAGTATACGGTATACGTATATCGAGGACGTCATGTTATTTTTGCACCGTCACTGCTGTTATGTTCTTACAAAAATAAATACCAAATATTTTATTATGTTTTTAACATCCGGTTTTGTTAAATATTTATGTGTTAGTATAGTATTTTTAATCATTAATTTGAGTCATTCTTGAGTTTCAAAAGCTTAGAAGTTAGATTGCGTACTAGTACAACAAACATAATATCAGGAAAGTCAGTAATATTATTAATAGAATATAACTTTTGTACCATTGTCCATCATATCGAAAACAAATCTAATATAGCTAAAATATAACATTTATTGGGTATAAACTTTACAAAAGAAATTAAATAATCAAAGAGATATATTTACATCTTACATTCTTATATTTTCGATACACAAAATTTAAAAGTAAAAGCGCTACACAAATCTTGATATTGTCAAAGATAGCATAAATTAAAAATTCACAGAGTTTTATACTTTCATGCTTAATTAAATGTAATGGGTGTGCATAATTCGTTTGGATACTTTATTCGACTAAAATATAAATGTAGCGTTATCCTTTTCCCTTTTATTGACATACCAGTTGCATATGAAATGTAAAAACACTGTTAATTATACGCACTCCTCTTACATAAAAATGTTTAGATCATAAAAAATGATTATCAAAGTCACTAAAAAAATCCATAAGAAAATAGACAGTTTGATATAAGGAAGACCATTGGGGTTTTGGTGTATCACAAAAACAGGTGTATTATCATGTAAATTAGAAATTTATTATAATCAAATTGACTGGTCTCGAATTATGATGGTCCGTATAGGTTGTGTTTCCTCAAATATTTAGTTTATAAAAAAAATGTGATTTAAAACTAAAATACTAAGTATTAAGTACATAATTATATAGTTTCTATTAAGAACATTTTCAGTTTCCAATTTTATTAGTCTTTTTTTTCTACGGATGTCAATAACTTTATTTGCTGGGTAAAAAAGCTTTAAAATGAAATACAAGGCTCCTACTATATTGTCACAATAAACAATGACATTTGAAAAATATTAAAAATCCCTAGTCACACTTATCACACCTATCTTAGTCCCCAAACCTAATAAATCACCTGATTCCATCTCCTCTTTTCGTCCCATAAGCCTACTTCCATTTTTTGCCAAAATTCTGGAAAAACTTTTACTCAAACGTCTGCACCCATATATAGCAGAAAACAATATCATTCCCAATTCTCAATTTGGATTTCGTTCTGCCCACTCAACTATACAGCAAGTCCATAGAGTAGTTGATGCCATATCTTACGCTTTAGAAAAAAAACTTTTTTGCACTAGTGCATTTCTCGACATCTCTCAGGCGTTTTATAGGGTATGGCATGACGGTCTTCTTTATAAATTAAAAAAATTTCTTCATCCCACCTACTTTCTTGTTATTAAATCATATCTCTCTGAGCGTAATTTTCAAGTTTGTGTTGGTAATGCCTACTCTTCTGTAGCCAATATTTCTGTGGGTATCCCCCAAGGTGGTATTCTCTCTCCCATCCTTTACAATATATATGCCTTGGACCAACCAACCTCCTCTAATACAATGGTTGCAGATTATGCGGACGACAAAGCCATACCCTCAACTCACTCTAACCCTGTATTAGCAGTTCAAAATCTCTAATCTCACCTTTCTCTTATAGAAGATTGGTACACCAACTGGAGATTTAAAATTAACCAAGCGAAATCCATCCATACGACGTTCACTCTAAGACTTACTCCTTGCAATGATGTTTTCATATACGGGACCCAAATTCCAAGTGCTCAGAACACTAAATATCTTGGCCTAACCCTCGATAAAAGGCTGACATGGGCCCAGCATATTAAATCAAAAAGAATAAACTTAAACCAACGTTTACGTCTTTTAAAAAATCTCATTTATAATAACAGATACACTCACACTAGTACCAAACTCCTTATTTATAAATCCTTACTTAAATCCATGTGGACATAATATGGACTGCAACTATGGGGAAACGCAAAAAAGTCCAATCTAAACAAAATTCAAACTTTCCAAAATATAGCGCTTCGTAAATTATTAAATGCCCCTCCTTATGTTTCTAATCATACTATTTATTCAGATTTAAAAATACCTCTAGTGTATGAGGAAGCAAAAATGTATTACAAACGTTTCCACTTCCACTTATTATCTCACCCCAATCCGCTCGTTCGAAATCTCTACCCCAACTGTCCGCGGAAACCCGCCAAGGTTAAAACGAAAATGGTGCCGTGACTTGCTTGTATAAATCAAGTACTAAAAAATTAAGTATATTCATAAAAAAAAATAAATAAAAAATAAATAAAATAAAATATGTATAATACATATTAATATATTATAGAAATAACAAAAAAAAAAAAAACAAGCGAAAGTGTCATTAATGGGTGGCTGCTCTCATCAAACGTAACATGTTATATATAATTTATTGTAAACTGTTATTATTATTAATATTAATTTGTTTTGATACCTTATATGTATATTCTGTATCACATTTACTTATTGTGCCTAAGGTATAGATTGAAAATTTCTCTTAAAAATAAAAAAAACACTTTTTTTAATACGCGTTTAAGGTTCAAATCTTGACAAATAACGGAAAAATCACAAAAACTAGCAAATAATTTTGTGTTGAAAATTCATAAAAATTTTTCTTTTTAAATCTAAGATTTGAAAATGTAATACAAGATTCTTCATAAGTTTGTCTACTTTAATCAAAAAAAAAAAGTCTACAAGCAAATCAAATTAAATTTTTATGAGTGTTTGAAATTCATATTTTTACAACATTTGATATTCGATTTCTCATGTGACGATTTTCTTATTTTATTGTTATTAAAAAACGAATGACTGTAGATATTTGAAAATTTCACTGAATGTTGATATTTTCATTTTCTATACAGCATACAATTTTGAAAATATTTAAAATCTTTTTAGGCTGTTTACGGACATTGTTAGTTTTCAATTTTTTTAGTTTTTTTTTCTATAAATATCAATACAATTTTATTTGTTGGCTAAAAAAGTTTAAAAAAATTTAATGCAAGGCTCTTGATATATTATTACAATAGCAGTTGAAAAATTTTAAAAATACAGGCAACATTTTTTTTTATAAGCATTTAAAGTTCGAATTTTGACAAAATTCATCAAATTTAAAATTTAAAACAAGGTTCCACGTAAATAGGTAAATAATAAATATATAAATTACTTAATTCACAATAATATCATCAAATATACTTAGAAATATCATAGGCTGACTGACCGTTTTCGCTCAGAATCGTTTTTCTTATATAATGATATTATATCATTTAATTCAAATTCAACACCATCCATTACAGTGACCCACTTGTAACCTACTGTACAGCAGACAGACATCCACTTACCCACTTTATTTAGTTTTTTTTCTATAATTGTCAATTAAATTTTATTTATTTGGTAAAAAAAGTGCGAACATTTAATACAAGGCTCAAAAACATAGGTACCTACAATTTTTTTTATATACTTAAGCATTTATAGTTCAAATTTTGACAAAATTTATCAAATTTAAAATTTAAAAATTATTTTGTGATTGAAAATGTATGAAAAGTTCAAATTGTATAACTAAGGATTGAAAATTTAAGACAAGGTTCCATGTAAGTAGGTAAATAAATTACTTTATTCACAATAATATCATCAAATATACTAAGTACCTAATAACTTATATGGTGGCGAAACGTTTCTATAACCCCCCACAAATTCTCGTATAACTTCGGAAAATTTTTTTTACGAATTGAGGGTCTTATCGTACAAATTCGTACGAATTCCGTACTAAATATCGGCTAAAAAAAAAATAGCAAAATAACAATATGGTTGGTTAGGGAAACATACGAGGATATTTCGGTCTTCGATTAACGAGAAAAATAGTATGTGAAAGATTCGTAAGCAAATTCTTGACTTGTCGTGGTATTATTGCATTGTTAAAAAAAGTGGGTAAGTGGATTTCGCTCCGCTGTACAGCAAGTTACAAGTGGGTCACTGTATAATGGATGGTATTAAATTTGAATTCAATGATATAATATCATTGTATAAGAAAAACGATTCTGAGCGGAGACGGTATGTCAGTCTAGGTATAAGACATAATATTATATTATAGTCTATAGTACCTATTTAAAAAAAATTGACCAATAATAGGTACCTATAATAAATTCCAAATTAATCATATCATAATATCTATTAGGTACTTATAACGCGTTATACATCCACAACAAACCGTGATTCTATCATAGATATATAATAGTATACTTTAGAAGTTTCAAGTATACCCAAGAATAATATTATACAATCACAACAAAATAACTAAAATAGTTATTCTAGGTTTTTAATATGTAATTTCGTCCAAATTTATACTTAAAATTACTAAAAAAAGAGTCAAAATATTTTCAAAATTGTATGGTGCATAGGATATGCTAATATAAACATTCAGTAAAATTTTCATGTATCTACAGTTATTCGTTTTTGAATTACAACAAAATAAGGAAATCGCTACATGAGAAATCGAGTGAATATCCAATGTTGTAAAAATATGAATTTCAAACGATCATAAAAATTTAATTTGACTTTCTTATAGATATTTTTTGTTTGATAAAGGTAGATAATCTTATAAGGAATCTTGTATTACATTTTAAAATCTTAGATTTAAAAAGAAAAATTTTTACGAATTCTTAACTCAAAATAATTTGCTAATTTTCGTGATTTTTCCCATATTTTGTCAATTTTTGAACTTTAAATGCTAATAAAAAAAAAACTGTGACTAAGGATTTTTAATATTTTTCATCTGCTTTTAAAACAATATACTAGGAGCCTTTTATTAAATTTTCAAGCTTTTTTAATCAACAAATAAAATTTTATTGATATTTTTAGAAAAAAAACTAAAAAAAAATGAAAACTGACAATGTCCGTAAAGAGCTCAAAATAAGTCAAAATATTTTGAAAATGTTATGGTGTATAGAAAATGCTAATATAAACATTCAGTCAAAATTTCATGTATCTACGGTCATTTTTTTTAAAGTTACACCAAAAACCAAATTCAATTTTGTGAAAAATCAATTTTGCGTAAAAATTCCCGTTTTTCCTTAATTTTTCTTTGGTTTTTCTTGGCGCTTTTGAAAATTACTGGGAATTTTAAATTTTTACCTCCCCAATGCACCAACGATATTCACTTTCCAATCGAACAAGATACTGAAGTTGAAAATCGAAGCATTATTTCGACTACTTATCGTGTACACAGACACAAAAAAATAAAAAAACACATATCATTGTAAAATCAATACATTCATCGTTCCACTCAGAATCTAAAATAACGGTAAGGAATAATAATTTATATAAAAAATGAATAGTTTTAAATTTAAACTATTCCTATTTGGTGAATATTTTATTCTGCAAAAAAACAATGTGTAGACCTGAGTGGGCCCCCAACATAAACATAAGCTGGGGCCCACAGGGAAAAACCCTTTTTTTCTATGTGCCTATCCACCCCTGGACAGTGGACATACCTTAAAACGGTGTGGAAATTATCGTGAAATAAACAGCTTAAAATTATCCTAAATATTTTGAATATTGCATTGGTTAATTTATGTAATACTGAAGCGTTTCAAATGTCCATGATTAATATTTTTAAATTTCCAATTTTGTCAATTACAACTTAAAACGCTTAAAAAAAAGTGACTAGGTATACCTATGTATTTTTTTATATTTTTTTAATTTCTGTGATAACGACTTATGAAAAACTGAGTGAATAACCTTTCATTAGATTTTCAAGGTTTATAACTTGAGAAAAAAATTATATATAACATAAGTAAAAAAAAAAAAATTTGATTGCATAAAACATCTAAATACTTCAAAAAGTGCCCAAATATTTTGAAAATTATATCATTTTCAAAATCAATTTTGTTAAAAACTAGTCATGAAGTGCTATTGCTGAATAGTTTCTTCTCCAAGCCAACCATGATGACCTATATTATATTCTACATCCATTGTGCTTATTGTAATTTTTCTTATATACAGATTGTACAAATAAAAAACCTAATATGTCAAAAAAAAAAAAAAAACTAGTGTTGCGTAAATACTTCCTGTTTTTCTGTAATTTTTTTTTCGTTTTCCTAATTATTAAGGAAAGTAATAGTCATTTTTTATTTTTGACCTCACAATACTATAGGTATAAGTAACTAGATCCTATTTGTTACTAGACACTACCTTTTAAGTTGATGATTAAAACATTTCTACTGCTGAAAAAGATGATGAGGCATAAAAAAAATAAAAATTATTATCAAACCAATACTTACATTCAAGTATTTAACGCTCAGAATCTAAAATCAAATATTGTAAATCTTGATACTTTAAGAATGTGATGAACATTTTTCTAAATTTTACAGCCAACATTTTAGATAAAAACGCGAATTATTGAATTGTAAAAAATTGTGTATGATAAATAATTTCAAAAGCAATTGAGTATTATAATATATGATAAACAAATAAATTAGTTTGATGCATAATAACCTGATATTAATATAGATACCTACCTATTTGAATACTTTAATAGTGGAAATAATTGTTTTGCTTGGTTGTTCACGATTCGTACACGTGCTATATCATAGGGTTCATGACGTGATCATGACAAATACTTAAATTTTAGACCCGAGAACAATGTGACAGAGTCAAACCGATAAAAATCCAAACTTTACTTTCTATATGTAAAATAGGTGCTTAAAAAAATTAATTGTTAAAAATTACTATGAAACCTAGTACGTGATCATATTTTATCATTATTTTCAAATAATTGTAAAACTTGTGAAAGTTTTAAGTTATAAAGAATTTTGTTCATATTTCATACATTATGAAATATGAATATTATTCATATCTCCTATGTTATAAATCATAAATATAGGTACTCGTAAATATACAATAAATACATCATCAACGAATTATAGGTACATGCATGGACGCACGGTATAAACTATAAGCTATGATATAGGTATTTAATAGCAAGGATTGACAAGATAATATTATAATTACGAGTACCGCTTTTGTTAAAATTTATCGCAAATACATATATTTTTGTAAGTACCTAATTAATTCTGTACTAAATAAATAACTGTATAAAATAAAAATTAGTTCCGTTATATTATTATGATAAACTTATCACTCTGTAGTCTGTACACAAACAATCATATTATATTTGTAAGTCCCCCTCCAAGTAACAAGATAATAACAGATATGATAAAAATAGAAATAGCTACAATTATTTAATACACACAATTTTGCATGGGAAATGTTAAATAAAAAATACTAATTTGAAAGTTCCACGGTAGTATACAGTACCAAGTTATTGTTTATTATTTAATGTTATCTATATCAATTATTTTTAAATGCATTACTATCCAGGACCAGAAGGCGTGATAAAAGCTGTCGATAAAATAACGTAATGTAAAACGTATTTTAAAATCAATTTATCACAAAATTGTATTATAAAATAGGTAGGTATAAGTAAACATTTAAGCCTAAGCGTAAAGTTAAAACATCTTTAAAAATATTAAATAATGAGTATTGAGTATAAATAACGAATCGGCTACATTTTTTTATTGATGAATCATTTCCCGAAGACAACTGTTTTTTTTTTTATATATAGAAAACACATTAAGTTAAATGTAAAATAATGTATTTATATTTTGAAACTGCAATAAGTAGGTAAGTATTAAAGTAAATGCACAAGGCCAGAAATTGCAATATCATGCAAAAATGATGCGAAACATTTAACCATTACGTTTACTTCCAGAACATCTATGAAATGTAAATAAGTGGGTATCCAATAATGCCAAGACCGAAAAATATTCCAAATGTATTATGATGCTAATAATTATTATCAACATATTTTAAACCTTGTAGTATGACTATAAATAGTAGTTGCAAATAAGGTCATTACGAGGTTATAAAAGTGTAATTTAACTATCACTTTTACTAGTAAATTATAATCGGAGTTGATTTTCAGACATGATATTTAGACGGCGAATAGGTAAGTCATCGTCTTGACCCACCCAAATGTTGACCCTCACCATCCCATACTAAACAGGTGCATATTACAGTATATAATATACAATATACATGTATTATGTAAACGTGTATATTATAGTAACAATACGAGGCGAAAACAAAATATGAGAGGTACATAGCGTTGGGGAAAATAAATCGTTAAAAGCGGAACGAAGCGTACAAACAAACTGAGATGTGATTCTCATCGAAGAAAGTTCGAATGCGTCGCCGGTGGGATAGTGCTCACCATATGAATGCGGAGGATACCATTAACAGGAAACCGTGGATCGATTGGCCTCGAGCATAATATTACATGTTATTATTATTGCACGATAACGAGATGCAATACATCAGTTGTACACCACACAAACAACCACCACCAGTGGCGATCACAATCCGTACATATATTATAATATATGTAATAATTTTGTATATATTATGAATTTATGTGTGTGCGACGGAAACGGTATCACGCGCGCACAATTCGATAACAGTTGTAGAACGAGTTTACTGTTCATGAAAATTATTTTTAATGTATACAATACAGTATTATTTTTTAACGACAACCGTGAAAAATGATTTGCGCGTCACGACGACGACAGACCAATAGATCGGAACAGCGGTCACTTGAGACACCACAACGTAAACGCACGCCACGGAATTAGACGGTACACTGCCCGCCGCCCGGCGGCCGGCAGTCGCGAATCGCGGTTATTGCCGACGCAGAGGCGCGCGCGAGTGGTGTCGTTGGGAAGACGCGCGCGCACCGCCGATGACGGTCGGTCGGTAGGCGAGAGGTGGTAGTCCCGCCGCCGCCGATGTTTACAGTGCTGACGATGGTGTAGCATCGGCGGCGCCGACTTTGACAAGGACCGAAGGACACGCACCACTTAATGCCCATAACGTGAAAATTATAAAAAAAAAAAAACAACAGATAGGTGTATATTGTATAATATATGTATAATATATATATATATAGGAACTGAGCAAAGCCTAAAATTATGGCGCCAAATCACAATTCCCAACACGAAAAAGTTTATGATGTACGGGATTTAATTAGGGCACTGCGCCACTGCACGACACGGAGTGAAACGGCATATTTTAGAACATGATAGCTGATATGTGTTCAGTCCCGTTAAATGTGTCATACTAATATACTGTTCTCGATAAAATATTGTACTATTGTTTTTTTAAAAAATTTTTTTGTATATTAACTTCAAAACGGTTGCAATCGATTTTTATTGTTTTTAGCATAAATTATTATTGGTTTTACAGTGTAATTTTTTTCTTGCCTCAAAACATTTTTTGTGCAAAATTATTGTCAAACATGCATTTTTTAGCACAAAATATAGAAAGAAAATAAATTACATGTTAATCCGACATACCAAGCTGTAAGATACTAAGATATGCATTTTCTATATTATAGTATTTTTAGTGCGATAATAATTGATTTCAGGTGTAATGTGTTCTTCATATTATGTACTATTTGGTATTTATTTATTTTATCTACTTTTTTTATATAAAACAGGCGTAGGAATGTAGAATAAGTACTATAGAGAAAATGTATTGTTGTGAGCATTAAAATAATAAAATGTATTTATAAAAAAACCTATATAGGTACTAATAGCGTAATAATGCAGGATATTATTTCTATCACTAAAGACAGCGACATATTAAGATAATAAGGTTTGTCTTTGCATACCAAAACAACCTCATCAGATCATAAGAAATGTATGATTTTATATTACAACATTTAAAGAAAAAAAAATAGAGATAATCTCGTAATTTTTTTTTAATACATCAATTAAAATGTAACACTCAATCCACAATTTTTATTTATCTTAAGAAATACTTTTATTACTGATACAGCTATACGGCTATAATAAGACCCCCAGCATATTATGCATAAACACTTTACATTTTTTACTTCTTAAATGAAAATTATGTAAGCTGATACCTATATTTGTTTAAATTAAATCACTAACCTAATAAGAATCGCGTGCAAAAACACTTGTATCCCTGGCGGCTGGCTTAGTTCAACAGACTAATGAAATAGTTCACGAGCGTGTTTAAGAATCTTTTCTAATTACCTATTACCATTTAATATTTAATGCCTGCAAAAATAACTGAAATACTTATATACCTACTATGCAATTGTTATAAAAAAATATCAGTCAACAACTTGCTATACTGATTGAATTGTATTTGTATCTGATATTAAACTATTTCTGTTATAAACAATAAAGGATAATGTTTTTTTAACTTAAGTATGTAAGCTACAAAATTGTTTTTTCATGTTTTTTTTTTTTGCAAAATGATCTGTAAAAGTTGGAATTTGGAAAATCGATTCCTGGAAAAAATTACCTTTAATTTATTAACTTTTAATGTAATATTATATTAGATGTAATTTTATTATTTCATAATTAATAAAATACCTAAATTTAATATAGTAGGTAGTATAATAAATTAGGTGCAAATGTGCAATTATAGGTACCTACCAACATAACTTAGGTAAGTTGTAGATACTATATTTTTATAGTCGATTTGTATTTGTATTTCATATGATGGCTTACAAAATGTTAATAATATTATACAATAATTACATAAATATTGTATGTGATTAATGAAGAACAATGTTATGTATACTTAAATATTGTTATTAAATAATATTATGATATAAAAGTACAAAAATGAATAATTATATTAAACTTATTTAAAGCACGACAATACATTATGTTGAAAACAGTGTTACATAATTATAGATTAATAAATAATATCAATAATAATTCTGTTAATTCATTCAACAATTAAAAATTTGGAATATTTAGAGCATAATTATTGAATGTTTCGTGTTTGTTGCTAAAGGGCTTTTTCCCCTAGATTCCTAAAAATTTAATGCTGAGATACATATTATGATAAACAAATTGTACAAAATTACAAAAAATAAGCACTATTTTTTAACTTTTAAGTTGCATGGGTTCTGTTGAGATTTGAAAAATAAAATAGTAACAAAAACCAATAACATAATGACGATTTCATTTAAATTATTAATATACCTATATGATGTCATAAATTATAATCACGATAAACCTTTCGTGTATATATTAATACGTCATATCATCGATTATTAATACTAGTATATTATATTATATAATCAATGGTCATACGTAATTTCTTAGATGAGTCATATTTTGTTGTTTATTGTAAAAATAAATATTATGTTCAAACAGGCTCTACAAAGAATCTGTGAAAACTATACCGGCACTTACGAATTGGTAATGTTATCAAATTTACCATCAGTAAAGAACTGACATACCTCTACGGCTCTACCTATTATATTCTATGTTTATTTAAATATAACCATGTAGGTCAAAAGTAAAAATGTCCAATAAATTTCAAAATCGTCAGAAAAAACAATTGGTTACTGGTTATTGGAATTTGCATAAGTTGAAACCTCATAAGTTGCTAGTGGAAACATAAAGTAAATCAACAATATTTTTTTATAAGAGCCTGAAGTTAACATTTTGACAAAATTCATTGTAATCACGAAAATTAGAAAATTAATTCGTTAGAAATTAATAAAAAAATTTCGATTTATAAATAAGTTTTTAACATTTAATACATGATTCCCCTTAAGTTTACCTACATTAAACAAAAAAAAACAGAATTAAACAAAATTATTTTTTTACGATCGTTTGAAGTTAAACATTGGATATTCACCTGTAAATTAACAAATTTTCATACAACTATTTTTTTATTTTTCAGTTATTAAAAAACTAATAACCGTATAGGTACTTCAAAATAATTTGAAAATATTCGACAATTTGATAAATATTGTCAAAATTTGAACTTTAACAACTTTGAAAAAAAATAAAACGTGCATATAGATATTTATCATTTTCTCAACTACTATTATTTCTAGTTATGAGGAACTTGTACCAATTAAATTTTCAATATTTTTGACACGACTAATAAAATTTGATTGACATTTATAGAATAAAAAACTAATAAAATTTCAAATTTTAAATATCTATAAATACCTAACTCAAAACGAGTCAAAATATTCTGAAAATATAAAAAAAATTATAAAATACACATTTGATGACAACTATTCAAGTATACCAACGGTTATTATTGTTTTTTAAAAAGAAAAAAAAATCGTACTTATGAGAATTTGTTAATTTACGGGTGAATTTCCAATGTCTAACTTCAAACGCTCGTAAAAAATTAATTTGACTTTCCAATAAACTTTTATTTTTGTCAAATGTAGGAAAACTTAAGGGGACAGATGTCGGGGGAATTCGGACTCGAGATTTCTATAACCCCCCCTTCCCCGGAAATTAAATCCTATATATCACTAAATAGAGCAATACAATTTTTTTTTTTAAATTTAAATCGTTATCGAAAAATATATTTTATACTTATTAATTATTATTAAGTTCAGAAACATAAATATCATCAAGCCTATTCATAATAGGTACAACAAAATGATTTATTCGATTTTGTGTTTATCTTATATTATATATTAGATATATATCGTACATTTTAGATAAAAGTAAAATCAGAATTTTAATACAGTGTTTAGTGTTTTTTAAGTACTTAAAATACTTTTAGAGTAATTCTCGTTAACATTAAATTAGCATAATACATTGTTCGTCTGTGGTCACGTCGTGCCGTAGTGATGCACGCTAGTTTTTTAAATTTTAAAAATACCACAATTACAAATTATCTTAAAAATCAAAACTAATATTATAGTGTAAAAATGTTGGTTTATCCATTTTACAACAATATTTTATTTAATTCTGAGTGGAGTTATCAGTTTTCGTTTTATTCGAAAAAAACGAAAAAATTGTACCTATGTATATTCAACATGCATTGGATAAAATAAAATTGTTTAGTTCCCAAATAGTTTTTTCGAAACATTGCTATATTAACTGTAAATAATGTTCCATTTATGAGTATAAATTAAACTTTATTCGAATGCTATAGATTTATCGATGACTTTAAATTCATAGGTATTTTATAATATGGACATTCCATGCACTTTCGTAATCAATCTTCTTGGTATTTTGCATTAATACATATTTGATCAACTAAATTACGAAGTAAAATAAAATATAATAGCACATCTACGGTTATTATTACTACAAAATATGCTATTTTTAATTTTTTTTTGTTATTAAGCTTTGACAAGGTTAAGGTTATAGTTTAGGTGGCTAGCGATTGGTTGTCAGTTGTCACAAAGAATGTCATTGGCGTTTCGCTAGGTAATTTCTCACACATAATTATTGACTATTGAAATACATTAAGATGATACATTAGAAATTTGTCTAAATTAATTCATATTCCGTATTATTATTTGACGAATTTATTATATAATACATTCTTATATATATATATAATATTATATAACATCATAATTATTATGTTTAGGGCCGGGACTTTAATGTTCTAAGAACCGCCGAAAAATGCTCTAAACAATTGTTAATGGCTAAAAATATCCCTAAAAATGTATTTTACCGCAATAATGCTCTTAAAAATGTACATATAAAATAATTTTTTTAACGCAATGTTTTATTAGGACACCTACCTAATTTAAAATGTACAATAAAATAAAAAAAACTGAAATTTTATGAAAATTTGATTAGAAGTTTAGTGTTTATAAATTATAATCACGGCCTACTAATTTTACTATTGGATACATGTTCTTTTCTATGTTTATATAGGCCTATGTGGGTAAATGTTTAAAAGTAGAATTTTTGGACCAAAAAGATATTGTCCCCTCCGGGGCCCCACCCAATAGAAGACGAATCAAAGCTGCTACTAAAGTTGTATGAATGTATGATATACTATAGTATGCATTAAAACTATAAAAAAATGACCACAAAATGAAAAAACCTCCTAAGGCGCAACAAAATTCAAAAATAAAAGTTTCACCGTTGAAGTATCTATTTCACAAATTATGTACTTGAAAAGCATTGCCTAAGATCACCCAAAAAAAGATGCACTTTGCATTGAAATCCGGGCCCTAATTATGTTACTAAGATAACAATCGACTTATATACCCTATAAAGGTGGCAACCATTAAAAACCTAAATATATAATCATTAATCATTTTATAGAGCTTTTTGTTTTTCTTGTAGATAATACTAAAAAATTATATAAAACAGTGACAATTTCAATACAATTAAATTAAAACAATTTTTAATTAAGTAGGTAATCATAATTCATATTGGCTTTTCAAACATATGCAAAATTACAAGTTACAACCCGCGATAAACTTCTTTATTCCAGATCTTTATGTTTAAGTATACAACCTAAAAATTTAAAATTTAAATCGCTTCTCAACTATCAAAATAATTAATTCACAACACATGTATTTTTTTTTTATTTAACTATGTAGGTATCGATAAGTATAAAATTATTCTGTGCGACTAGAATAACTTGTAAAATATTAAAAACAAATTAATTTTTTGAGGTTTAAAATTAATAATTTAGTTTGGCAATGCCCTTGACCTAATCAACCCTTGACAAGTATGTGTCATTATATATTGATATTCGTCACGAACATGTCCATTTATAGTATCTACTAAGAATTTTTCAACTAACATTTTAGACCTTCAAAAATATGACACAAAATACTCAATATTCTTACTTTTTGTTTTTATATTATACATAAGAAAATACGAAACAATCATATTTATTTACATTTAATTTTAGCAGACATATTTATATGTCTACAGTTCAAATTTGAAAATTAATTTTACCGATTAATAGGATAATGGAAAAAATGAATACTAATACTATATAGTCCTTGGTTTATAAATTATGTCTAACATCTTAATTCTTAATGTGTTTATGCAGTAATATCACAGAATACATTAATAAATAATATGTACTGTGCAAGTGCCAAGTGTACATAACCCTATCTACATTATGCATTTATTTTAGAACAAAAAAATAGTATATCTAACGTCTAACGGCCTTACTTAACATAATTTTATATTATTAGTATATTATGGTTAATTAGTTAATATGTTTAATGACGTGATTACATCCCGTATTCTGTAGAATTATAATATTTTTAGAAAATGAGTGGACATTAATGAGTCATCAACGTACAAAGCAAGCTGACTTTTAAAAATATTTTGTTTTGCTCCTACATTCAAAAACACTAATATTGCTCTTAAACACACCCGTGTACATAGTTTCTTAGGTAACATTATATTTTCTTACGAGATCATTCGAAATTAATTACAATTTTGACAATTGACCTATTTTAGGTTTTACGCCTAAAAAAATTTAATGACGCCCTTGTTCAAAAAAAAATAGGAACAACAATAAAAGGGCGTATTAGCTATTTTGGGTGGAAAATTCCACAATGTCAAGAAATGAGAATCGATAATTTCGCATAAAGGCAAGTTTGCGTGCAGTGGTGCCACGCCCCAAAATCGACACTTCCCTTTTCCGGTGGAACCTGTAGAATTCTATCCAAGTATACATTATGTCAGCTTAGGTAATAAATAATAATTATAATTTAATATATATTATAATATGAACGATACATTCAACCCCAAATTATTAATATTTAATAGTCTTTTAGAATTTTGTTAATATTCATTATTATTGACATTAAAGTAAAAGAAAAACAGATGTTTTGATAATGAGTGCTTGTTATACATTTATTTTCTCATTTTTCAAATAGAAACTTCGAAAGTTCGTACGCACATGTCAAGCACAAAATGTTTGAATTAATTTTGGACCTGAAACACTCAACACTCAATCACTTGCTTCAACAAGCCATTAAAAACTCTTAATTCCCTTAAATCCGTTTTTGAAACCAATTTGAAAATAATGATTATGTCATACATTACTATTTACTACATACTACGTAGCAACGGTATAAGCACTTAGGCTTCACAAACAAAATTTGACCTAGATAAAATCTCCGCAGTTGAGTTGTAAGTGGTCCCTCCAATAATTCCTAAGCTCACCAGTATTTTTTTTTTAATTAAATGGTTATTTTACTGCACATAAATACATAATATTTGTATAATAACGGGAACAAAAATATTTATAGGACCATTGTACAGGAGTGTGATTGTGAAATATGTTTTTCCTATTTAAATCTAACTTTGATTATGAAAAAAGGTGAGTAAGTGGATGTCGCTCTGCTGTACAGTAGGTTACAAATGGGTCACTGTAAAATGGATAGTATTAAATATGAATTCAATGATATAATATCACTGTATAAGAAAAAAGATTCTGAGCGGAGACGGTATGTCAGTCCAGGTATAAGATATATAAATATATTATATACTTATCTATGGTATTAAAAAAAAAAAAAAACCAATAATAGGTATCTATAATAAATTCCAAATTAATCATATCACAATATCCATTAGGTACTTATAACGTGATATACATCAACAACAAACCGTGGTACTATCATAGATAGGTATATAATACTATAATAGTATATTTTAGAAGTTTCAAGTACCCACGAATAATATTATACTATCACAAAAAAATAACAAAAATAGTTATTCTAGGTTTTTTAATATATAATTTCGTCCACATTTGAACTTAAAATGACTATAAAAATAAACTGTGCTTAATGCTTATGTATTTTTAGATTTTTTGGTAACAGTATTAACTACTTACGTGGAATCTTGTTTTAAATGTTCAATCCTTAGATATAAAAGTTGAACACTTTATGAATTTTTAACTACAAAATAATTATTCAATTTTAAATTTGATAAATTTTGTCAAAATTCGATCTTTAAATGCTTATAAAAAAAATTGTGCATATGTATTTTTAATATTTTTCAACTACTATTTTAACAATATATCACGAGCCTTGAATTAAATTTTTACACTTTTTGACCCAACAGATAAAACTTTATTGATATTTTATAGAAAAAAAAGGTAAAAAAATTGATAACTGA
>NC_042495.1:104013264-104026769 GCF_005508785.2 Acyrthosiphon pisum | reverse complement strand
TTTTCAAATCTTAGATTTAAAAAGAACATTTTTCATGAATTTGTAACTCAAAATAATTTGCAAATTTTCGTCATTTTTACGTATTTTGTCAATATTTAAACTTTAAATGCTTATAAAAAAAATTGTGACTATGGATTTTTAATTTTTTCATCCACCTTTCAAACAATATAATAGGAACCTTCTATTAAATTTTCAAGGTTTTTTAACCGACAAATAAAATTTTATTGATATTTATAGAAAAAAAAAAATAAAAAAAATGGAAACTACAAATGTCCGTAAACAGCTCAAAATAAGTCAAAAATATTTGGAAAATGTTATGGTGTATAGAAAATACTAATATAAACACTGAGTTAAAATTGTATGTACCTACGGTCATTTGTTTAAAGTTGCATTGAAAATTTACTTGAATTTAATAGAGGGGGGCTCTGCCCACCACACCACCCGTAATCATAATGTTTACAAATTTTGTGTTATTTTGTATTTATGTATTTTACCATTTTTGTAGACAGTACCTAGTGAGCTTTATTTGGTATATCATATGAATATCAAAAGTAAAATAATGCAACCAAAAACTAAGCTTTTCAACATTCATACTTTATTAATAATTTTAAAACCATAATAATGTACCAAATATTTCAAAACACAATACTTCCAACTTTAAACTTTCAATCCATGATATCTATACATTCTCTTTACCGTTTTACATTACTAACTACTTCTGTAACTGGTCAATTTATAGGATATTTTATTATACTTTTTATTTAAAATATAAAACAATTTTATAAATCAGTTTAAATAATGTACTTTGATTTTTAATTTTATGTTAAATTCAAATTAAATTATTGATCTTTCTCGATTTTTCGGACATAATTTAAAGAACTTTTTCTGAATCATTAGGCACATCTTTATAAATGGCCAACAATGTTAGTTCATTAAAACGGTCCTAGAAAATATAATCTATATAATATATAAGACTCTAACTTGATTTTGGAGACGAAGGAAACGGTTTGTTTGTTTATTTATTATTGTTATTATTATTATTAATTATTTATTAATTTGTTTCCATTTGCATTTTTCCATTTGAAATACATATTATTCATTGAACAAATAATTTATTGTTACATTTTTTTCTACCTTATCTCTATTCTATAATAAAAATAATCCGTGGGGGGGATCTATCCTCTATATCCCCCCCTGAGAATGCCCATGTATGATTTCAATCAATGATCCATAGGAGAATCTCTTTATACATCCAACCTCAGCATACATACAAGATCTAAAAATAAATTGCTGCTAAAGAAATATAACTCTTACATAATAAATTGTCCAACCACAACAATTATTATAAGAACTTAAATTATAGTCCCTGCAGAGAAGTGGAAATCCTGTCAATACTTAATACATATTTGATTTAAAGTGTTAATGTAAAATGAAAAAACAATGCAAATCTCAATTAAATAGCTTATAAATTTGATAGCTGTAAAGAACTAGTAGGATTAAATATTACAAAAAAAAAAATAATGATTTCATTATGTTTACAATATGTAGAACGGATGATAACAATAACAACACTCCAGTAGTGCCCAGTAGTAATAAATTACATTCTCAGCCTAACAGACGAGTTGTCGATGAGTGCCAATTTAACATGTTATATAATATGTTTTTGGGCTAGGTACAAGTATTTATTATTCTAACTGATTTTGAAAAATAGACATTTTTTTGTCATAGTTGTTTATTAACAAAAACATATTTATGATTCATAGATTTTCCTTGTAGAGGAAAAATATCGAGTACCGAGGTATGTTATTTTGTTTTGTTAACAGCATTATTAGGTATATAGTTAGCATAATAAATGTATTGAGTTTATTTCCTTTAATATTTTTATATTACAATTTAACATATAATTTCTGGACTAGGCTAATACTTCATGCACACTAATTATGAATACAGTTTAAATTAATCCTCTAGCATTTGCCCTCCTAAACGCCATAGTTTCCCTATGTTTTACCTGTGTTTAGCCAATTTTGTAGCCAATGGTTGTACTTTTTGTACTTTCCCCCCCCCCCCCAATGCCTCCTCAAAAAAATTGAGATGGAAACTGGATCCTCCACAGTGTTTAACAGAATGTAGTTTTGCATCTAATATTGTAAATGCCTTCCTTGGCCTTCCAAAACAAACAAAAAAAGCTCTAGTATTGATTCAGTATTTAGTATTTTGAATTTTGTATTTTCTTTTACTTTTCAAATACATTTTTTCTGTGATCTAGAAGATTGAACCACTCGGGCGACCAAAACACGTTTTCGGACATCGGTGAGAGCATTAGTTGACCGATACCGAAAAACAGTCACTGCCGGCCAATCATAGAACGCATAACTATCGCATTGCAAAGCGGTTCAACCTTATTCTGAATTGAGTATACTAAGAGAAAATTGAAGACAGTACCTACTACCTATAATATATTATATTATAAAAAAAGATAATGATGTTTGTATAAATTAAAATAACAGGACAAGAACTAATAGTTTTAAACTCATAAACCATAATTCTAATTACTAAATAGCGTTAATAAAAAATAACAAAAATTGTTAAGAAAGACTGATCCAGTGTTGCATAAACAATCATTTAACTACGAATCAATAAAACTAATGGTCCATTTAACATGTTCTATTGGCCCATGATTCAATGATTAGTCTATTAAATTTTAGTGAATCATTACGGTTATAATTTTTTTTATTAACTGGTTATTTATAACCAGCCATCAAATTTCATTCCTAGCTATTATTATTTTAAATCTTATCGCCTATCTAATGTATAGTACATTAAATAGTACACAGGGTGTTCCATGAGGATTTACACGTTGCGATATCTCCTGAGATAATAAATATATCATAAATCTTTTTTTTTTATTAGACTTACTGAGACAAGGACTACACATATATTTTTTTTAAATTTAATTAAACTTTTTGGTAAAAAAGTTGAAAACAATATTTTTTTTATTTTTGAAACAATTGAAGATAGTCATTTTATAGGGTTTACATTTATGAAAATGTTGACTTTTCAATATTTTTCTTTCATTAATCTCATGACTTTTAATATTTTATTTGGTTTTTAGGTAAAAACGGCAAAAAAACCTGTTTTTGTGCGGACGGCGAGTCCCTTCTACGGCTAATGGGTAACTCCTCACAGGCCACCCTGTATATACTACTACAACCTATAACTATAGAACTGGTATTGATTTCAAAATATTTTCCAAACATTTTGGCACCAATAACTGAAAAACTGAATGTTTGTGAAGTGCCTGGATTAAAACCACCTAATTAATCAAAATAAACTTACCCGTACGGTATCCAAATAAAGTGCTTCTATATTGATCTTGGCGTAAAGTGTACAAACAATTGGAAATTGATAAAATCATATTAAATAATAATATAATTTCAAAAACACAATAGATAACATTCAAGTTTCTGAAAACAATAAAATAATTTGATTAATGAATTTAAAATATTACATTTAATTTAGTAAAAACTAATAAGAAAAAGACCAAGTAACTTAGTAAAATAATTTATTAGTTAATGTTATTTATGGTAAAATAAATAAATTATTGGATTGAAACTATATGAAAATTTCAACCCCTCATATTTACTTTTTCCTTCATAATACCATTTTCCGATTTAAATAATTTATTCAACTTTTTACACCACATTTCTTGTTTTCTACTAATGAAGATCGTAATTTTAAAACTAAGTTTAAGTTATCGCTATAGCTTTATCTCAGTTACCTATTAAATATTATTTATTTATATTATTATATTTACAACTTTACAATAAAGATTTTTTTTGGTGCTTTCCACTTTTTATATAAATCATAATATTATTTGAAAAACATATTCTATGCACAAAAAATTTTACAAAATGACAGAAAGAAATGATACCATTTTAATTTTTTTCAAATTAGTGTAGACGCTTCATAAACGTATTACTTAAATATAACATTTTGTATTTTTAAAATATGTTAATAGGTAAGTAATGCCAATAAATAGTTAATTTAAAAGAGTTAATAATATTTACTATCAAAATGCATAATTCTTCATTTTAGACATGTATTATATAATAATATTATGTATAGTGTATACAATGTATTCAGAATATTTACTGATTCAGAATTTTCATGCTTTTTATTATGTAACAAATATGATTTAAGTAAACAGTACTTATTGAAAAATGTACTTATAAATTATAATTGTTTATATAATTATATCTAACTACCTAATTTTATTTCCTTGAAATATTAAAATCAATTATATTTTATGTAGGTGCCTACCTATATTTAAATAGTTGTATAAAGTACCCATTCTTTATTTGTTTACTAACACAGATTATAAAATAGTCATTCGCACATTTCACTATCTATAGACTATTGTCATTCTGAGTTATGACTCATTTATCATTTTTATTAAAACCTATGAAATCATAGAACAGCACAGGTTAGATATAAATAATTAAAAATATTATTTTAACTATGATCTAACTTACAGATTAAACATTGACGTCCATCACTTTGTATTTCTTTAGGACAATAAATGCCACAATAATTGGTTAGAGTTTGGCAATTACTTATTTTTCACAAAGATAAATATTAGTAATATTACAGAGGGTGAAAATGAACTAAATACCATTTGCATTTCTTATGTAAAAAAAAAAAAAATAAAAATTGCATTTCCATTACAGCATTGCCTAATAAAAACGATAATGATTACAAAACTGTCACTAACTGTAAAATATACTAAATAATTATTCTTGTTATTGTTATTGTTATTGTTAATTATTGTTAAGTGTTAGTAGGTCTGTGTATCACTAATTTAATTTGAGTATTTGACCGATATCAGTCTTTTACGGGGTTTTTACTTTTTTTTTATTAAATGACGTACAGTTGATATGAAAAACGGCCCAGAATAATATTATGGTATATATTGGTATCATCCACGGACTTCCTACAATATTATTATCATTCTATGGTTGTATCATGGAAAGTGAGAACTGAACATGAAGCATAAAATATTAATAGTTGTTATTGTTGTTGTGGTTGTTGTTGTACCCTACAATGAACCACGATTAAAGGTAAATTTTTGTTATTCAATCGAGCTATGGTTCATAGCTCGATTGAATGTGCGATAAAGGCCGGTCCCGTTAAACCGAGTGAACCATAACAAAATAAATTATATTAATATTATACCTATTATAAATTGTGCATTTGCGCCAAGTGTCAAATTGACGATGACTGTATGATAATAGGCACACTACGTATAACATGCATACGTATTTATTAAAGTGTTTGACAAATTTTGATTATTAGTATTTATTACGGATTCACCGGACGAAGTGTCCATTGCGTAGGTGGTAAGTACAAGGTAAACCACAGTCCATACACGTCATAGAGTAAAATTAGGACCTACGTCATACACGCAAGGCGTACCACGGTCTAATAAATTATTAATATTTGGATAATCAGGCCAGTATATAGATTTTAAGGGAGACTATAGCGAGCAATACCCCCCCCCCCTCAGGCCACAGGTGGAATTACGAGGCGGTCATTTTTTGTGTTAAAAAATAAAATATAGATACTGCAATTTAAATTTGGAACGAATGCAATTTATTTCCCAAGAAATTTGTGTGCATTTTTTTTCAAAACTAGTGTTTTGTATGCTTAATATGATGATAAGTATAAAACTTTCAAACAACTACGTCATATTTTCTTTGGAAGTTATGGGCTAAAAACTTGAAACTTAAGCATTGTATTTTCAAGTTTAAAATACCATAAGTACCTGTATGAAACTTTAATATTTATCAACTGCTATTATAATTTATAACAACTTATAATAGGGAGCCTTATATTAAATTTTCAAGCTTTTTACCCCAAAGAAAAATATTTTATCGGTATTTAATATTTATTAAAAAAAAAAACTAAAAAATTTTCAAATTTCAACTCAAAAAGTATAAAAATATTTTTTTAAATTTAATACAAGGTTCTTATAAGTTTCATTAATGTAAGTTCAAAAATATTAAATATTCATAGGCACGATTATTTTAGATTCTGAGTGGAACGATGAATATATTAATTTTACAATGATGTGTGTTTTTTTTGTGTCTGTCATCACCTATTTTAGGACATTAAAATTGCTTGGATTATCTTCAACAGCATCTTTTCTGATAGGAAAGTGAATCTAGTTGGTACTTTAGGGGGTCAAAAGTAAAAATTTCCGAGTAGATTTCAAAAGCGACGTGAAAAACAAAAGAATAATTAAGGAAAAACGGGAATTTTTACGCAAAATCTGTTTTTGAGGAAATCGATTTTCGTTTTTGGTTCAACTCTAAAGCAAATGGCCGTAGGTACCTACATACAATTTTGACTGAATGTCTATATTAGCATTTTCTATACATCGTAACAATCAAATATTTTGAGTTATTTTGAGCTGTTAACGGACATTTTCAGTTTCCATTTTTTTAAATTTTTTTTCTATGAATATCAATAAAATTTTATTTGTTGGTTAATAAAGCTTCAAAATTTAATAGAAGGTTTCTATTATATTGTTTCAAACGCAGATGAAAAAATTAAAAATCCAGTCACAATTTTTTTTATAAGCATCTACCTAAAGTTCAAATGTTGACAAAATACGTAAAAATGACGACAATTTGCAAATTATTTTGAGTTAGAAATTCATGAAAAACTTTCTTTTTAAATCTAAGATTTAAAAATATAATACAAGATTCCTCATGAGCTTTTCTACCTTTTTCAAAAAAAAAAAAATATCTATACAAGCAAGTCAGATTAAATTGTTATGAGCGTTTGAAATTCATATTTTTACAACATTTGATATTTACTCGATTTATCATGTAACGATTTTCCTATTTTGTTGTAATTAAAAAAGGAATCACTGTAGATACTTGAAAATTTGACAGAATGTTTATATTAGCATTTTCTATATATGGTAACATTTTTAAAATAATTTGACTCTTTTTTAGCTGTTCACGGACATTGTCAGTTTTCAATTTTTTTAGTTTATTTTCCTATAAATATCAATAAAGTTTTATCTGTTTCGCCCAAAAGTGTAAAAAATTAATTCAAAGCTCCTCATATATTGTTACAATAGCAGTTGAAACAAATTAAAAATACATAGGCACATTATTTTTTTTATAAGCATTTAAATATCGAATTTTGACAAAATTTATCAAATTTCATATTGAAAAATTATTTTGTAGTTAAAAATTTATAAAATGTTTAACTTTTATATCTAAGGATTGAAAATTTAAAACAAGTTTCCACGTAAATAGTTAATTCAAAAAATCTAAAAAATACATAAGCTCAGTTTATTTTTATAGTACTTTTAAGTTCAAATTTGGATGAAATTACATATTAAAAAACCTGAAATAACTATTTTAGTTATTTTGTTGTGATTGTATAATATTATTCGTGGGTACTTGAAACTTCTAAAATATACTATTATAGTATTATATACCTATCTATGATAGTACCACGGTTTGTTGTTGATGTATATCACGTTATAAGTACCTAATGGATATTGTGATATGATTAATTTGGAATTTATTATAGGTACCTATTATAGGTCAATTTTTTTTTAATACCATAGATAAGTATATAATATGTCTTATACCTAGACTAACATACCGTCTCCGCTCAGAATCGTTTTTCTTATACAGTGATATTTTATCATTGAATTCAAATTTAATACTATTTATTTTACAGTGACCCACTTGTAACCTACTCTACAGCAGAGCGACATCCACTTACCCACATTTTTTTAAATGAATTTAAAGATCAAATTTTGACAAAGTTCAACGAAATGTCAAAAATGTTCAAACTATTTTTCAGTTAAAATTTCATAAATATATTTTGCCGTTCATAGCTAACATAAGAAATGTTGATAGAAAACTCCCCACA
Organism: Acyrthosiphon pisum; assembly: GCF_005508785.2. Classification (NCBI taxonomy): domain Eukaryota; kingdom Metazoa; phylum Arthropoda; class Insecta; order Hemiptera; family Aphididae; genus Acyrthosiphon; species Acyrthosiphon pisum. Next base: position 104,018,813 of record NC_042495.1, on the reverse strand, counting down.
AATGTTCCTACCTTAAACAAAAGAAAAATAAGTTTGAGGGATTTATAGCCATACAATTTTTAAATAGTTATAGAAAATATCGCATAGGTTAGTTTTTCTACCTATAACGAAAAAAAGGTTACTCGAACGGAACATTAATTTTTTAAGTGCTTTTGAACTTATAATTTTTACGACATTTGATAATCAGCAGTAAATTTATTTGATCGATTTTTAATATTTTGTTGTACTTCCCAAAATGAATAACCGTAGACTCATGAAATGTTCACCAAATAATTATATTATAATTTTCCATACATGGTAAAATATTCAAACTACTTTGACTCTTTTTGAGCTATTTATAGCTATGATAATTTTCCAAATTTTGTAAATTATGTTTACTTGTTTTGAGCTGTTTACGAACATTTTCCGTTTCCAATTTTTCCAGTTTTTTTTATTATAGATATCAATAAAATTTGATTGGTTGGGTCAAAAAGCTCGAAAATTTAATACAAGGTTCCTGATATATTTTTACAAAATGAGTTGGGAAATATTAAAAATGCAGTTCATATTTTGACAAAATTATTATCAAAATCACGAAAATGTTCAGTTATTGTAAGTACCTAATTAAATTAAATTACATATTAAAACCAAGAATAACGATTTTAGGTTTTTTGTTGTAATTTAAAAATATTATTTGTGGATATATGAAACTTTTAGAATATATTATATTATTATTATATTTGATACACCCAATCCCAATGACATTTTCAAATGTAATTTTTTTGGCAAGAATTAATTTAACCTAGGTACTGTAGTTGATAGTAATGCCTAATACTCAAATGACTTACTTTAATCACAATAATATCATAAAATACATCTTCTTACTTCTTAGTACTTAGTTATATTATAGGCTAACCATATTGGCTCAGTATCGTTTTTCGAATACAATGATTGTATATCATTGAATTCAAATTTAGCACCGCATCCATTACAGTGACCCACTTCGTAACTTACTATAGGCACAGCAAAGCGACATCCACATTTTTTAAATTCTTTAAGTATCTAAAAAGTTATAATTAATGATAATTTTTTTTTGTGGTGGGTGATTTGGCCATTGAGTCCATATCTCATCTCATCTTACGACCAATTATTCACCTATCTCAGTCCCATGTACTCTTTAACAACATCTTATCACCTCATTTTCGGTTTTACCATACCTATATGTCTTTTCCCTATATTTCGGGCTCTGATCCATAATCGCTGCAGCTGTAGTGCTATCTGTCCTAAGTCCTTACTCCTTAGAAATGAGTACTTTTAATTGTAGGTATGTCTTGCCAATCGCAGTCTTCCTTTTTTCGATATCTAGACACCTAGTACACTGGTCTCTAAAATATTCTTTTCGCTATACCTACATTGTTTCAAAATTCTAAGTATTCTAGCTCACTGTATTTCCTATCTCCACTTATCTGTTGACTGTTATGCTTATGTTATAATTTTTACATTATTTATTATATTCATTAATTATTGGTCCAAAGATCTTCCGCTATATATTTCTTTCGAGTAGGTACCTTAGGTACATATCAACAATCAATTTTCTTAATTTTTCAGTAGTCGAGTAGTCAAGTTTCCGATCAGTATAGGCGTATCTACATAGTATAGGTAACCTATTACCGGTCAAATCAATGTAGTATATATTATAATTTTTTTATGACAATTTATTTTATTTGACAGGGTCACAGTAATAGTGAACTTAATAATAATAACTTCAGAAGTCTATAGTAGTTATTTTCCGCAGCCAAGGCCATAAAAAAATATATACACCCATGACGTTTTGAGGGGAACGGGATTCAAAAAATAAATATCTTTATTCTAGTAATTACTTATTTTACAAAAATATAAAATTATTCATAATACAGTTGTAACTTGTAACCCGTAGGTAGTCAATAAAACCATATTCACAGCTAAAATTGTTCTATTTTTAAAAATTATCGGTGGAGGTTTCCGGTTTTATTTATGGTTGGATAGTAACCATTTATCAACAAGGGAGAGGCAAATGCCTACCCTACTACCCCCCCCCCCCAAATTACGTCACTGATCTACGATGGTTCTTTTCAAAAACTATTGTTATGTAAATATTTGCATTGTTTTTATCTAGTTTATCCCAAATAAGAGGACGCTACACCCGAAGTGTTGTCTTCGTCTCACAATCAACATATCAAAACCGGTTTTACACGGGTAAGAACCACATAGGATGTAGTCTAATGTAAGCAACCAAATGTTTACACTATAAAGAGAATATTATTTTTTATTATACAACGTTTTTATATTTTCTATGTCACTAATACGAAAAAGTTCTTGTTTGAAAATTCAATATTATTTGAGATTTTCAACTTGAATAATTTTTTTTCTAGTTGATACCGAAAAAATTAAAACAAGGTTCCATAGTTAATGTTTCCCTCAATATAATGTGAAAATTTGGCTTAGCTTGGACTACAGTCCAAGTGAATCTTACTTGGGCAAAACAGTTTTGGTCGTTTTCATGGACGTAGCGTACTTGGAAACTCCCTCTTTTGACTCTTTGAGTACAAACTGCTTCAAAACATCATACCCGAAAATATATATACATTGTAAACACAATATTCCTGGCTTTCCTCGGAATCTAATATAATGTATCATTTTAAAACGAAAAATAAAAATGTATTCCTAGGAAATGATATTTTGGTATATTTCTTTAATCTATTTAATTTTTCAAAGTAGAAAAATTACAGTACATGAGTGGTATACAAATACATTACAATATAAACAAATGAAAATATACATGAGAATGTATATTTCTTTTTCAATATATTTTAAATGTATACAGAATTTTTAAAATAAATTATAAATATAGCCAAAAATAAAATTAATAACATAATTAATAATTACGATGGGTAGAAATTTCACCTTTAAAAAAAATATATATATCAACATTATTTTATTTTATTAACACCTTAGTTAATAAAAGATGTGGATAATATATTAAATATTTTTTTCAATAGTGTATTAGCAAGAAAAATTATCAATCAAATTTCATAAAATAAAAATTTACAAACTGCCTGATGGAATGCAATAACTAAAAATATGAAAATTGTTTATCATTCTTTAAAAACAGTATTTGCAAAAATCTGCAAACAGGTTGTGCAAAATTTTTTTTTAAGTATATAAATAGGGAAATTCCTTAATATTAACTTATATATTTATGTCAATTTTAAATACAAATAATTTGTAATTCCAAAACAAAACTCTAAAATTGAAAATACTACATAATATTAATTAAACATTTGTCCTTTTTAATAAACCATTCAATTATTTCAAGTCCTTTGAATAATTATTTTTAAGTTTAAAACAAGTTTTGAATGTACTTATAAAACACTATATTTATATTATATTAATATGTTAAATGGGTAAATCAGTCCATTCAGTTGGCGGTTATATCATAGTAACTTTCATCATTATTGTCCTGGATACTGAGAAGCAGAATATTGTGGATTGGGGGTTGTATTAGTCGGATAATACAACGAATGAACAGGCTGATTTCCAGTAGGTGGTTTCATTTGAGCTGTAATCTGGGAATAACCAGATGCTGGTATTTGTGTAGAATATAGATAAGAGTATTGAGCAGTTGGATAGGATGCACGCATTCCAGGTTGCTGATAAGGATTCACCCATTTAGTCTGAGGCCCTGTAAAATATGTAATTTTATGTATTCGGTAATTAAACATCGGGAATTTAATATAATTTATATAAACCTTGTGGTGGAGGGATTTGTCCTCCAGAATAAGGATTGTGTTGATTCATATTGCCTTGAGATTGTCCATTATACATAGTTTGAGGAATTTGAGGCTGCTGAACTGGCGGAGTTTGTCTTTGAGGTTGAGATATAGCTAAACTATCCTGTGATACTTCAGCTAATACACAAGACAAATAAATATGTTTAGTAAATTTCTAAATAGTTGATTTAATAGTAAATTACTAAACTTAAGTTTATATCAATAACAAATACCTAAATAACCTAACTTATTCATATCAAAAACATAAAACAATAAAAATATAAAATGTTGTTATAACTTTAAAAACACATAATCAAATAGATACAAATTAGTATGTACATATCTTTGTATGCGTAATTGAAGACTTTCATGAAAAAAATTAATAGAGGATATCTACTGATATCTAGGGCTCGGAACTAAAACTCTTTAAAAAATGCAAACAACAAAAAATGTTAAAATGACTTATAAACATCAAAAAATGCCACAAAAACGACTTTATAATGACTACATTTTTAAAAATTAACGTTTTACTAAATTTAAGTTTTATAAATCTTAGAAATTCATAAAAGATTTTTTTCATAGCTAATATTAAAAATGTTTATATAAGATTTCACATAAGTTTTTATACCAATAACAAAAAAAAGTATACATAAACGGAATATTAATTTTTTATGAATGTTTCAACTTATAATTTTTATGATATTTGATATTCAGCGGTAAATGATTGAACTCCCATTATTCATATAATTGAAATATATTCACAAGTATGATAATTTAAATCTAACTAATTAAAAAACCAGAACAGGATACAGACTGTATGTTAGAAATTTCCTTCGAATTATAACTGGATAGTAATGGTGAATTATTATTATACATTTTAAGATAATTATAAATAGCTACTATTGAAAAAAAACGCTGAGCAGAGCTTATTTAAAAGAACTAACAATATTTTTTCTGTTTTAGAGTTTTCCCTTATGATTAAGGAAATTACCAAATAAACAAATGCAAACAATTGTAATTTTGTAAATTAATATCATTGTTAATTTTAGATTATGAAAGATGATAATCTTGATACATGAATTTTCCACCAAATGTACTTGTCCACCTTTTTAATTTTAAAATCGTAGTAATCAAAAAAAGCTAACCCACAGAAAAACAAAACTAACCCAAATTTATTTATTAATTATTATACTTTTTGTTTTAGTGTAAATGGAATGTAGTTTAAGTTTATACCCTATTTTTTTTTTTATCCTTTATACAAAATTTCTACCAGAAGGATTGCTTCGATTTCAACATATAGTATTTATCTTTTAGCAAATTGGATCAAGATGGTACTTTATAGAGGTCATTTTTAGATTTTATCAATAGTTACTTAATGTCACGGGAAAAATCACAGACAAATTAAAAAAAAACACTAAAAATGAGATTTTAATTTTTACTACTTAGTTTATCACCATAGAAACGAACAAAAACAAAAATAACTATTTCAGTTATTTTGTTGGAATTTATAATATTAATTCAACTTACAAACTGTCTCCGCTCAAAATCGTTTTTCGTATACAATGATATCATTGAGTTCAAATTTTATACAATACATTATACAGTGACCCACTTGTTACCTACTGTACAGCAGTGCGACATCCACTTACCAACTTTTAGATTCTGAGCGGAGCGAGGAAGCTATTGTTTTTACAATGGTGTTTATTTTGTTATTTTTAATTTTTTTTATTTTTATATCCTGTATACAAAATTTCTTTGAGA
>NC_042495.1:103995646-104012491 GCF_005508785.2 Acyrthosiphon pisum | reverse complement strand
TAACCGTCAACAATGGCGCTTACGTTTTATCAGGTTTCCTTTAATGCCGTTTACATCTTTTAGTTGACGCTTACACCCAGTTTTTTCATTCCCACCAATTCTATGCCGCTTACGCCCAAATATTAAAACATCGATTCTCGGATGAATACAAATGATAGCGATGTTTAGGTTCGATAAATCGATGTATAATAATGACGTTTACAATAATATGCAAAAACATCGATTTTGAAAAAAGTGGCGCTTACGCCCTTTTACCTTCTAACCATCGATATAGTACCTTATCTTTTAGAAAATTGGATCAAGATGGTACTTTATAGAGGTAATTTTTCGATTTTCTTGATAGTTATTTAATGCCACGAGAAAAACCACCGGAAAATTACGATATAACGCTAAAAATGGGATTTTAATTTCTAACGCTTTGTTTATCAACATAGAAACGAATAAAAAATAATAATATTTTAATATTAATTCAACTTACATGATAAAATAAATAATAACAAAATATAAAATATCCAGACTGACAAACCGTCTCCGCTCAGAATCGTTTTTCTTATACAATGATATTATATTATTGAATTCAAGTCTAATACAACCATTATACAATGACCCACTTGTAATCTACTGTACAGCAGAGCGACATCCACTTACCTGTTTTTTTAATTTGTTAATTACCCACTTAAAATAAAACAATGCATTTGATAATAATACTTACATTTAACCTGATGTGAAGTTTGAGGAGTTTTTGAACGTTCTTCTTTAGAATTACGTAATGGATCAAATTCTTTAGTAACTCCATTATCTGTTGGTATTTCTGCTGATGCAACATTCACTGGTTCTTGTTCTAATATAATAATTAGTAAATAAATACATTGATCAACTAATACTAATTTAGTATTGATTATTATTACGTATAGGATTTGACATATTATTATTGTTTCCTTCACTAGTAACTTCAATTGTATCTAATAACCATGTCACAGCATCTCTTATTTCTCGCAATTGTTTTTTTAGTTCGTCAGGATTTAGTTTTGACTTCAGTCGTTCTTGATAGCTTAAGTTATTCATAAATACTTGCAGTTTTAAGACCCTACTTGTTTGTAAAGCAAATGATAAGTCTTGACTATCAAACACAGTAACCAAATCTCCATCTAAAAGTAAACACAAATTATTATAGTTACCCTCCAATATTTAAATAATCATAATTTATTTAACCATTATAATATTTGAATTAATTAATAAATTTTATTAAATTTTAAAGCAATATGAATAAAGGTAATTCCACCTTCGTCTTTGTATTTGATGGTGAGATCATCATTAGCTGTTAATTTTCCATTAAATATTCGTTGCATCATTAATAATAATTCATCATATGTTATAGATTCATTATGAATTAACACTTTTCTTATGTCATCGCCTAATTGAACCTGAAGAAATACTTTTTGTTATACATGGAGTTGATTAAAATTACATTGGTACACCATAGACATACTTTAATTATAACTTTGCCCACTAAATCTATGGGTTGAAACGTCGACTTGTCTGAATCCATGATTGGAAACTACAATATTTACGTCTAAATATAAAATCAAAATCATAACAATAGATTAATGCATAACCAAAAAAACAAAACATATCTATAAATATCTCTCTTCTTGAGAAACCACGTCTAAAATCAGATCACGGTCTTGTAAGGGGGACAAGACCGTGGATCAAATGAGAACCTCTATCATAGGTACTTTGTACTTACCACGGAGCACGAAAATCGGAAGAAAAAAACTTGAATATTGATATTAATAACTAAATTAAGAAGACACCACCAGTGACAATTTCCAAGTACTAGCAACTAGCAAGTGGCATGTAGCAACCGCAACCACTTACAAATTACAATAAACTAAGATGAAAAATATTATACTATATAATACTGAATAGTGAATAGCGTTGCCGATGGGCAATGGCCAATGAGCATAAAAATTATATTTTTTTGTGCAGTTATCATCGGTGTATCGGAGAAGCAAACAGCAAACATTAACATAACAAGTAACAACAAAATGGAGTTACAAGTCTTAATTGAATATTGGTCACACTGATCCTTTAAAACTTTTAAATTATTTTGTTCAGTACTCACTGCTTGACGGTAACATCAATAAATATCATAGAACATTATTTAAGATACAATGAACTGGAAACGAGCAGCTTATCAGTGGCCACAAATGTGTATCAAGTGATATGGGGAGGGTCGAATCGGGGACCGACAGTTTACAACGCCATCTGTATAAAACACGGAATCAAGCATAGACTAATTTACAAAATGTGAGCCAAATAAAACCACCGGTAGCGCTGAAAACATTCGGTCCCCGATGTGAGGAACCTTTTGGCGTTCGTCCCTCAACCACCGCCGACCGTGTCGGTACCAGTCAAGTTCTGTGATTATGTCCGTGATGATAATAGTAATAATAATAATCAAAAACAAAACAATGACGATAAGCCGAGTCTCTAATGATCTTAATTTCTTATTAGTAAATATATAGTTATCTATTATTTGTTTCCAATTTGTCAATGATTGTGATTCGTGGATTGAAAATTAAATTTTAAGTCATTAAATTAATATTATGATCATTTTTCTTTATTTGAGTTAATTTCAAACCGGTCAACATTTTGAGGTTTACCTATTCATAGTTTTTTCTGGTCACTGATAGTTAACATAATTAACATAATCTCTGTATACAATATTTAATTGGCTTCATAATTAATACATTACTTATTACTATTGTAACTTAACAAGTGTTAAATTATTGATTGTTTATTATTTTAAATTCAATGATATAATATAGTTTTTAATTTTACTATACAATGGAGAGCAACCGTGATGAGGCTTCCCGCTGCATTGAGTTGACTAGAATATACATAAAAAAAAAGGATTTGGATAATGCTTGGAAATTTTCGGTTAAAGCTAACAAATTATACCCATCATCGGAAACAAAACGTGAGTTACCTTAACACCTTTGATCAAATTATTATTTACAACAGACACTAATCAACAGGGCCGGCTAAGGCATGGGCATCGGTGCGTCCGAACTGGTCTTTAATTTTAAGTGGATAGACAGTATTTTAACTTTAAATATTGTGGACAATTTTTAAATTACCCCGGGCAAAAAATCTGTCAGCTTGTTGTATTTATTATATTTTTAACAGTCTATATATAATTCTACAATGATCCCTGTGATTTTTAATGTTTTTTTTTTTTTGTAAACAGGAACTGTGTTTTTAGTAAATTATTAACTAAAATTTGTACTGTGTGATAGAATTTCGGTTAATATTACTTGAAAAAATTAAAGTAATTCAAAATCGAACTCAAAAGGGGGGGGGGGGGTGATTGAATTAAAAAAAATTCAATGTTTTGTTGCACATGAGTGGATATTTGAAAGAAATTTAAATGTTTAAAAAATATGTGTAATATTAAGCCATTTATGCAGTAAAAACCCCGAATGAAATTCAGCGACATATGTTAAAAAATGAATTTGTTATAACATTATTTTAGAATTTGTTAATTTGCTGTGAAAAATATTTTTAGTTTTTTCACCAATTCATTTATATTTGGTTTATAATTTGTAACTTTTAATAATTACATGCTGCACTGCATTCATCTGTGTTCTACGTTTTTTACAAACCTATAATTTAATTTTTTGAAAGACATCAACGATAATGAAAAATCGCTTACATTGTGGTCTTATTATTTATTATCAAAAAATAAATATAATATAAAATGTCGGGTTGCATGAAAGATGTATTCATATAATAATTCAATAAAATGTAATGGACCATCACGGGCCTTTAAATAATATTTAAAGAGACCTTTAGCTCACTATTGATTCATTAAATTTTAGTGATTGCTTATGCAACCCGGCATAAGTATTTTCATTTTTTGCTTGCCATCTTGGGCCCGCATGTCATTGATTTTCCATCCCTGAACTATGGGATATAAACTTTGTACTCTGTAGAATTCAACATATTATATGATACACTAAATTTGTCTACATCACAATATTTGATATCAATTTATTGTTTATCATTACATCTAGCTTGGTTAAGTACAAGACTAGTATTTAAATTAAATTAACCAAAACAATATTCTGTAGGTTTAATGAGAAAATTAAAATCATCAATGAAACGTTCAAAACAACGGTCAATGAAACGAAATCAATCAGGTGTGTATAACTTAAAAATATATATTGTATCATATTATCTAATCATATTTGTATATTCAAAGATGATTCTGATTCGTCATATAATGGTGATAATTCAAATTCATCTTCAAGTACTGACTGTGATACTAAGCAACCACCAAAAAAGGCAAAAATGGGCTACAAATCAAGTTTGTACAATATTACTTGTGTTTATATAGGTTTTATAGGAATTGTAAAAAGGTTTCGTTACACCTAAACAAAAAATAAAAGCTTAGGTATCTGTATTTAATTAAAAATTATGGCATATATATACTGTCAAACTGATATTAGTATTAAAATTATAAGAAATTAATTAATAACATATATTATAATTGTTACAGGTACTACTTATTCATATAAAATGTTTAAAGAGATAAATAAAGATGAATCTTTTAAGTGTCTTGAAAAAGCAGAAGAACACTTAAAAAGCAAACAATTTGACCTAGCAGAAAAGTTTATTCATAAATCAATCAAGCTTTTTCCAATGCCCAGAGCTGATGGTAAGCGTAATAAATTATACTATACTACTGAAGGGGACGTTGCACCTGCTTCGTCTTACACACGGATGACATATCAAATTTTCATTTGCCAGTTTCAATAGGCTGCTGTTAATTTTGATATTAGAATGAACTGACCTATTATAAAACTTTTAGGTTACAACATTATCTGAGTTCTCTAGTTGCTTTTTTTATGATATTTTAATTTTTAAGTGAATTATGAGCATTTTGAAATATTAATGTTTTACCTATTCATAGCTCACTGAAAAATTAAAATATTGTAAAAACCAATGAGAGAACACCGATAATGTTGTTGCTTAAAAGTTTGATAATAGGTTGATTCATTCTAATAACAAAACTGATCTCATCCTATTAAAATTAGCAAACAAAAATAGTAGTACGTGTGTAAGACAAAGAAAACACATGCGGGTGCAACGTCCTCTTAATAAGAATAAAAAAAAAAATAACAATTTATTGTTTTAGAACTTTTAAAACAGCTTCAAGAAATGAAAGATACTAATAAACCTGATTATACAGAAGAACAGGCAAATGTTGTTAAAAAGTAACTATATATAGTAGTTGATAATTTTCAATAAACCATAAATTTGTTCATTTTTTGTTTTTAAACAAAAACCAATAGAAAAGTTTTGAATAATACAATATTTTTCTTATATTATCAAATACAAAAATTATATTGTGTATAGTTATGGAGACAATTTATAGGGTTTGCCTAGTTTAGGTTAATAACTACTCTGTAGTCAAAAGTATAAGGTGCACAAACATTTTTATTTTAAACTTAATTTCCATTTAAATATATAGTCGGTGTCAGACTGTACCATCTATAACAGTGGTTTTCAAGTGGTGGGACGCGAGTCTATTACTGCCCTCGGACAATTTTTATCCAGCCCGCAGACAATGTAAAGTAAAAACCTGATAATAAAGTGCATAGATAGGCTCAGGGGCCCTTGCTAGTTTGTTTAATTTGCCATCAGACAGTAGCTGTTTTAAAAGTTTTCAATATTAAACGTTATTACATGATATCACTTCACATAAATCATTTGCCCAAAAATTTCCAGTAGTGAACTTCGTACATCAAAAATTGAGAACCTGCATATAAAATATTAAGTGCACTTATATAGCGTTCACGAATCATACATCAAATTTCGTGCAGTTAGTTGAGTATATAATATTATTTATAAAAAGTGAAAAAATTAGATAGATACATACAAATTAAAAAAAATACTTAAAAAACTGTTACAATTTGGTTTTTAACTATTTTTATTTATTATTTAAAAGCATATTTTATATGGTTAATTGAATGAATTAAAATTTTGATTAAAATCAATATCAATATTTTAACACCTATACTACTATTCCCCCCCCCCTTTTTGTCACCTTATCTATACCATAACATTTATATTATTAAAAATTGGTTCAGAATATCATACAAATTATAAACATGTTACCTATGCTAATATGGTCTGAATTCTAAATCCTGTCTGGAGCTACTCACATATTCATCAGATCAACTTCTTATTATTATTAAATACATATTCAGCTCAATAATTGTTGTCAATACTTTGGTTTTACATATTTGCCAGATATCACTACTAAATATTATGAATACAAACCACAAGTGTCAATACTCAATAATTGTAAATTAACTAATTTTTATTTTTAGGGTGAAAAATAGTCAAAATTACTACACAATGTTAAACATTAAAACTACTGCAACTATTCCTGAAATAAAAAAAGCATATAAGAAATTAGCTTTATTGTTACATCCGGATAAAAATTCTGCACCGGGTTCTGGAGAAGTTTTTATAGGTAAAAAGAAAAATAATATTATATATATTTAGTAGGTTTTTATTATAAATTAATATTTTTTATTTTTATCAGTTGTTACTAATGCTGTTGAAACATTATGTGATTATACAAAACGTAAAATGTACGACCAAACTTTAAGAAAACCTTCTACTTCTACATCTAGTCATTATTCACAAAGTTCCTACCGTAAGTAGTTTATTAACACCAAAGAAAAATAGTTAAAACTGATTTTTGACCTCAACAAAACACAAATTAATATACCATATTAATATACCATATTAATATGATGAATAACATTTGATTTTGTAGATATTTATCAAATGTATTATTTTTTTAGGACATCAATCTCCTCATTACCATTCAGGATATAGTGGACGTCGATACCCATTTACATTCTATCAAAGTTCACATGGTACATGTTGTGAGTCCACTGATGATGATAATGAGGATGAGTATTGTACTGACCATGAGTATTTTAATAGTTTTTATGACTCATATGATTATTAATTTGTAAAATACTGTATTATTATTTTTAACCTTGAAAACTTAATATTATTATTTAAATTAATGGTAAAAAGTAGGAAAATGTAATTAATTAATATGTTTCTTGATATTTTTGATTTCTAAAATTACATAAAAAAATCTATGTGAATGTCAATAACAATTTAGAAGATTATAAAAAGTTTTTATACAAACATTGAAACCTAAACAATTCAACAAAATATCAATAAATAATTATTATGTATATTTTATACTTGGGTTGCTTAATTACAGTAATCCCTCGTTATCCGCGGATTTTTAATCCGCGGTTTCGATTATCCGCGGTTGGGTCGGCGATAACATTTTATTTATAAATACAATAAAATTTTATCTTTATTATACCCATACTTATAACAGATAAGCTACACAAAGTATATACCTTAATTTTTTTTTTTTTTTTTCAACCCGAAGCTTGGTTTACAGCTCCAATTCTCCATTCTAATCGATTCCTCGCCTTTTCTTTGAGTTCTTTGAAGGTTTTGACTTTTGCATCAATTTTAATTTGTCCTATATACGAGTTCCGCGGGCGTCCTGCAGTTTTCTTTCCTTCTATCATACCCTCCAATATTATATTATGCAATTCTTCCAGGTGTCTCAGGGCATGTCCAACCATTTTCCAGCGTCTTCCTCTAATCGCATCTATGAGTGTACGTTTTTCTCCCACTGTTCTAAGTACTTTTTCATTCGTTTTCCGCTCTATCCAACTTATCCTTTCCATACGCCTCCAGCACCACATTTCGAACGCTTCTAATTTTTTCTTTTCGGTATCATTTATTACCCAAGTTTCACATCCATATGTTGCAACACTCCATACATATGTTTTTATAAGTTTCTTCTTGATATTAAGATGTATCTTTTTTGAAGTGAGCAACTTATGTTTTTTACTAAAGGCAATTTTTGCTAATGCTATACATACCTTAATATGTACGGTTAATTTGTTATATCTTAAAATTGTTCAGTTGTTGGTTGATATTAGTGCGTGACACGTGTACGGTTGTATGTACATATTACTACATTTAATTTAATTTATATTTGTAATTAATTTAGTACCATACATACTTCATTTTAAATGGCTTCTCAACCTAAAATTTCAATGAAAAGGAGAAGAAAAGTTTTGACACTCGTACAAAAAATTGAAATTTTGGATAAAATAAAAAGTGGTGATACCATAGCGTCACTTGCTAGGAAGTACGAAATGAACGAGTCTAGTGTTCGAGAAATAAGAAAAAATGAAGTGACAATACGACGCAGTGTTATGGAAAGTGCCCCTATTTCCAGTAAAACGTGTTTTATCACGCGCGATGGTGGAGAAGACCAAAAAAGCCTTAAATATTTGGATTGAAGACCAGACCCAAAAAAAAATTCCTCTCAGTTCTATAATTATACGAGAAAAGGCTAAACAACTTCATTAACATTTTAGAAGTTCATCAAAGGGGGATAGCAAAAATTCGTCGTTTCTCGCAAGCAAAGGCTGGTTTGAAAAATTCAAAAATCGGTGTAACCTTCACAACGTCAAGCTAGTTGGCGAGTCTGCCTCGGCAGACCATTTAGCAGCCAAAAATTGTCCTATAGAGTTAAAAAATGTCATTGAACAGGATGGTTACACCCCCGAACAGGTATTCAATGCAGACGAAACAGGTCTTTTTTTGAAAAGAATGCCATCATGAACTTTTTTATCAAAAAAAGAAAAAACAGCACCGGGATTCAAGGCAGCTAAAGACAGACTTACCTTATTGCTTTGTGCTAATGCTTGTGGTTTCATGATAAAGTCAATGGTCGTTTATAAATCACTTAAACCACTAGCCTTCAAATCTAAAGACATGAATCACTTGCCAGTGTTTTGGAGAGCAAATAATAAAGCTTGGGTCACTGCACAAATTTTTAGTGATTGGTTTACAAACTGTTTTATTCCTCAAGTAGAGATGTACCTAAAATTAAAAAATCTCCCTTTTAAAGCTTTATTGCTGATTGACAATGCCCCTGGCCATCCCACCTCATTAAAATTTCAACATTCTGACATTGAAGTCATGTTTATGCCTCCAAACACTACCTCACTTCTTCAACCATTAGACCAAGGAGTGATTGCAGCGTTTAAGGCCTATTACGTACGAAGAACTTTTCAACGTCTATTAAAAAACTTAGAAGAAGATCCAGAACTTACAGTTACACAAGGATGGAAAAATTATGACATCGCTAAATGTCTCGTCAATATCAAAGAATCACTGGATGAAGTTCAGCCCTCGACTATAAATGCTTGTTGGCAAAAATTATGGCCAGAAGTTGTGTTAAAAAGCGATAAAATTGACAATCTGAACACCACGGTGAATCAAATCGTAGAAATTGCTCGGAACGTAAAAGGTTTTGATGAGGTAAATAGAGACGACATAGAAGAAATGATGTTGAACTATGATCAGGAACTTACATTGGAGGATCTAGAAGAAATTACCGAAACCCCGAACGAACCAAAACAATCCGAACATGATGAAGAGGAAGAAGAACCTGTGAAGCCGGATTTCTCCTCTAAATCAATCAAAGAGATTTTTCATTAGCAAACCAACTAACTGAATAAGTTCTTATGACGGATCCACTCACTGAAAGAGCATTAAAGTTCAAAAGAGGAATCTAAGAATTGCCGGTGCCTTACGAAGAAGTTCGCAAAGACATAGAAAACAAAAGGAAACCAACATCAATTACAAATTTTTTTCATCCTTCCTAATATATTATGTATGTATGTATAAATAATTAATAAATTATATTAAAAAATTAAATACATAATATGTAATTGTAAAACATATTAACCTTTTTGTGTAATAAAAATACAAATAAATAAAAATGTCTAATAAAAATTAAAAATTGTATGTAAATAAAACCTAACTTCCCGTTTTACATTGCTTTATGGTCTCGTTACCCGCGGTTTCGATATCCGCGCAACTTTCCTGGAACCTAACCTCCGCGGATAACGAGGGATTACTGTATTTGAATATAATTATTGATATATGTATATTATGAGTTATAAGTTTATGTATACATTTTGGAGAATAATATAGTGTGTACATTGTATTGGGTATTTTGTATGTATTTTTTTTTCTAGTTTACTGTCCAGTAAGTTAATTTTTGAAGTTATAGAAAAATAGGGGGCATTTTATGTTTTTAAGCAACTATATTGTAATTTAAAAAAAAAATGGTTGAATATATAAGCTTTTAGACTAAGCTTTTTAGGAATCACTTTTTGTTTTAAAACCAGATGTGCTATACTCTATTTACCGAGAGTTACCCACTTCCGCGCATGAATGCTTTTCTAATACTTTAAGCCGCCCGAACATTCAGACCCCCGAGTAGGAGACCGGCGGTCTGTGATTGGTCGGCGGTGTTCGGCGATTGGCAGTGCTCGTCGTAGTAGGCAGCTGCTACTGGCGACGATCCCCACCAGCGCTGCAACGAGGCGGTGACATGCGCGGCCGCGACCGGTTTTCGTCGCGCGAGTGGGTAACTCTCGGTAAATAGAGTATAATATATACGAAGATGTAAAATGTATATTATGAATGTAATGCAATTATTTCATGGAATTTTTAAAAAAAAATCCTTATCTTAAGGTTTTTTAAAATTGTTAATTGAAATTTGACTTCATAAAAAGCCTTAATATTTTTTCAAAGAGTATACACTATAGTATACACTAACCTACATGTATACAAAATTAAAATCGGATATTCCGAATTTCTGAAGTAGGTTTGCGTAATTTACCACCGCTTATTTGTGTAAAACTTATGAAAAATATCTGTTTTGCCCTTAATCATATTGTATTATTGTTTCATCATAAGTCAACTGACTTTACTATGATTAATAAATATATTATTATTTATTAATAATACATTTTTCTATATAAAATTGTTCTATTTTTATTTAAGCTTTGAAAATTTAATAATAGATTCCCCTTAAGTTTTCTTACATTTGACAACAAAAAATAAGTTTACCGGAAAATTAAATTAATTTTTTACGTATGAGCTTTTGAAGATAGACATTTTATATTCACCTGTAAATTAACAAATTCTCATACAACGATTTTCTTATTTTGTTGTTATTCTAAAATTAATAACGGTATTTGCTTGATATTTTCATCAATTGTTTATTTTATCATTTATATTATATCTAAATGATACAATTTTTAAAATATTTCTACTTCTTATGAGTTATTTATAGACATTTGAAATTTTCTATTTTTTTTTTTTTTAATGTCAATAAAATAATTAAAATATCTTGCTAAGGACCAATTAAGGCTTGAGCTGGTTCAAAATCAATTAATTTTGCACTTAGCCTATGTTCTCAAAATTGAGCATATTCAACATGATTACTACCCCCTGAAACATGCGTTAAATATTCTCTAACTTTCCTCGCGACATTACAAAACGGACATCCAATTTCTTTCCTCTCTTCCTAATTGCTCTATCCTAATTGCCTGATCTCTTTACCAGCATAGTAGTAAATATTTATATTTCTCCAGAAGATAATCACCCTTCCTTGTTCTATCTTATTTCACTTACTATATTTAGTTGTCATAACCATCCTATTTTTTCCCTTCTATTTTGGCATAATTCTAGTTTAGCAACCTATCGATTTTTAAATTTTTTTTTTTTGTTAATGTGTGTTTTATAGGGTGCTTTATAAGAATGTAAAAAAAAAAGCCCGGGCAAACTTCGTTTTGAAGTTATTGGTAAAAAACTTCAAAATCTGAATTTTTTCGTTGCGCGCATTTTTTTTAAAATAAATACTTAGAATAGAATATTTAAAAATTTTTTTTTTTTCAAAATATGTGGTTTTTAACGCTTAATAGATTGGTGAAATCAATATCATATTTACTTTTGAAGTTGTGCAAGTCGAGGGATATTTTCGATTTGCTGAGCGGAGCGACGGTGCCGAGGAGCGTAGCGACGAGTCCCACAACACGCGTATAGGCATTGCCCATAGGTATACCATACGCAAACATTTAAAATATTATTTTCAATGTTTACGTGCAAAAACTTCAAAAGTAAGTATGATAGGTAAGTTTTGATTTCACCAATATATTAAGCGTTAAAAACTACACATTTTGAAAAAAAAAATTTAAAAATATTCTATTCTATTTATTTAAAAAAAAAAATGCGCGCAACGAAAAAATTCAGTTTTTGAAGTTTTTCATCAATAACTTCAAAAAGTTTTCCCGGGCTTTTTTTTACATTCTTATAAAGCATCCTAAAGCACACATTTTGAAAAAAAAAAATTAAAAAATCGATTGGTTGCTAACCTAGAATCGTTCCCTTATTTTATATGTTGATATTATTTATATTATTTGATTTTTGATTTTTATTGTTTATATATATCCACCTTGCACATATTCATGATGTTATTTTATTCGGTGTATTCTGTGACGGGTCGCTACCTTTTGTTCCACAAAACATTTGTTCCAAAAAATATTTGTTCCAGCGATCAGCTGTTTGATAATTAGATAATTGCCGCTTCTATCACTTCTATCCGTCGTTAAGGACAAAATATGTTATTATTGCCAGTATTATAGGACAATACTGAAATTTGAAAATGCCAATATCTGTGAAAGTGTTAAGTAATAGGGTGCAATAATTAAATAATTTGAGTAACTATATTCTAAATTAAAGAACTGAAAATTTACTTAATACAATTATTGTATCACCTTGTTTTCAAAGTAAAATGTTGAGCCTAAAACTTTTTCGTCGACTCAATGTAAGTATTCACATCACATTTAAATGATGTCCTACCAATCAATTTCTCATTTTTAATGCAAAAAAACCAAATGTCTTGTTTACACTTCACACTTACAGTAAGTATTTTGTTCCCCAAGCGACTGGTGACATTAAATTGAATCACATACTTTGACAGTGCGTTAAATGATATTAGTCTTTGGGCGGAAAACATTAAACCTGCATAAAAAGATACCATAAGTGTACACATAAAAATGAGAAATTTATTGGTAGGACATCATTTAAATGTGATGTTTTATTTTATTATAGAAGCCTTTACTGGCTGCTCCAATGATGGCACGTTTCACTGGAAGTGCTGCAGCTGTTAAGACTGGAAAAAATTATGCTAGCCATTGGAGAACAGAACGTATTGTTTCTATAGCACTTATGGGATTGTTTCCTGCCTCAGTATTATATTCATCACAAATAGTTGACACTTTATTAGCAGGAAGCATTAGTCTCCATGTTTACTGGTAATACCATAATATTATTAAAGTTAATTGTATTGTTTTATTTATAAGAGTTAATCTAATTTGGAATATTAAAGTGAATTGACCAACTATCAAACTTAAAATATGTTAAAGGTAAGAACAATATCTGTGTTTTTACATTGGTTTTTACTTTTTACGCAAGATGAGCAAAATTACAATTTAAAATGCTCATAGATCGATTAAAAATTAAAATATTGTAAAAAACCAACATACTAAATCAGATCATGTTCTTACCTTATTCACTCAACAAAGACAACACATGGGGGCTTTAGCGAAATCTCTTATCAGTATGGAATTTTACGGATAAATTAAGAGGACGTCTCACCCGTATGTGTTTCTCCGTCTTGCAAATGTACATTATAGTTAATTTTTAGTTAACAACAATCCGTTTTACTCTGTTATTTGTACATTTTAAAATACTCATAACTCGCTTTAAAATTAAAATATAATAAAAAGTATATGAGATGCCTTAGATAATAATCTTACTTTAAATTTTTAAGAGGAAATTTCACTCTAATTTTAGACAATACAGAGTAAAAATAAATTTATTATTTTGAACGAAAAATTGTCGTTGTGGCGTCCTCTTGATTTCAAATATACTCTGATCCCTGTAAGTCGACCAACTGTTTTGTTTTTTGCACACGCGAAGTATGGTAAAAACGTTGTGACAATACAGTTCACTGTAGTTCTACAGTTTCACGTCGCGAAACACCACAGTGTATATGTACCAAACAGTATTGTCACAACGTTTTCACCATACTCTGCGTGATCAAAAAAAAAGTGGGTCAACTCACGGGGAACAGAATGTCAGAATATAGCATTAATATATTTTTTTTTAATATCTACAGTTTAGATAAAAAAGCTTGCAATATAAAATTTTTTCGGGGGGAATACTTCATATTCGTATGCCGTTAACATAAGTATAAATAATAGTGCTTGAATATTGTAAAATAAAAAATATATTAGCAATAATATACTAAGTACATTTTTTTAATAAAAAATATAATTATTATTCATACAAATATTTTTATTTTATTTTTAAGGGGACTTGAAGCATTGGTAGTTGACTATTTACGTGTGCCAGTTGTAGGACAGCTGGCTAACAAAGCTGGACATGCAGCTATTACTCTTCTTGCGATTGTCACCTTGGCTGGATTTTTGCAAGTTATTTTTGTCGGTGATGGACTTGGCAATGCCATTGTTACACTTTGGAAATTGTAATATTACTTAATGTGTTTTTAATGTAGTGGTGTAACATGTAAATATTAAATATTCTGTTGAATAAAATGATAATTTTATCCATTTTTTTGTAGTATGGAGATTAAAATCAATTTCAGTTATAGTTACAAGCAATAAATAAATCATTACTTACAATAACATTTTTGTACACATTTTATCCTACTAATAACTAAAATTATAATATACAATGTGTCCTTTCAAAAAGTGACCGTCCAGCGTTATATGTTAGTATACCTAAAGTTATGAAAAAAAAACCCTTTAAGGGGGTCTATCTATTAATTTTTTTAGTTTTAGGCAATTTGACCTTATTTTAAACAAAACGGAACCTACTGTACATTTGCTGAAGTATCTTCAAAACTTTTTATCGCAATTTTTTTTATAGTTATATTTTGTATAAGTTATTTTATTAAAGACATTTTTAAAAGCCCTTTTTTATATTTCTCATCAACCACCTACCCAAAATAGCAAAGCATAAAAGTACAAAATAAAATTTAAGATGGTATGGCAATTTTTTTCCTGTCACTAAGATCAACATTTTGACTAAATATCTGATCTCCACAAGAAAATACTGATTCAAAAATGCAGTGGTGCCGAACCAATTTTTTTTAGGTGTGGCAACAAACAATTACTTATACCTACCCCAATTGGATGTTGGATATTAGAACTAAGTCATGAGGGTAACCCCCACCCCACCAATTTTAAATCTAAAAAATATTTTCACAAGTTATAATATTTATTACCGCATTATGTCTACATTTTAGCATTATTGAATATCTTAACATATTACACTTAGGATCATCCCCAGAAAAAGCCTCCTCAAAATGAAAACCATGTTTATTTTTTAGGTTGTTAGTCTGCCCACAGACCACGTATACTACTCCCCTCCAACCGCAACCCCTAAGGTGTCGCCCTCCCACCAACCAGGTTTGCTATTTTAGCCCCAAGGGTTTGGGAGCCGAGCCTCCATCCAAAACGGAAATATTTACACGACACCAGTTTTGAATTAAATTTATCCTAATGGTTTTGTTGTAATTCAAATATAATTAGGTACCTAACCCTAATGAGTTAAAATCTTAATCAAATACTTAAAGTACCTACCTACATATTTTTATATAGACCTGATTATTTCGGAGTTATTTTACATTATGTAGAGTCTGCATAGGTAGTAGGTACCTACCTAATAACTCATTACTATAGCAAAATTACAATAAAAACAGTGTTTGGAACGTTCACAAAAAAAATGAATTCGTTCACATTCACGTTCAGTGCTTAAAAAAGGAACTCGTTCTCGTTCAAATTCATATTTTTTTCAAATGAACTCGTTCACGTTCTTTGAAAACATGAATGGTTTCATTTCGTCGTTCATTTAATTTATTTTGTTTTATTTGTATGTATCGTTTAAATACGAATACAACATCGTGGAAATCATAAATTTATTAAACATTATTGTTTCATGTCTAGGAGTGCTCGCTGGAATTTCGTGTGTTTTATTTTTATAACTCATAATATATATTATATATCATAATAGTATTATCAATCAATATTTATTAAATAATAAATAAATTTGAACGTCTTAAAAATCGTTCAAATTCATTAAATATATTATAACCGTCGTTCACGTTCAAGTTGTTTTTGAAAAAAACGAGTGACGTTCACATATCGTCAACTAAATATGAACATGAACGCATGAACGACGTTCATTTCAAACACCGATTAAAAATACAACAGCTTGGACGTTACCAAATAGGTATGTGATTTTTTATTTATTAGATTTACGAAATTCGTTACCAAATGTATTCATTTTTTTTCCTTTTAGATTCTGAGTGGAACGATGAATGTATTGATTTTACAATGATGTGTGTTTTTTTATTTTTTTTTTTTATTTTTGTGTCTGTTATCACGTTTTAGGACAGTAAAAGTGCTTGGATTTTTTTCAACAGTACCTTTTCTGATAGGAAAGTGAATCTAGTTGGTACTTTGGGGGGTCAAAAGTAAAATTTTTCCAATAGTTTTCAAAAGCGCCGTGAAAAACAAAAGAAAAATTAAGGAAAAACGGGAATTTTTACGCAAAATCTGTTTTCGAGAAAATCGATTTTGGTTTTAGGTGTAACTTTAAAAAAAATGACCGTAGATATATGAAATTTTGACTGAATGTTTATCTTAGCATTTGCTATACACCATAACATTTTCAAAATATTTTGATTTATTTTGAGCTCTTTATGGACATTTTCATTGTCCATTTTTTTTTAGTTTTTTTCTAAAAATATCAATAAAATTTTAT
>NC_042495.1:103990954-103995596 GCF_005508785.2 Acyrthosiphon pisum | reverse complement strand
AAGGGACATCAAATTCGTCATTATGGATTTTGAATTCTCCATGATGAACAAAACGAGTATGGTTCTGATATCAGGAGCCATATCGAGCAGCTTGGACAAGTGTAAGATTCGGAAGCTTGAAGGGAAGCCGCTACTCTTGCCACTTCACGAACAAGTAAGAGAGATGAAAGTTCGTGAAATACTGTTGGCTAAGAGAGATATCATGCGGATTTTCAAATGTAAAGAAGTGACCCGGACAGCGTGTCTAATGCAGCTGGACAAAAGTTTGAGTTCAAAATTAAATAATCTAACACCTGAGTTTATAGAAAATTATATTTTGAAAGGAGGTAAAAGGAACATAGTAGTATTGTGGAATGGACATTCCGACAGGAACGTTTTAAAAAGGCTAAACATAGACAAGTTTGAGATTTTAAATATAACATGTTACGATAAGCATCTTAACAATAACTTCACGATACAATTCGAAATATTAAAAAACACAAATTAAAAAAAAAACTTATTTTTGAACAGGATGTAGGTTATTTCAAAAAGAATGGTAGGAATTTGAATTTAACGGAAGCCCACGGTATGATTTGTACTAAAAAACATAGGATAATGTACGCTCATGACCCGAAAACGGACGTGAGGTTTATAAAATGTATATTTAATACTATGATTGGCAAGCAGCGGTACGTGAATTTTATAAAATATTTCAATTAAGGAAATGAGGTGGCGTATCGAACAATTAGTAAAATAATTAAACTGAATGTCTGAATTTTAAACAATACTACTAGAAAGAGAAGACAGGGAGTAAAAAAAAAAATAATAATAATAAGATTTGTGAATAAAGTATAAAAATAGTAATTTGAATGAGTTTGATTACAGAATATAAAACAAATGGAAATAAGATTAAAAAATCAGTACGGCATATAACAATGAGTCATGTGATCTAATATTATTACATTTTGATCAGTGGTCCGTTGTTATATCCCGGACAAATTAAAACAATCGAGGAAAGGAATAGAGACATTTGATCAGTTGGTGTTTCGTTTAAGAGTTAGGAATATATAAATCGAAACATTGAACGCGAGCATTAACGGATCAAATGGCTAGAATAATCTCAATAAGAAAATTATACTAATATAGTCTCGTTGATTTAGTCAATAACGTGGGTTGTTGCTTTAATAATTAGCACAATGGGCGTTAGGGATTCAATTAGCAAGGTTAAAAAAATACAACAGTTAATAAAATTAATTCATTTTAATGCTGGAAAAGATCAGAAAATACAATTTTAATTGAATAAATTACTTCTGGTCTGACCCTGCAATATTAAGATAAAAGCACGCGATAATTAAATAATATAGTGAATAGAAATAAAATTTATAATACAAATGAATATAGGAATTGAAAAAAAAAAAAATGAAAAAAAAAAAAGGAAAATTTAGGGTTAAAATTTTATTTATAAATTAACAGTAAGGGATAACAAATATAAGAAAAATATCTTAATGGAATAATACATATAGGACTATAAGTAAATTAATATTACATAATGGTGTTGGGAAAAGACTTAATAGATTAAGGAATTTATATTATATTGGAATATTAACACTAAGATAAGATTATTATTGTAAAACTAAAGAGAAATATTGTTAAAATACTAACGTAAATAAAAACTGATTGTAATTGTATTGTGGATGGTACTTTGTATCTTTGGTAATAATAATTGACATATGTAACAAGAAATATGTTGTGGATTGTACTACATATTCTTGAAAATAGTAATGTATCTAAATTATATAATTGTAACCAAACATATGTAAACATAAAAATGTAATAATTAAATAATGTAAACTTTTAGGAAGGTGCTCGAAGTGACGGAGAATTAAATTGAGTTAATTTTTCTCGATTAGGCGATAAAAATGAACTTTTTAGGGGGGAGGTGTAACGGATAGTAACCGTTTACTCACAACACATAAATAATCATTATATATGAATAGTTAAATTCGGCATAAGCGATTAGGTAAACGACCTCCTTAAACGATTTTGGCAATAGTCAAAATTTGCCATATACGAATACAATAGAAGGTTAATCATGTAGTCAAAATAACCGGGTAGGTAATTGCGAGCCATATTATATTTTCTAAAAACGCAAATCACGAATCAGTTGAAAGGATATGGGAATTGCCAAAGTCACGAGTAGATATACGGGTACATGTATATATGTACGCGACACATAGGCGTGCGCACGGGGCGATATATTTTAATATGCCCGTGGAAATCATTAAAATTTTATTTTTCATGATTGTGAAATATAATTTAAAATATATTTTGTGTTTACCTAGCTATCATTAGATCACTTTTATTCTGTACGAAATATTATGTGGGTACTATGACTATAATAAATGATTATTTTCTAATATACATTATACGAGGTACCTAAATCGTTTTAAGATAAGCGGAATGCGGACCTGCACCAGCAAACGCTCGTGGACGCATGTCGCATACACACTGCTCCACGGAAAAACCCATGCGTTTATAATTATTCGCTTTCAAGTTTCAATGAAACACCATAAACGGTCCCCTCAATAATTTAATCGGTCTGTTTACTGTTGTCATTTGTGATTTGTCACTTTTCTGTTCAGTGTACCGTGTGTCCGTGTTTACCGTTGTAATATTTTTATACTATAGTGCCGCGAAATAATATGATCAGAGTATCAGACCTTATTATATTTAATATTATTCTTGTTAATACATCGGGTGTTTGTAAATTGTATTCAACAAAGAACTTTAACATGTCAAGTCAACGAAGTGGTTGTGAGAAGAGAAAACGTAAAGCCTGTAAAGAAGCAGAACTATTAAAAATTAAAAGTAAATATTCAATAAAAAATTATTTTACCTCAAGCACATCTAATTTTCAAAGTTGTAAGTACCTAATAAATTTCTTAATAGTCATTAATGTAAGAAATAAATAATTTATCAAGAGTCTAGATAGACTCAGACCTCAGAAAAATTTAATTAATGTAATGAGTTATTTTAAATAATAGAACAGGCGTAATCTTGGGGGGGGGGGGGGCAACTACAGGTGACTGCCCCACAGTTTTTTGACTGAGTTGGCATAAGAATCTTATATATTTAAATACCTATAGTTTTTTTTAGTTAATTTAGCCCCCCAGAAATCTCAATGGATTAATGGATATAACATTACACCCTATATTACACATTAGTTTAAATTGTAATATACAAATTTTTTTTTTAATAATAATAACTCAATAACTCTGTTTCTGTCAACAGCTAGTGCAGAAAATATAACAGATTCTATATCTGACAGCACAAAGAAAATTGAAAATAAGGAACTACATAGTGATGATGGTATGTATTTTTATTATAAAACAATAAATTTAATAAACTTAAATTTTTTATATGGTTTTAATGTTTCTGTCAACAGCTAGTGCAGATAATACAACAGATTCCATATTTGAAAGTTCAAAGAAAAGTGAAAATAAGGAACTACATAGTGATGATAGTATGTATTTTTATTATAAAACAATCAATTTAACAAATTTTAATTTTGTTATGGTTTTAATGTTTCTGTCAACAGCTAGTGCAGAAAATACAACAGATTCTATATTCAACAGTTCAAAACAAAGTGAAAATAAGGAACTATATAGTGATGATGGTATGTATTTTTAGTAGCTTATTAATTATATTATATATTTATTAACTATATTTTTTTTGTTTTAAGTTAATATGGTGAATGTATATGATCCGGTTAATCCATTTTCAAAAGATCGCTTAGAGTTCCAAAATCGAATTTTGAAAGGACGTTACAAGCCTATATTAGATCTTTATCCACGGTCACTTCAAAACTCTAAAAAAAGGTCATTGCAGAAAAACTGGTATGATATTTTTGATTGGTTAGAGTATAGAGATGCTTCTGACAAGGCATTTTGTTTCCCTTGTCGCTGCTTTAAAGGTAATGAAATAAATAGCAGCTACAGTGAATCAACATTTAGTAGTAATGGTTTTAAAGCGTGGTATCGAGCTATTGATGCATTCAAAAAACATCAATCATCTAAATGTCACTTAAACAGTGCAAAAGCATTAACTGATTTTATTAATTTGAAGTCAATCGACTGTGTGCTCGATAAGAATCGTCTTGAAGAAATTAGTAGAAAAGAAAAAGATCGTTTGAAAAACAGAGAATTTATGAATCGAATCATTGATATTATAATTTGTTTAGGAAAGAGTGGTAGGCCATTTCGTGGTCATGATGAAAAATCTGATAGTTGCAATCTAGGACTTTTTAAGGAATTAGTAATCTTACTGACAAAATATGATGTTGTTCTTCAAGACCATTTACAAGAGGCTCCAAAAAATGCTTTGTACACAAGTAACAGAATACAGAATGATTTAATAACATCAATTAAAAATGTTATTTTACGAAATATAAAAAACAACCTACAAAATTCGTTCATATCAATAATGGCTGATGAGACTACAGATGTTGGTCATTTTGAACAATTGTCAATTGTTTTTCGATATTTTGATGAAAAAAAAATAGACCAGTTGAAACTTATATTACATTGAAACGAATGCAATCTGTTACAGCTCAGGCTATTTTTGACTGTCTTCATGATGTATTGATACTTATGGTAAAAGATTG
>NC_042495.1:103987524-103988800 GCF_005508785.2 Acyrthosiphon pisum | reverse complement strand
TCAGATTAGATAGGAATATTGCAAATGCGTAGGTTGAGTCGATGGTCACGCGGACCACATCCGTTAGAGACAAGATAGCGAAACGATAGGCAGGGGGAGCAGGGACCCGAATATAAAAGGGGGCCTGAAACAGCCTGTATTCAGACGTGTCTACTCCAGAGCACAACAAGCACCTTCACGTCACTCTGTGTAATAACATTGTCATTTGGACTTAGACAGAATTACTGAAGAACATTTAAATAAACTACAAAGTATCTTTCATCTGTCTACATTTATTTATAAACTACCCTGTCAACATCTTCATCATCAACACGAGCGGTCTCGCTTCCTGCAAAATCATAATATACTTGTGGTTAACGGCTATCAGAATATAACTCTGACCAGCCCCAACGACGAGAATATTACACATTAATCGGATTATTTTACCAAAATAAACCTCTGCAATAGGTTAACCGTTGTTGAAATTGAATAAATCGTAGTCCTTAGACAACGCTATGGACCAGATTGTGGCCTGCAATTTATCAAAAAAAAAAATAAATAACAAATAAAATATAATAATATGGATATTGTATGTATAATAAATAAATTTCAAAATAAATATAATATATATATACAATTTTTCACCTCTCTTTAATTCGAATTAATTCATTTTCCCTTGATTATTCGAACTCTCAGTAGATCAAAAATCTCCATAAACGGAATTTTTAACTCAGTCCTCTGAATTTCGAATTGTCGAGTGACTACTGTATATTGTAATGTTTGCGATTTTAAAACACTAAAACACAGGTCCTGTCTACAACTGAAAATTATTTTGGTCCCGCGACTGTCTGTTATATACAGGTTTCACTGTATATTATATCATTATATTTTATGATATGATGTGTAAATGTGTAATTATGTTGTTATGTTGGCGATGAAGTCATTGGCTAGCGTAGCGACCGATTCTTTTTACCAATGAGTGCAAAACAATTGACAGTCAGTCATTTCTCACTCCCACTTAAAAACTTTAGCAAATTATGTCCGATATAATATTATCATAACACACCGAAATTTTCGACGTAATGATCGTGAGTTTTTATCAAATACTATGATATTGTGATGGCAAAAGTGGAAGTGATTATTGTTGAAAGTGCAGCTTGACAGACTAACCGTTTTAGTATTAATATAAATGAATAACACGAAAATATGATTATGTATAAGTATAATATATAATAACGTACAACTGGACAATTTAACGTGACTGTACACACACACCGTATACGCACTGTACGACGGT
>NC_042495.1:103986511-103987474 GCF_005508785.2 Acyrthosiphon pisum | reverse complement strand
TAACATTTTCAAATATTTTGATTTATTTTGAGCTCTTTATGGACATTTTCATTTTCCATTTTTTTTTAGTTTTTTTCTAAAAATATCAATAAAATTTTATTTGTTGGATAAAAAAGCTTGAAAATTTAATAGAAGGCTTCTAGTATATTGTTTTAAAGGCAAATGAAAAATATTAAAAATCGTTAGTCACAGTTTTTTTTTATAAGCATTTAAAGTTCAAAAAATGACAAAATATGGAAAAATCACGAAAATTTGCAAATTATTTCGAGTTAGAAATTCATAAAAATTTTTCTTTTTAAATCTAAGATATGAAAATGTAATACAAGATTCCTTATAAGATTATCTACCTTTATCAAACAAAAAATATCTATAAGAAAGTCAAACTAAATTTTTATGGGCGTTTGAAATTCATATTTTTACAACATTGGATATTCACTCGATTTCTCATGTAGCGATTTCCTTATTTTGTTGTAATTCAAAAACGAATAACTGCAGATACATGAAATCTTTACTGAATGTTTATATTAGCATTTCCTATACACCATAAAATTTTGAAAATAATTTGATTCTTTTTGAGCTGTGTACAGACATGGTCAGTTTTCAATTTTTTTAGTTTTTTTTTCTATAAATATCAATAAAGTTTTATCTGTTGGGCCAAAAAGTGTATAAATTTAATACAAAGCTCCTGATATATTGTTACAATATCAGTTGAAAAATATTAAAAAAACATAGGCACAATTTTTTTTTATAAGCATTTAAAGATCAAATTTTAATTTGAAAAATTATTTTGTAGTTAAAAATTTATAAAATGTTCAATTTTTGTATCTAAGAATTAAAAATTTAAAACAAGATTCCACATAAGTAATTAATTCTGTTACCAAAAAATTTAAAAAATACATTTACACAGTTTATTTTTATAGTCATTTTAAGTACAAATTTGGACGAAATTACATATTAAAAACC
>NC_042495.1:103981464-103984555 GCF_005508785.2 Acyrthosiphon pisum | reverse complement strand
GTTGTGGTATGGTACCATATTATGACTACCGTGGTTTTAGATTGACTATTAATCAGCTGTTTTGAGTCTTGATTAATTCTGTCTATCAATATTTCCATATCTTCAATTTTGATTCTTCTTCTTGTGACTCGTTTCTCGTATTCGTATGGTTGTAACTTGTATTCTTGTTTTCTATTAAATATTTTGTTTTGTGCTCGTTTAACTCGTTCTTGTTGTTTCTTTATCTTTCGAGCACATTTTGTGTGTCATACTATTTATAATATTTGCACTGGTAAATTTAAGGTATTTAGACGGCACAACATTATACAGAGTACTACATTTAAAATGACATAGGTGTATTTTGGGTTTTAATTAACGGAGGAATATATGTGCATATTTTAAAAATTTTACTAATTTTTAAATTGAAAATTCTTACCATTCATCTATCATGGAAGTAAACAAAGACGAAGCTTATCGCTGTTTAGATCGTGCTGAATATTATATTATCGAAGGCGATGTTGAAAAAGCAGAAAAGTTCATAAACAAGAGCAAAAAACTTTTTCCAACTTCTGAAGCGGATGGCAAGTACTTCAATTCTTTTCAAACTTTAAATGATTTATAAATTTATTTTTGTGCAGAACTATTAAAAAAATTAAAAACCCAAGGTACAAAAAAACATTCAACATCAAATGTAAAACCGGATGGACAAAATGCTAAGAAACGTAAAAATACACCTCCAGGTATTTAATTCTCCAATAATTTCTTTTTGTTCATCAAATAATAGGTATTTATTATACTCGTAGGTAGCCCTAGAGCAGAAAAAGCTAATCAGCCAACATATACAAAAGCACAGTTGGACACAGTCAAAAAGTAATTTAATATTGTATTATCTAATTAATTATGCATAACTATTAACTAAAAGGATTACATAATAATAATTAATTACAGTAAAAGTAAATTATTTTACCTATATTCAATGATATAAATCATTCCTTAACAGGTTAAGCACCACATTGACCCTAATACTTGTCTAGGTGATTCTCAGATTCAGTATGTTTTTTCAAAAATTAACCTTGTCCTACAAGCCACACTCTTTTTAATTTTCTTAACATAATATAATGTAATACGATGGTTTCGGTGACCCTTCATGGTAAAAACAACAAGTACTACATTTAAGGCTTGAAAACCATAGGTTACGTGGCACCATATTATAAGGAAAAGAAGTATACACACGATCCTTGTTTTCGTCCTAGTTTTGCGCATCTGAATTGCCTTTTATTTTTGTGCATACTGTATTGTATAAGATGAGATATGTATATATATATATCTCATCAGCTTGAGTTTATTGTTGGTGGCATATGTAAATTATATCTTGCCCCTTAAAAAAATATGCGCACTCTTATCATTAAGCATACTTCTTATCCTTTATAGTATGGGCATTGATTATAAATACTATAGATTGCTCACTGGCCGGTTTTTCGGTGTCACGAAATATTTACTCCCGGTGGATGGCGAGGTGACGTGACTACTAGCGATTACAACGTTATCCGACGTTACTAACCACAAGTCCGCACCCATTAACACGGCCGCCTGGTTTAGTCAAATTGGATCACTTTGTAAACGCTAGTAGTAACTTCGCTTTGCCATCTACCGGGAGTAAATATTTCGTGACACCAAAAAACCGGCCAGTGAGCAATCTATAGTATATATAATCAATGCTATGGGTGGCGCTATTGACAAGTCACACTGTATTGTCAATAAACCCTACATGGCATTATAATCAAAATTACATTATTTGTATTGGTGCTTAACTTTTTAAATATTTTTATCATATTTGTATATACCTATAGAGTTAACAACTGCAAAGATTTCTATGATGTGCTCAGCATAAAAAAAGATGCTACTGATACTGATATAAAAAAAGCATATAAAAAATTAGCCCTAGTATTACATCCAGATAAAAATCATGCACCTGGAGCAGCAGAAGCATTTAAAAGTGTGTAATTATATTTTGATATGATTTCACAAATAAAGCAATTTATCGGTTTTTTTATGTTTTATAATTAGCTGTTGGTAATGCAGTTGCCACTTTGACTGATGCAGAAAAACGAAAACGTTATGACATGGTTGGCCATGAGAATTCTACATCAGATCATGTACACAGAAATTATGATCATGGTTTTGAATGTAACTACATAATTAAAATTGTTTAAGACACTATTGAGGCGGTACAATATGTATTAAATAAATATTTTGTTTGCAGCGGATATTACAGCTGAACAATTATTTAACATGTTCTTTAATGGAGCTTTTCCAACAAGACAAGGGCCAATGACACACCCATACTATTCTCGATCGTTTTCAAGACGTTGGCCTCCAGAGACTGATAATGATAATCATCAACAACAGGTAACAGTTTTTTTTTTTAAATTAGAAGTTTATGTTTATTTTTATACCAAATATATTTTTAATTTAACCCAATTTACAAATAATTTCCTTTCTACCAAGTACCAACTAACTAGTAAGAATGGGACTTCTGGCCGTCAACTGTTCCATAAACTTTCCTGTTTTTTTTTTTTATTTCCATCAAAAAAACTATTGAGGCTCAACACTAAAAGGAAAAAAATAAAAGAATATCTTTTAAAAAAATTGAAAATTTTTTTTTCTCATACAAATATTATTCCAAAAGTGGAATTACTGACTCATGTTATTATTTTGTGTATTTAACTCTTAAAATAATACTAAACAAATAAAAATTAAAAAATTGTATATTTTAACATTGTTCATGATTTTATAATAAATTGTATGGAAAAGTCAGAGTTATCAAAGTAGATTTATATATGATCAACAATAATAACATTATTTATTAATGAAATACATAATATTAATTCTTCTACACACAAGTTTCTTGAAAACGAACGTTTTCAATGCAGGTAATCTATCGATAAAAAGCATGATATTATAATAATATCAAGAGACAAAACAGATAAGTTTGAGATTATTTTTAAAACCAGAGATATATGTTATATGTAATGAAATCCATTATAATTTAACATAGTAACATATAAATTAAACGTTATTTTATTTTTTTTGTTTAGTCTGATGAACCATC
>NC_042495.1:103975103-103981414 GCF_005508785.2 Acyrthosiphon pisum | reverse complement strand
ATCAGAAGTTATATCATAAAATATCAAGATTTCACTTTTTACCTTTAGAATAAAGTTAAATATAAATGTAAGAACTAAAGTTTTCAATATTGTCTGCCACATTATAATACATAAATCTTATAAGTATATATTATAAATATTTAACTGTTTTTCATTTTTAGAATTATATACATTAATATATTACTGATAAAATATATTTTCTATTCAAATACTAAATTGAAAAATATGGTATCCATTTAAAAAATCTGTAGATAATTGTTTTGTTTTTATTTATATAAAAAAAAAAGTAACGGATTTTATTAAAAATTATTTCTAAAATAGAAAAATTACATATTCATAAGCAAAACCTAATAGAAACTTAATATTTTTAAATTTATTCCTGGTTCTTAATAAGTGAGTCTATGTATAAATATACAGTAGAACTTCCATATAACGGTCACCGAAGGGACTGTAAATAATGACCGCTATTTAGAGGTGCCCGTCTTACAGAGGTAGAATAACACTAGGATATACTCGATGGGACCAAAAAAATTGACCGTTACATAGAGGTGACCGTTAACGGAAGTTTTACTGTATAATATTTATATTTAAAATGTATGCAATACGGCAATTTCAGTTTTTTATTTATAACAATTCATGGTTTCAAAACATTACATAATGGTGTTAGATTTTTGTTTAATGTGTTATTATAATTTAAATATTCATACATTTTGTGTATTCCTGTAAAAGGTAAACAATTATATTATAAAGTTATCAAAAATAATTATTTGTTCTATTATTTAAATGTACATGAAGTTATGCTTCTTTTATTTAGCTGGATATATTTGTTCATTCAATTATTTTGAAATATATAAATCTTATCTATATTGATATATTATGAAATGCATTTTTAGTTCAACGCTCATATTCATAAAGAAAGAACAATATTTATTTTTAA
This sequence comes from Acyrthosiphon pisum, assembly GCF_005508785.2. Taxonomy (NCBI): domain Eukaryota; kingdom Metazoa; phylum Arthropoda; class Insecta; order Hemiptera; family Aphididae; genus Acyrthosiphon; species Acyrthosiphon pisum. The sequence goes on along the minus strand of NC_042495.1, from coordinate 103,980,477 downwards.
TAAGTAGGTTCCACATCTTTAGGTTTTTACATATCATTATTATTACTAAGCATATTCAGTGTATGTACATATATGTGTAAACAATTTGTACAATTCAACACAGAGTTTACAAGAAAAAATGTATTTTGAATATTTTGTTAATTTTGAGTAAAAAATACTTATTTATTTTAATTTTCAATTATTATTGTAATTTTAAATTTAAGAGAGTTACCTTTGCATTTTTTCTTTTATATTGCAGTTAATTTGTGTTCGATTTTTATATACACAAAACTATCGCTATATTTTGTTAAAAAAAAAAAAAAATTAAAATTAAAATTTAGAATACTGTAGCATAATATTTATATATTTTTTAGAGATAATTATATCATATTTCAACTTTTTTTTAACCAAAATATCTGAACCCCATATTAATAACTAATAAGTCACAACAAATATGTCAATCATTTATTTTATACGTGCTAATGTTCAATATTCTACGATTCATTTAGACTTGAAATTTCAATTAAAGTTATTAAGAAATGTATAAAATTGACATTTTGACAATAACAAAAACTGTTGTTATCTGCACTTTTAGAAATTTCTAATCTTCAGTATCCTATTTAATTTATTGTAACTGCATACTAAGTACTAACACTATGTATCTGAAAAAGTTGTTTGCCATTCTTTGAGAATATATTGAATTGTATGGATATCAACAATAAAGGGTACTATATGAATAATATTTTGATTGTTTAATATCAATTTTATAATATGCCAAATTTTGTTTTAAAAGTTTATCTAAATTATTCATTATTTGCAAAAATGTACAAGAATTAAATAATTTATCCATTACTAATAATTATAAATTAGGGTTTTCTGCTATATTATTATACATAAGGCTGGGAATTAACGACCTAAACAGTTAAAGTTAAGTTAATAAGTTAATTTAATTTAAACTTTTTAACTTAACTAGTTACTTTTGGCTTTTCATTAACTTAACTGTTAACTTACTAAATTTCTTTCTTAATTAACGTGAAATCAACTAGTTAATTTTTCATTTTAAGAAGTAGTTTAGTTGATTTATTTTGTTTTTAATTTTATTATATTTAACTATTTCAGTATATTTTATTTTCAGGTCAAAAAATATGTACCGTAAATTATTTAAAGTTAAAAATTTATATCATTTGAATCTAACTTATATGGAAATAATGTATGAACTATAAACACAATATCCTATAATTTAGTTTTGAGTTGGAAAAAATGTATGTACACTAGCGTTGTATAAACAAATTAACTTTTTTTAACTTAATAAAATGTTAACAAAAAATGTGTATTAACTTTTAACTTAATTGAGTTACAAAAAATTATTAACTTGCCCAGCCTTGATTATACATTGAAATGATAACTTATTTTATTTTTCAAATTTTAGTACTAATTTTACAGTATTTACAAACAAACAATCATGTATTAATGTATCTATACTCCATTCATGTTAAGAAGGTAGATCAGCATCCGACTTATGCGCTGAGGCATGACATGACTTTACTACACAGTGGGTGCACAAATGGTTGACTCAATGTTGCCTGACCGTGACTCCATAATTCGACGTTGCTCAGGTTCCTTCTTATCGTAAATGGAGTATAATTATAATCTTTAAATTCAAATTTTCTAAGAAGTTTTTCCAATTTTGTATTTAATTGATTATAATTTATAATACTATTATCCCAAACTAACTGTTTGTTATAGTTATTATTATTTAAAAGTGTTCTTAAAAATATTCTGTATTCAATCTTCAAATAAAAGGTATCATATATATAAAGTCTGTATTAAAGTATGGTATATTAATTATCATTATATATAATTAATACATTAATATTATGTCTTGTTTTTTGATTTACTTTTGAGCTTTTGACACTTTCTACGGGAACTTTGATTATTTTTTTTCTGTGTTACTTGTTGATTTTATTAGTTGAAATATATAATATATATAAATCCCTTTTGAATTTCCTTTTTTTACAACAAATATCATTATTATTTAAAATATTATAATGTTTGGTCTAACAAAAATTTTTGTTGTGTTTTGTTGTTAATTTTATCATATTGAACCACTAGGTTTTCTATTTTAATGGCATTAGGTATACTAAACCCATCATTAAAGCCTTGATAAAGGTTGACATTTAAAATTTAAAAATTGTTTCTGTTAATAAATATATATAGAGCACATAACAATTTTTAAGATACAAAAACTAGAATCTAGGACAGTGTTGTATGATTAACTTAAATAAAATGTATAATTTTAATATTACTATATTATTTTGTTTAAAGGAATCATCAAGTATATATTTTCAACTGTTACCAATTCTTCTACTACTTCTGCTATCATTGTTTTCAAACTTTTCCTATGACCCTGTATATACTCTAAAACATTCCCCGTAAGTATTTTATGTTTATATGTTTATATTTATCACAATTAAACATTAATGTGTGAATGTGTATTTTTTTTTATTAGGAAGTACCCTGTTCTTCGTCGCACATCATTCAGAGACATTTCATATTTTGTGAAAGATAATTTTCATACTGACTATACAGGTGATTTAAGACGTTTAGAGCATACTATTGAAGAAGACTATATAAATACAGTACGGACAAAATGCATACGTGAAAAAGAATACTGTTAGTAACACTTTGTTTATACATTTTAATGTATTCAACTAATTATATTTAACTATGGTATTTTAGATGAGTCGTTAATGTGGAGAGCACGTTTAGATGATGATTCTACCTTATTCAATAAAGCGACTAAATACCAAATGAAATCTTGTGAGGAGTACCAAACATTGATGAAACAAAAATATAAATAATTTCATGTTCTATAATCTATAATACCACTTAGTTTTGTTTTTTTTTTTAAATGTAAAGAGTCAATTTAGATGTTTACAGTTCATAAAATATATACACTGTGTAGAATATCACATTTTAGTTAAAATTTTATAATATTTTGATTTTTAAATGATTTTCAATGGTAAGTAATATTTCTTTTAATAATTTCATTATTATATATAAATAAATTAGAACATTGTAGTTGGTGTATCAAGTTAGGTACCTATAAGATTTCTTAAGGATAAATATAAATATGTTTGAAATAATCTTTATAAAAGACAACATATTAAAGATTATGTATGAGCTATTCACTTTGGCAATTTTTGTTATTATATTAATTTATCTGATGTGAAAATTAGTGGAGGTAGATCAAAAATATTTGAACCTCAAATACAAAACGGTTAAAATATGACCACTGACCATACAAATATTATTTAATAATATACAAATTCATACTAATATAAGTATTATGTACCAAATATAATATACATTATATTATATTCATAAATAAAATATTGCTTTTGAAATTAGTTAGTTTTAAATTGTGCGTGATTTGTTGGCTTTTATGTTTCTATTTATATAATAAATTACTTTATTATCTCATTGTTTTATTGTATTAAGGTTATTTAGAGAATTGTTTGTTTTAAAATTAATCATCTTTTTTGTTATTGTGTTAAATTATTAGTTAAATAATATTTTATACAAAACTTTGGTGTTTAAAAATAAATACACATTTATTATACCTACGCTTGTATTAAAAATAATAGATAATCATCAATCATAATAAAGTATAAACATACAATTATTTACTTGTATAATGTATTCTTTAAATAAGGGTTATCAAATCAAATTTAATGTTTTATAATTAGAAAGTAATTCAATATGCTTCCTACCGGCACAATATTACCAAAATCAGAACATTTATTATTTTGTATGCTTCTTTCCTAATGCTTACCTAGGTACACATCATATTTATTAAAAATTATAAAAAAATGTTTACTTAAATTGTCATCAAGTATCAACAAGCAATTATCTATAAAGTGCTTTGTCCATAATGTTCTTCCATTATTTATTGTCTTCTTAAATCCTGAAGAAAAGCTTAAAATTGATTATTTGAGTTTACTAATCACCTCAATTCTTCTTTTAACTGCTGATCTCATACAGGTTTTGTAATTTGCTCTATGGCATTTGATACCATATTTGGTCTTTAAAATGCAGTCAACCTCTTTTATGTCTGCACCAGACATTTATTGTCGACAAATTCATAATGGCCCTAATTTATGATATTTACAACTTTAAGTGTATTTTAAGTGTATCTATGCTTGAAAGCAGTGGCATGCCGAACTGACAAGCAGACATGAGGCAAACTATACAATTTGATCCCCCTCCCCACCACCAATAGTTTTTTCACTATTTTTTTTTATTATTCAAAATAATAAATATTATTAAGTTTTTTTAGGTATAAGTTGCACATCTACACTAACACACCCACCCAAATTTCCCTTGAGGCAATTGCCTCAAAAAATGACTGTTCGGCACGCCACTGCTTGAAAGTCCGCCTAGCTGTGAGTTTCGCGACCGTGGACGCACGGTATGGATCGCGTCCCCGGGTTGCGGATGGGGGAAAGCCCGGTTCCCCCTGCTTCGGCAGGGTCGGGTAGCCTGCGAATAACTAATAACAGGCCGCGGACAGCTTCGATCAAATGATCCGTGGTCCGGTCGGGATGCCCCTTGTACCGGGGTAGGGTCGCTGACAGGTCTACCGAGCCTGTCAGTGGTGCTCTCAGCAGGCGCTGGGAGCACGGGCGTCGGGGCTTGCCCCGTCCAGCAGCCGGGCGTCTCAGTGTTAGTCAGCCCAGCACATGTCTCCGGGGCACAGCGGTGAGTGGATCTGGACTGCCCCTGATGGCTCGTCTGCTTATGAGCCCCAAATTCGGTAGGCGAGGGTGGTCGCAGCACAATGTCCCACCTTTAGATTGAAAGGTAGAATTGTCATTAGTTTGGGCTGGGCGTCAACGGCTCGGCAGGCACCGGGTCGGGACGTTCGGCCAGACTGACCCGGAGGATACGGGTCCTTGCTGTTGATGGTTCGAAAGGGTGGTGGCCAAGATTAGTTTCGCACCTCGCGGACGATCGTCCGCGATAAAGGCAAACCAATGCCTTGGTCTTTGCCAGACTAAAAACTGGTAGCTTCCAAGGGGGCGACAGTCGACTGAAGGCACTTCAGTACCACGGGAGTGAGCGGAGCCCCGTCGGCAACGACGCCGCTCACCGCGGGCGTCCAGAGCTGGTTCACGCCCCTGGGCGTCCGTTGCCGGTAGGAAATCGTGGGGGGCAGTTTTCTTACGAATACTATGTGGTTAAGTCAATTAGATGCTTATTTTAAGTTCTCGCTGACAGGCGAAAACCTCTGATGAACGGCCGCCACGTTCCGGGGGCGCGAGTCTCCGGTTCGTTGTCGGTTCCTCTCGGGTGTCTAGCCGCTATACCGGTGTAGTATCACCGGGAGGTTGGG
>NC_042495.1:103966897-103974703 GCF_005508785.2 Acyrthosiphon pisum | reverse complement strand
CTACGTGTCACGTCTTTCGCGATTTTTTTTTTTTTATTCGTGAGAGTTATTATATTAATGAAATTATTAATGAGTACCTATTACTTATTTTTAAGCCTAGGTTGTTTTTGTTACTTATGGCACAATCATTTAATTTTGGACTTACAAATAATAGAACACACAATTACTTTTAATAATAAAATTGTCCGAGCGAGTGAACCCGCTCGGCGATTCGGTGCAACAAAAATGCAATTTTCTTAATCCTGTGACCCACTTGGGGAGGTGTTGCATAGGTAGTAAATCGGGGGATATTTTCGTTTTTAATTATCCGAGCGAGCGAGTGACCCCGCTCGGTGACTCGGTGCAACACAACTGCAATTTTCTTAACCCTGTGACCCACTTGGGGAGGTGTTGCATAGCAAATCGGGGGATATTTTCGATTTTAATTGTCCGAGCGAGCGCAGCGAGCAATTGACCCCGCTCGATGACTCGGTGCAACAAAAATGCAATTTTCTTAATCCTGTGACCCACTTGGGGAGGTGTTGCATACTAAATCGGGGGATATTTTCGTTTTTAACTGTCCGAGCGAGTGACCCCGCTCGGTGACTCGGTGCAACAAAAATGCAATTTTCTTAACCCTGTGATCCACTTGGGGGATAAATTATTATTGCACGTTTTAAACAGGTTAGAATACGTAAGTACAAAAAAATAACAAAATAGTCCTCCGCGCGGCATTATAGTAGTGTTGCGCGCATGCGTATAAATGTAAAATTGAAAACTTTGGAAGGCCATAACTTCGAAACTAAGCGAGAGCGACAAATTCTAATTGCACCATCGTTCTTAACTCGACGAGCTACATAAGTTCCAAAAAAAAAATCGAAAAATTTGCTTGGGGTGGTAAAGTGCACTTGTTCCAATGTTGCGAGTCGTTTACTCATTTTTATCAACTATATATTCAAATCTAAAACCAAAAGTGTATGTACTTACGACTTACCTTAACATATTGATTTAACATTTTATGATTTGCTTTAGAGTGTCTTAACTCTTAAGGATCTAAGAATCCAGCTAACACCTATGCTTTCGTTCTGATGAATGTTTTAAATGGTGTTAATATTGCAATGGTCAGCAATCAGCATACTGAACCTTATGAACCTATTTAATTTACCTATGCATATATTTTATTAGGACTCAATATGGGTAATATTGTATTTATTTATCTATTTATTTATTTATTTATTTATATTATTAAGCCGCATAATGATATAACAACAAGGTATTGCCGAAACTTTTTGACTGTCAGATCCTTCCGTAGGTATGTGATTATGTGACTATCTACGAGTTCCCAATAACTTTTTTGAGGGTATAAGAAGTAGTTAAATATCAAAACATAAACGTTTAAATGATTTGATATAATACAAATATTTTTCTTATGATTTAGAGAGATGAAGGACTACGTGTCAATAATATGAAAAACAATTTTAATCAAACTTCTTTAATACATTGGTAAAAAAAACGTTCTGCAACTTATTTTCATCGTTAGTTTCTTTTCGTTCCTTAACTCGAGGAACTGAAACAGCTGAACGGTGATCGTTCAACCAAATCGTCACATAAGGTCGTAGTTTGAAATCTGCAAATGAAGCACTGATTGTTATTGCCATTGATAGAGATGAACATCAAATCTGACACATTTTCGATGTTTAAACTAGTCCTCAAATCAATTATTATCAGGTTCGTATCTGAAAAGTGAAAACCCTCGTTCGCAATAGATAAACCTATAATTTCCATGATAGGTACTCTTTTAACGCCCTTTTCTCCCTTGGCGTCGCTGGTTTCTGTTTTTAACTCTCTATCAATCACCTAAAAGACATTTCATTTATATTTCACTCATACTGTTTAAATAATATTGCCAACATTTTTATTTTTTTTTGCAATTGTCATTACCTGAATTGACTGAATATACATTGGAAAATCTATGGCGGGTACCTACTTATAGGAAGCTTTCACCCTAGAAAACGGGGTTGTAACTACCGCAATCCATTTGGTATTACCTAGTCATTATAGGTATACCGTAGAACATAATTTAAATCTTATTAAAAGTCGTAGTTGGCATAGGCGCAATTTCAACTTTTGACTTGAGGGGATTCAGCCTGAATATGTTAAAAGCAAATAGACCATTGCAATATAGAATTTTAAAATTGTATGTCCTAGGTTTTTTGAGGGGCTTAGCCCCCCCCCCCGATTTGCACCTATGGTAGTTGGACCATAATATATAATACATATTTTATAATATATAGACACATGATGATAAAAACAACAACGAATGAGATATTTTGTCTCCTCTGAACAATGGCCTTGAGTTTAGATGAAACTAATCCATTTTTTATCGCATAATGTTAATTTTTAATAATTACTAGTTATTTTACCCATTATTATTATTATCTGTACTTATTATTATATTATAGGTTAGGTACCTACTAATTACTGTGTAACATTGCACAATCTTTTCACAGTCTAGTTTTACAATAATATCGTATTAAGTAGGTACAAACAAATGATTCATAAATACCTATATGTAGAAAATGAAAATGATGCTTAAATAATATATAATATAGTAAATATACCTATTAAACACCACATACCCCGATCGGGCTCGATGATTGTATGATAGGTTACCTACCTATATTGTATGCAGGTAATTAATGAATTAAACCCGATACTCGCTTTAATTTATTAATTATTACATTTACATTGCAAACACGTACCTATTATAGTGTATCGGTGGAGTATTTTCAAATTTTTATTTGGGGGGTTCATATAGTAGTATAGTAGGTAGGTACCTAGACATTTATAGGAGGGCATTTAATTGATTTTGGTGGTTAGGGGGGGGGGGGTACAGAACTCTTACCACCACTCTGTAAATACGCCACTGCACCTACCTACTATTTAACTAGGTGTTATGGGCGTTGACTGTTTAGGCAAATTGATCTAAAATGTGAGTAGGTGGTATTTATTCGTCAAAAAATACTCTGCGGGATGTATAGTATGATTAGGTTAATAGGTATTGTATAATAAAAAATGCGAATTGTCAATTGAATGCATTTAAATAAAATCACTTTCGTACAATATACGTAGGTAATAAATTACTAGTTAATAATGAACCCTAGGTAACTTTAAAAAGATATTTGATTATTAATAAGTAAAGGGCCCGGATTTATATGCATTTGTATGTTTTTTTTAACAGTCCAAAAAGTTTCTAGATAAGCTACAACTAAGGTTGAGTTATAGTCAACGCCTAGATCCGGAATACAAAGTTTTATTTTGCATATTTCGTCATTTTTTGGTGCGTATTTTGGTGATTTACAATTTATATTTTAAATATTTTGTATATTGCTTTTCAGATGGAAAAAAGGTTCAGATTGAAAAATACTAAAATTATGTTAAAAATTTTAAAAATTTTGTTTTATTTTATTAATGCTTAAAAATGAATTTTAAAAATAATAAATTAATGAACATAAAATATTTTTTTTCTTTTTTAACTTCCACTTTAACCCCTGCACAGAATAATATAACAGTGATGCACTGGTGCAGTATAATAAATATAAAGATTAAATAATATATAGGTGGATTGATTGATGGATCAATCTACATTGATATCTACCTACATTCCTATTTTGTTTGATAAGGTATTCTCAAAACCCTATAACCTATATTATATCCATAGACATAATATGATTATATTATGTCTATTCCTATATCATGTAAAAACATAGAATCAAGGAAATGTGTAGCCGTGTAGGTATATAATAACCACGCCCAATACATAATAATATATTAATATAATATCACATGAATGAACATGACGTGTAGGATCACCTTATTTTGTTGTTATATTATGTAACAAAAAAAATACATATTTTGTGTTATTAATCTCAGTCTTATCATATCTCTGACCTTTTATTAGTTATTAGAAGGGCCGTGAACTATTATGACATTACAGAAAACTTTAAGACATACAGACGGTCAAAATTGCACTCAAAACCATTAAAATAAATGCGGTAAAAAATGTCACACCACATATTATTATGTATTATTATTTATTTATATTATATATAATATTATGATAATTAATAATAATTAAGGATTATAATATATAAAATACGTTAAAAAAATATGCATCAAGTACCTATATCATTAAATAATAGTTGTAACAGAATACCTAGGTACTTAGATTTTTTCTTAATACCTTCATAGCGCTATTATAAACTTTGAAAAAGGAATCAAAATTTATCCAATCATTAATTCGAAGTTAGTTACTAGTGGTGAAAAAAATTGCACTTGAAGTTTTATATGCTAATATAATAATAATTGCTTGGATACATTATTCCGTTAGTTATCAGTTATTACCTCGGTTGTTACTTAATGCTTATTATTATTTATTAGGGCCGGGAAGTTGATAACCTAAAAAAAACATTAAATAATAATTACTTAAAAAATGTGAATATGACTTAAAAAATGATAAAAAAAATGCACTCAAAAAAATGTTATTGCCATAAGTACATTTATTAAAAATACCAAGATAAATAGTAAATTTTCTAATTAATTGTAATGCATTTAATTGTATTTGTATAAATCAAATGTTTAAATTACATAATAAAATACAAAAAAAATAATAGTTATTATAGGTGTAGTATATAGTTAGTTATAATATAGTTCTATTTATATGAACAATTTTAGTAATATACAATTATTAATTATTACTTAACGTTGGTAAATCACTAGCTCGGTCAAAGTTGTACTAATGTATAGGTACCTACCCAGTATTTTGAACTTATGATCGCATAATATTTCAATGGGATGTCGTTCTATTCCCGTTCTGCAGGACTTAGTAGTTGTAGGATTGGCGAGATGGCGCAAATTGACGGAAGTGGGCTTAGTATACACCATACACCTAAAATAATCTCGAGCTCTCCCCCACCAGAAAATCTGCTTGCAACTTATCGTCAATAATATCATGTATTTAGCAGACATTTTTACGACAAGCATTTTTTTGTCGGCCACCTTTATCTATTTATAAATGTAATTTTCCAACTATACCAATTAATATCATACATTTTATATTATAATTAAACAGGAAAAGCAATAACACATTTTATTTTCAAGGAACCTGATCACAATTCACTGTCTTCACAGCCCTCAGAATACTCATTGATGATATAGTGATTTTTATTTCCTTCGTTCTTCAGTACAATATATTATATACAGGATGTAGGTAACAGAATAAGACCTGACTAATTAAATAACTTTTGTTCAAATCTATATTTAAATATATATTCAATTTATAGACGTGTACCTACCTACATTACACGTTAATGTACGAAATTTAAATAGGTAGGTACTGAAAATATAAAAATATTCAAATAGCTAATTTGTAATTGTGGTTTTTAGAACAATTATTTCTGTAAAAATAATTATCTAAGTCAATTAATATTTAAATTATAACAAGTAACTTCTTATTTTAAACCTTAAACCTTATTTACTTACCTAACAAAAATAACGAGATCTAAAAAATGTCGAAAAATAATTTACATGACTTTAATTACATGTTTTTACAATCTGCATTTTTCTATAAACAGATTTACAAATTGGTTATTTTGAATTTATCCAAAACAAATTTATATAGGATTTATTTTTTTTATTTTCATTATTAAAAATAAAAGTAAAAATTTTATACTGGTATATATTATGGTATATTACGTAATGAAAATCCTGTAGGATATATATTAAAAATAATTAAAAAAGCGGGTAAGTGGATGTCACATTGCTGTAGGTCAGTATTTTATAATAGTGGATGACTCTAATAGATGGAATTAAATTTGAATTCAATGATATATTATATTATATTTATATCGTTATTATTAATACGGTAGCCGGTTAAGTTAAATAATTATTATTTGTTTCCTATCATATTTGTATACAATAATAATATACTTTAGAAGTTTCAAGTATCCACGAATGTTTTTAAATAAAAACACAACAACAAATTAAAATCATTCTTCTTCGTTTAAATATTTAATTTTGTCTAAATTTAAACATAAAATACCTATAAATAAAACTGCGTTTTTATATTTGTAGATTTTTTGGTTACATAATAACCTACTTATGTGAAACCATGTTTTACATTTTCAATCCTTAGCTATAAAAGTTGAATCTTTTTTTAAATGTTTTACTACGAAATCATAATTAAATTTGTCAAAATTCGAACTTTAATGCTTATAAGAAAAAATTGTGTCCATGCATTTTTAATATTTTTCAACTGCCATTGTAACTATGTATTAAGAGCTTTGTATTAAATTTTCAAGGTTTGTAACCCAATGAATACATTTTTATTGACATTTATAGAAAAAAAAATTGTAAACTGAAAATGTCCGATCACGAAAAAGCTCAAAACAAGTCAAAATATTTGGAAATTCGTATGATGTATAGAAAGTGCTATTATAAACATTCAGTGAAAATTGCATATATTTACGATCATTTTTTTTAGAGTTCAACAAAAAACCAAAATCGATTTTGAGTAAAATTACTATTTTTTTTTGTTTTTTTCCGGCGCTTTTGAAAACTACTGGGAATTATTTACTTTGACACCCCCCCCCCCCCCCCCCCCCAAGTACCAATAAGATTCACTTTCCTATTAGAAAAGATATTGTTGAAGAAAATCCAAGCAATTTTACTACCCTAAAGACTAAAAGGTGATGACAGACACAAATAAAAAAAAAATTTTAAAAACACACTATTGTAAAACCAATAAATTAATCGAACCGCTCAGAATCTACAATACCTATTGATTAGAACCAAAGTTGTTTAATTTGTAAGGACGTCCGGTCTTTCTGTTACACTCTGTATGTACAATATATAATGATGATCAGTGCATATAATAACGAGATCAACAATAAAAAAGTATTCAAACAAGATTACAATATTTGTTGTTAGAAGTTGATAAACGGAAATATTATGAGCATCATAAAAAAAACCGCCAAGGCGATCGAGAACTACTATAAAACGTACGTAGCTTGTACCCATATGTACTTATATACTCGTATATATTATAATACTTATACAGGATGATTTATTATGCTTTATGGTTTGTAATACAATGTATACAAAATACAAATAATATAAAATATATATTATCATGTATGGCATAATATTTAGCTAATATAAACAATATTTCAGTTTTCTGGAGTGCCCGATTCATCATCTACCTATATATTTAGGATATATGATAAGAAAACGGTTTAAAAACACTTGCATATATTATTATGACAGGCGCTTAAAACCCAAAAGTAGGTTATAATATCTTATATACCTACTAATCAGTAATCACCAAGTTGTTAATATTATACTGCTCTCGAGATAAATGATAATGCATCATTTATAAACATTTTTATAATTACCAAAATAATTTTTAAAATAAACAATTTTAATAGTTTCTTATAATTTCTTTTCAGTCAAAAAACGCAGAATGTAGGCACTGGCGCGGGCGTCTAGCAGCCGGCAGAGGTGAATTATTTATATGTACCTTCAGAATATTCTTAAAAACACAATAATAATGTATAGTTATGATTCGTAGTATCGTCTGTAGTTACTTGCATTACCTACTATAATAGTTACCATGTTGTTTATTTAAGGGGATTCGATACCGTGATTTTCTGTTTTCGTCTAACACACGCGAGACATAGTATTTTAGACGTGGTTTTTGCCAAACATACCAATTTATCCAATGAAGCGATAAGAATTCTGAAAACAGGTTTGAATTCGTCATCAAGACTA
>NC_042495.1:103932939-103966717 GCF_005508785.2 Acyrthosiphon pisum | reverse complement strand
ATGTTCAAATACTCTTTTTTGATATGACTTTTTCTGGAATTTGGGAGATAATATCAAAAATGTGGGAAAGTCGATTTCAAGTAGACTAGATGACGAATTCAAATCTGTTTTCAGAATTCTTATCACTTCATTAGATCAATTGGTATGTTTGGCAAAAAACACGTCTAAAATACTACGTTACGCGTGTGTTATCACGAAAACAGAAAATCACGGTATCGAATCCCCTTAAGAAAATACATTATTTAACGATATTTTTGGCCTAAAAAGGTACCTATCACAGACATATAAAGACTCTTTATATGTCTATGGTACCTTTAGGACATAGGTACGTCATAATCACGGTTTAAGATATACAGGTATATACAGGGGCGGATTGGCGAATTTTTTCGGCCCGGGAAATATGGATCAAACCGGCCCTGTACTGAAAATATACCCCCCCCCACCAAATGGTCATAATTTTACTCAAATTTCAAAATTTGTTTAGTTTCACCCCCAAATTAGTAAAATATATATTGTTTTTTATTTTTTTAAATTATAATTTTATTATTGGTCTCTATCATCACCTTTTAGGACAGTAAATAAACTTAGATTTTCTTAAACTAAATTCACTTTTCTGATAGGAAAGTTAATCTAGTTAGTACTTGGGGGGGGGGGGGGGGGTCAAAAATAAAAATGTCCTAGTAGTTTTCAAAAGCGCCGTGAAAAACAAAAGAAAAATTAAGGAAAAAATCTAAAACAAGGTTCCACGTAACTAGGTCTCATTAACAGTTTTTTCTTTTTTTCTCGTACCTTTTCAGCGCCACCCTTTTTTCGTTTTTCACCAGCGTCACACATGATTTGAATTGCACAGTTCAATTGAATTTTTACACTAAACACACGTCTGTAAGTACTGTAACTGACTTGGTAACTCGTTTAAAATCAAAATACATACAAATAATGATAAGGTTATCAATATTATCACGCAACTAACTGAATTCTACCATAGAGTATAAAATATAAATACTAAATTACCAATACCATAGATTTCTAAATAATACATTAGCATAAATTGGAGAGAAAATAGTGTAAATACCAAAAATCCTACTATGAATTGCAATAGTATAAGATATTAAAAATAATACCTTCTTAGGTATTTGATTTTCTTAATATATTTTAATTTTTTGTAATTATATTATAAAAATTATACCAGCCCTACCGGCCCTCACAAGAACCGGCCCATCGGGAAGTTTCCCGATTTCCCGATAGGCCAATCCGCCCCTGGGTATATAGGATATATAGGTATATCTTAAACCGTGGTCATAATAAACCGTCTTCGCTCAGAATCGTTTTTCGTATAATATGATATTATATCATTGAATTCAAATTTAATACCATCCAATAAAGTGACCCACTTGTAACTGTACAGCAGAGCGACATCCACTTACGGTTTTTTTTTAAATTTTGCTTATAAGCTTACATTAAAATTGGAAAACCCGGCACCCATGAACTCAATGACAGTTCATATTATAGTACCCTACTAAACTGCAGTGCATGCGGTGGGGCATATGTCGATTTTCAACATTGGCTACTCAATTGCCTATTTCTCTCCAAAAATACAACTCATTTAAAGATATTTTTTCCACCCTTCGTATCAATCTTTCTTTTATAGTTTTCTATTATTATCAATAGGTGTGTTTTCGTGCTTAACCTGTTTATACTTTTAATCAGATGTGGTTACATGATTTGGGTTATTGGTCATAGACTCGCGAAAACGATGCATTTGTGGTTAACATAGATTCTATTTTATTTATTAATTTTATCATATTATTTTGTAGATTATCAATAACCAAACGATATAACCATTTCATTTTGATAGTTACAACTTATCAGTTACCTAAAACCAAAAGTTATTACCAAAAGTATAACCAAAACCGCGAAAACGACTTGTTTATAATATATAGTAACCAGGTTACATTTGGTTAAGCGTGAAAACACGCCTAATGTTTTTTCAGCAAGTAATATAATTATAGCTTAACATATTCTTAATTTTATATCACAGACAAGTCTAAGAATTTAATTCAGTGAGCTTTAATGCTTATATTCTTTGTTTTATGTTAATCTTATAATGTTTGTGAGATTGTAATGTTTATAACGCGTAGGCAGGCATGTACCTAGTACCTGTATGTTAATTGTCAAGATACAATAATTTTATGTTAAAATATCAATCAAGGGAAAGAAGAATTTCGTTTGTCGCCAAAAAATGTTAATTTCATATTCCGATATAAAATATTTTTTTAACAATTTCAATACTTCAAAATCGAATTTTGGACGGGTAGTAAATTACTAAAATTACTTAGTTATTTATAGCTTGAATAAGCCAATGAATTTTAATTACCGATTTTCTGGAGTATCTTGTATCTATCCTTATGACATACCACATCGCTAATCTAAACTTTAAATAATTATAACTTAATATAGATATGTTAAGTCGTTAAGATATCATTGTCAATCTATCATTCAAAAAGAAAAAAACTCAAAAAAATATATAACTTCATTAAATAATAAAAATAGTATCGTTATTTTTTAAATGTTCTTTGTGTTATGACTTAAAATTAAATCCAAAAATATTTAGAGGACGTTACCCCGACATTTGATGTGTCCGCGGTCTTATACATCAAGTGCGTAACATATAGCGTATGTTACGCTCAGCAGATCAAGTTTAGCTTCGTTAGTTTAACAATTAGAGTGAATTGACCTCTTATAAAACTTAAATGTAAGATTATAATCTAGGCAATGTCATGAGCTTTTTATTATATTTTAATAAGCGAACTATGAGTATTTTAAGATATACAATAAATTTACAAATTTAAAATACTTATAAGTCGCTTTAAAATTAAAATATAACAAAAAGCCTACGACTTTGCCTAGATAATTATCTTACCTTTAAATTTTATAAGAGGTACATTTACTCTAATTTTTAAAATAACGGCGCTAAACGTGAATTGCTGAGCGTAAAATCGTCTATAAGTTACGCACTTGTAAAACAGTGACAACATAATATATGTCGGCCTAACGTCCTTTTAATACTTTTTGAGATAAGAAATATGTTCACTTCTATAATAGTGTTATACAAGAATCACCTAGTAAACATAGTACATACTATATATTTCATGTTATAATAATGTTGCAGAGTACAGACTACAGTATGTAGCATTGTAGCTGCAGTAGTATTTACTATTATCACGTGTTGTTTAGGTGTATTTATTGGTTTAGAAATAGTTATTTAAAAGTGTTAAATTATGTTGGTCAATAATACACAACACTTACTATTGGCTATTTAATTTTAATTTTAATGTACCAACTTTTAATAATTACGTCGGTATAATTATTATAGAAACCAGGAAGTTGGCATTCTCGGTGGGCGTAAGTATAACTTTATACTGTATGCTTTCCATTAATTGTTATTTACTCGCTATATTTACATACGTTAACAATGACACAATATATAATAATTATAAATCAGAAACGTATATTATATTATTTTGCATTAGTAAATGAAAGGCATTGATAGTGCACCGCTATAACACTGTGGTATGAAGGTATAGGTACTGTCAAAATGTCAAGTTCCTAGGTATCATAGGTTAGGCTATATGTTGATGGCATTCTGTCAAGACACATTCGATTACCTATATATAATAATATATAGATGTAAACTTAGAATTTAGATATACTGATAAAGAGACAGTGCAACGATTACAACCATGTTTTTTTTTGTCGAAAAATTACAAAACAATTTCTACACACCCATATATCGATATATCGAATATACCTATAGCGATACAGTGATTGATAATATAATATATATTTGTATAATATAATAAAATTTAGGTATTGATATAGGTACTATAAAATATCAGATTTCTTTTATTCGAAACCATATAACATAGGTACCTATAGTATTATAATATATGATACCTACTGAGAAACCAAGTTACCTACTTAATGTGAATAAAAATGTATTTTTGCATATATACTTATCGGGTATTCTAAATTTAATGCAACAACAAGAAATAGGTAATACATCAAGCTGATGTTTAGAGTCGGGTGATGGAAAAGAAATTTCGAGATTTGATTGCCAGCAAAAATGTACAACCAAAAAATGCAAGTTTCGTCAATTAAAATATATAATATGTTGTACCCGCTGTCGCAATATAATTACACCCTAGTGTTAATAATATTAATAATTAATCTTCTTTAATATATTTTTTTTTTTAAATGGTTTGAATAAATATTAGCAATTTAATAATGTATTGTTATTATTTAAAACAAAAGAAATGTATGTTGAAAAACAAATTTATAGTTTAATAAAATGTATAACTTTAATTTTTGATTTTTAATTACGAGTAAAAATTATATTATTTTTCTGTTTTGGATCAATAAGCTTTTACTGTTATGATTTTCACACCATAGGGCATAAATCCTACTGTCCTAGTCCTAGAAGGTTGTATAAAATGTTTTTTAATAAAAGCCTGAATAAAAATATGATTTTCAGTTTTTACTCTAATATTTATCGATCTTTTTTGATAACATTATAACATTTATATGTAATAGTTCTAACAATAGCTAACGTATAAATATAATATAGGTAAGGTACCTACGTAAATAGCAGAGGCGTATGATGCACAAGGGTCAGATCAGGTCAGGGATTTTTAAAAATATAATATTACTTTTCATAGTAATGTTAGTGTATGCTCAATGTTTCAATGTAGTTATGTTATTATAATAATATTATATTTTCGCATATTATTATAATAGGTAGGTACAACGTAGGCGATCATATACGAATTTTATATAGTAGGTATAACTAGTCTATAATCTCTAACAGTATATAAACATAGGCGTAAATTTGGTTGAAAATCTGTGGGTGGACTAGACATATATCAATTAACACGTATTAACATAATTCATTATACTTACGAAGTTAGGTAGGAAATACTCGGAGAGGTTTCAGGTGTTTTTAGGGTGTTGAGGCCCCCTAAGCCCCCCACGTTTATGCCTATGAGTATAACCTAACCTGTATACTATACTATACTTTACATAAGGATAAGATAAAATATACAATATGATCTGAACGTCAATCTCGCCATCGTCGCATCACTTCCTGGTCCACATGATGATAGGTATAGTAAAATTGAGTTGTATACTTTTATTTCTATCATAGTTTCATTGCTGAAGAAGTAATTGACAAATATTGAATTATTTAAACATATATAAATATAATATATTGTACATGTACAATATTGGTAAAAAGAAAAGGGAACTGAGTTTTCTAATTTATTCATTTTTGTAGGTACTTCCTCAATTTTGAAATAAATATGTATGCGTTTTAGTCCATATCCCATAGTTTACTTATATAACTACCTATAATATATAACTACTCGGCCAAACTAGAAATTTCATCTAAAATTATTTATTTCCATACATTGATGATATTTTTTTAGGGTATTATAATATAAATATGTACCTCAAAATATAACGCCCATTTTCTGTACGTATAGGGTAGGTTTTTTTCAACTAATCCTCCTCTCCCCTCCCATAGAAAAGTTATGTCACTGCAGCGCAGTAGGTAAATATAACTGCAGCAAGTGCTGCTGGTATATGCAAGTATGGGATTCGTGTCTACGGTTGGTGGACAGGGGAAGAGGGTGGGAAATGGACTACTCAGAGATGGGTTTCATTATATTATGGAAATTACACACTAACATAATATTGTTATTTATGTGTGCACGAAAAGAAAACGACCTCGCGCCGATGGACACCAGCTAGCGGACCATCGCGATGGTAGGAGGTACCCATATAATACCTTCATATTATTTTGTGAACGGCGGGCTGTAATACAACAGCCCGGCACGGACGAGGATCGGCTTCCGCCCGGAATGTGACATGATAGTATTATTATCATCATCATCGTCATCATCGTCATCGTCATTCTCGTGTGAATGGGGTTCGTCTCGGACAACGTGGCGTCGCCGTCGCCGGCGGGTCGACCGCAGTAGGGGTGCCGGGTGCAACCGTCGTCGTCGTCCCCCCGTCGCCGCCGGTTTCCATGTGCTCTCCGGCGGTGCACTGTGCGCCGCGTCCACCGCACACACACACACACACACACACACACACGCACACACACGCGCACATTAGATCGCGCGCCACACGACGCATGTTCGTCGGTTGTGCCGGCTGCCGAATAGTTATCGTGCGTGTTCGTGCGTGTTATAATAATATTATTATTATTTTGCTGCAGGGCTCGATCGTCTCGGCCGACCACTGCTGAACAAAAAAAATAAAAAAATATATCAATAATAACAATGCTCGCGTCGAGTGAAGTACAACGTAATATTGTTAAAATAGTCGCGCAGTAAAGTCTTGTCGTTGTTTTCGACCAATGCACGCCGACGACCATCGCGTAAACGTGCACACATAATATAATGATATTACTGTCGTAGGTAAGTACATTGATATTATTATATTATACATTCCGTAAGAGTTTCGTCACGACGCGTCCATAATATCGTATTCACGTTATATTATGATCCCCCGATCTGAGAGCGACGCATTGCCTACTGTACGCGTAGTCATATTATAGGTATAGATAATGGATAGTCTAGATGGGTAAATAATAATTGTAGTGCCCATTGTTAGGTTTGAATAGCAACGTTCATAACGATACCTATAGAAAAACCAGCAGTACAGCATCCGAACATGACGTAGGTACTAGTAACGTATAAACCCACTACATATAACATTATATACGCACTATCTAAGTATGTAGGTACCTATAAAAATAGTTGGTATTATGGTAGGTATACAGGATGATTCTTTTGTCATAAAACACTCATTATTTCAAAAAGTATTAATGTTTTTTTAAAATATTTTTTTACATGGTTTCAATAGTTGTTAAAAAACAACGTTTTTATTAAAAATTATATTTTAAAATATTTTTTATCCTTACAATTTTTTAAGTTTTTTACTTTTTTGAATGACAACATAGAGTTTTGATTTCATATTCCAAAGCAGAATATTTTTGTAAGTATTTTGATTCATAAAAATCGAATTTAGGTGAGTAGTTTATGAGTTCTAAGTATTTAAAGCATAGATGGGCGGAGTGGAGTGGTACGGGGTTACCCCGTAAAATGTTTGTCCACTACGCTTCTCTTGTCTAAACTTTAAATACTTATAATACTTTTTGAAATAATGAGTGTTTCATGATAAGATAATCACCTTGTATATAATAATATTATGATGTAGATAGGTCGGTACATGAATACTTCAAAGCATATAATGATAATAATATGCGAGATGATAAATATTATTATACACCTATTATAATATAACATTATATTGCTAAATTTATCTAATCTAAACGTTTTTAATAGACAGTATACTAATTACTAATACGCTATTTTGTATTTTTTTTATCACTCATATTAAACATACTATTAGCAAATATTAAATTTGGTAGTATATTATAGTAGAAAACATCGGTGTGCGTACAGACGCAAATAGCGTTTAAAGTTGTAGGTGGGAGGGGAGAGGGCTTGGGTTCAGTTCAATATTGAATGGAGGTATACTATAGAAATAACAAGAGTTTCAAAATAATATTCCTAGATCAGTAGATCTGTTCGGATTAGCGCAACACTATATTTTACAAGTAGGTAAATATTTTTTTGAAAAAATTAAAAAATAAAATTCATATTATTACAATACATAATTATAATATCAACGGCAAAAGATAAAACAAATAATACAGACAACAAGTATTATCAATTTGTTTATAGACATATAGGTAACGCGTAGGTGTAAAAAATATTATAATATTAACATTTAATGCTATGACGCTGAAGTGACGCATCGAAGGCGTTGGACCCAACTCAGACCTTCCCCTCCTCGTGGCCTAGTGCGTTTGTAAATGAAACAATTCTAATTAAAATTATATTGATATGCGTTTTGAAAAAAAGAACTAATTGAAATAAATTTACCCATGGGGGGTTGTGTATTTTATACGCCACCATATTCTTGGTTGCGCAACTATTAAGTACCGTCAATCGAAGTGACTTGGAACTACGAGGTGAGACGTAACAATTTGGTTTTTGTTTAAATATTTCAAGATATCTATCAGGGTATTTAATATAATTTAATTGTACCTCCATTAAAAATAATATGTTTTTCATATTTATGACTATAAATGTTATCTTCAACCATTGGTCTAATCATTACCTCCGAAAAAAATTGTCAAACATTTTTCATGATCACAGCGATTTTATCATTGCTTTTAAAAGTGCTTTAGATTTTAGTGATAGATGTCGAGTTTAGGGGTTTGTATATTTTATATACATTAAAGGATACTTCAAAAGAAGAATATTGTAATTAAAAGTTTAAAAATATTTATTCCTACTTGTATAGCTTTAGTTTTATTTTTCAAAAAAATCTAAGAGTGACTTGTAACATAATAAAAACGCATACAATGCATAAAATGCATAGAATGCAGTTTAGCTTCAAAGTGATTTTTTGAATTTTTTTTTTCTAAATGTGTGTTTTTGCATGCTTAATTTGTTGGTATTTTCAAAAAAAGTCCCTCTTACTTTATTTGGTAATTATGGTAAAAAAACTAAATTGCTTATATTTTTATTAACATTAAAAGTAAGTAAGATAGGTAAATTCTGATTTCACTAAAATTTTAAGTATGTAAACATTTATAAATATTTTGTTACAAGTCAACTCTAATGTTCTTGAATTGGATTTTACGTTGAATTTTCATAGTTGTTACAAGTCACCTAAAAATTGAGGTGACTTGTAACACGTGTTTTTTATTTTTTTTTAAGCGAGTTTTTATCAAAAATCTAAATTGAAGGTTCTATTCTATTCATTAGACATATGTGGAAATAAATATAATTTTTGTAGCCCAGTGCGATTTTTTTTAAGCTCATAATACTAAGAAGTATGTCAAAATTGTTTCAAGTCACCTCGATTGACGGTATATCATAGGCGTGCGCACAGGGTATGCAGGGTATGCCGCTGCATAGTCTGCAGCTTTATGTGAGGGGCCCATATATAATATACCAAAGCATTTTTGATAATATCTTCTATATTATAAAAAAAAATAATAAAAATTTTAGTTTTCACTTTTCTCGTGACCCGCAAGATAATCTAAACTATTAATACACTAAGGGTCAGTTGCACCGTCTACGGTTAAAATTCGATTAAGCTTAATGGTGCAAAAAGCGTAACACGTAGATATTGTTTTATAGGTTTTTAAGGTACTATTTTTTATAAGGTAATCTAATATTCTCCATACTTTACATTTATATATTATATAGCTTCTTATGTTGCTTGTTTTTATAATTGAATAGTAGGTACATAGTGCATTTGAAATTGTCCTGGTGGTTGATATCTTAGATATAGAATATATGTGCTAGGTATTTATGTTGCTGTTTTTATAGTTAAATTTTCTATATGCTAACATTAAGGTAACTATAATTTATAGGCGCTATAGTCAACATAAATCAAACACAGTGTACAATTTCAGGCTCATTACTTCACCCTGATAACCCTTCAAATGTTTAACATCATTTTGACTGAACTAAAAGAAAGAGTTATTCGAGATCCATATCAGCCAGATATTAAATTATTACCCAGGACAAAAATAGGTCAAAATTATAGAAGTTTCCAAAAAAAGTGGTATGATTGTTTTAAATGGTTGGAATACAGTGTATCAAAATATAAAGTCTTTTGTTTTCCTTGCCGTATGTTTTTAAATTCTGGATCAAATTTAGGACAGGCTGATACAATTTGTGAGGGGGCCCTATTTTCCTTATTGCATAACCTGCGAATAAAGTCTGCGCACGCCTATGCGGTATATACTATGACGTATTGAGGTGTATAATTATTAGTTGCCGTAGATATGAAATAAATTGCCAAGATGCTGATCGGTGTCTATATTATGGTAAATATAGTGTTATTATCACTGATTAGTGATTATACATTTATAAACTCTATTTACTGTTATATACCCAGTACCGGCAGTACTTACCAATAATACAATTATTAATACTTATATTTGTAAATTGTATAATCAATGGTATTATAGTACCATATTATAGTAATTACTAGTCGGTCGACAATATAAACACAAACATTTTTTCTGTATTTACTGCTCCGTAGTAATTATTTTAACTACTTTAATGTGCACATATTTTCATTTCTTCCTGAAAAATTTTTGATGAGGCCTTACAATTTTTCGTCTTTTTTTTAGTGTAGTGGGGTTTAAATAAAAAATTACAAATGCATCCCCGATCTACGCTTATGGTTTCTATAAATTATATTATTGTATCAATATTATATACTTTCACTATTGTCCATAACTGCAGTCATATTTAGTGAAAGAGTTTCAATATATTATGTGCAGGTACATTATATAGGTTCATAATATAATTGTTAAAAAAAAATAATAAAATACCCACTAATAACCACTAATCCGTTTTTTAATACAGTTCAATTAAACTATACTTATTTGAAAATCTAAAAGGCAAGATGACAAAATAAAAACATAGGTAGTACAACAAAATAATAGGCATTATTTCATGAAAAGATTAACCCAACAAATCTGGTAGGTATAGTTCTAAATTTTTAGTGGAAAGAAGATTAAGGTACCTAGATTAAGGTACACAGGAAAAAAATTCTGCTAACATATTATTTTAGGTACCTATATATAACTATAAATCTTTAGAAATTGGTAATTATTAATTAAACATAATACAGGAAACAGAGAATTTTCCCGGTGGGCCATTTATAATGTTTCAACTGGTGAACATTAAAAGAATATAATAGCTTCGAGGTAAATGTTTTTTTTTAATTATTTTTAAAAAATAAATCTATAGATTTCTTATAATATGTACTTTTACAAAACATTTATAGAAATGACCACTAGATCCTGGAGTTCTTGTCTCCAGACAACACCCCCTACTAAAATGTTTTTTTTCATACATTTTTACTTTTGAACCTTTTTAATGTTTATGTACGATTTTATTACTTGCTGCTATGTACCTATAAAATGGAGACAACAAATGTCTGTGCAATGTCCTCTTAACAATAAAGGTAACACAAAATTGAAAATAATTGAAACTCATGACCCTGAATTTAATTTTGTTTTTTTTATTTACTGCATTAAAGACTTAATATTACACTTATTTTTGAAAAAAACTTTTCTGTGAAAGCGCAGGAATCCTCCATCCTTTTTTAAGTTTAAATTTGAATTAAATAATTTTTTTTTAAATGACTGACTTATAACATTTTTTATGCCTATCTTAAAAGTTGATTTATTGAAATTGAGTTAAAGTTTAGTTTTATGTTGCAGTTATTTGACGTAATTGTTTAGCAATATATCTACAATTTTACTAAGTCCCATGAGATTTCGTATGATTTTTTTTTTTAAAACAAAGGTGTGGTGTCATAATAGTAATTGGGAAATGTAGAATTTTGTACAATTGTTGATAATCTGAAGTCAATTTTTATGATGAAGAAAAAACCTTTGTCAATTGTTTAAAAAAATTAATTTAATTCAAATTTTAACTCTGGGAGAATTTGTTTTCTGCGCGTGAGAGGAAACTTTTATAAAAAAAATAAATGTTTTATCATATATCAAGTTCTTTACGCAGTAACAAAAACCCGAATGAAATTCAGGGTCATGTGTTCGAAATATTTTGTGTTACCTTTATCATTGAACACACTAATGCACTGTAATGTATTATTGTACATATAAATATATAATATATAAGTATATAACTGAATGTAGATATATATTATCATTATGTAAAATTAAACGGGTTTGTCATAATCAATAATAATAACTGGTAACTGCAGAACGTGTCATGTAAAATTATTGGGAGTTGAGGTTAAATATATTATATTGAATTATTTTTTATAATACCTGATAGATAAATATGTATATACAATTTTTGAATGTCTTATTGTATTGTTAAATATCACAGTTGTTCCGTTTTAAGCTATGTTATTATTAAAATGATTTGATTTTATAAAATTCGTATTGACTACTTGGATACTGTGGTCATTAATATAATTTTAAATTATTTTATTTCTAAAGTAGATAAGAACTTCCTATATACATTATTTTAAATATTATGTTCGTGCTTAGATATTATATGTACACATAAATACATTTTTATAAAAATAAAATATATATTCATTGTTTTATTTTTTTTTCAATGATATAACAATAATTACCTACTAATATAGTAATATAACTGATAATATTAATATTTTCCCAAATATAATTTTCTATAAATTAAAAACATTAGTACTCATAAAGTATACAGATGAATTCTTAGTTCGTTATAAAAATATACATACAATTTAAAATTATATCTACTCAAAAGGTTCGGAGAGTCGTTTCTCTGCCTAAATTGTGGACGTCCTTGTGATAAGAAACGAGCTACCTATACCTACCTACAGCCAGCAAATTGAGATAAGTAGCTTACATTTTCGAAGTTTTCACTAAAGAGTTATTTCATATTAAATTTATATTTTAATATTGAAAACCATAGTATATTAGCCATAAATGAAGGTTAAAAATTACCTAGCTGTTCATTATATTTATTAAACATTTTGTTTTGAATTTTCTATTGCGATTTTTTCATGAAAAACTTATGTTTGGTTAAATTATTAATGATTAATTATCATGCCGTTATTGTGAATATATTAAAAGCAGAATCAAAAGTACTCTAGTTTGAAATTAAAGCATAACCAACATAAAACTGCTAGTCACTCTTATACATATCATGTGAACAATCTATTCATCGACAAAATGAACAATTAACATTTAAAAAAATTATGAAATAAATGCTTATAATAATATTTATGTATAAGTGTAAAACTATACTTTAAGTAAGTAGGTAAGTTACCCACGGTATACGGCATCCAGTATTGTAACTAAACAAATATTCTGCAAGCATATTCATCCCCATTTTTTTCCTTTAATAATGAATTTATTCGAACTCTAATTTTTGGAGTTTTTAAACTTTAAGTTTAATAATAAGTACGTATATTCATTCTGAACTAACAAAGCTAAATGAGAACTGCTGAATTTGATTTACTATGTCACTCATTTATAAGTGATAAGTCTGAGATAACACTCGCGGGTGTGACATCGTCTTGGGTTGTAGTAATATCACTGATTTTACTTAAATACCTTATAATACCATATATTACGCTGTGAATATTTCTCTTTATCTTTATATATGAAAATGTCATAATGAAATTGCATCAACAGGTTTTCTTTTGTATCAACTGGCAAATGGCAATGCACCTTACGGCGTGTACTTAATACCGATATTTGTAGTCTGTATAGTACTTAGGTACTTAAGTACATACTATTATTGTTCTTATTATTCAAGGTTTCATTATTCCAATTTGTTTCCGATCCATGTGTTTTGGTTTTATTTTTTACTTTCAAGTTTTATTATTTATATTAATTATTATCTAGACATCTTTAGATGTTTTAGAAATTTTAGATGTAGAATTTGTATTTTATTATTGCTAGGCTAGGTAAGTATTATGTAGAATAGGAATGACACAAAACTTTTAATATTTAATCATTTTAATCCCAAAATTGTATTAGATACACTCCACACGATCAAACTCAATAAGTTAATTATAACTATGATAGATTTTGTATTCATTAAGTCTCTAGTCTCTTCATAGAAGTTACACAATTATTAAGCTATATCAGAACTAAAATCAATAAATGCATAATATTTTTAAAGAAATACCTGTATACAGCCTATGATTTAAGTCTGGTTGGTACATAATATTGTTTAAAATTAAGTTAATTGGATAGCTCATCTATTCAGTATTGTCTTTCGAATACAAATGTTATGATTACTTCTCTCGTATTAAAAAAATAATTCAACACTATATTCCACCAAGGCGAGGAAAGCGAAAAATCCTGTTTTTTTTTATTAAGTTGTTCAAATAATATTTTTACCAACTTTAAAAGTCTCAAAATTGTAAAGCTAACATTTTTTTTGTTCCAATCATTAAAATATTTATGAAAAAATTAATTAATTATGATGGTAAATAAGCTACACTCACTCAGGATATGATAAAACGTTGCTTCTTAGTTTAAACCAAATATTTTTCTCGAACACTCCTATAATCTATATATATGACCAACCCAAGACGTACCCATTATAGGTACATAAGTACATAACACGTGATAAATCTTTAGACTTGGCTTCATCATTTTTTTTGTTCATTTTTTATTCAAGGCATGAAATTCAGATAATAAAGTACCTACCCATAAAAATATCTTCTAGTACCGCTAGGTATGTTTAAAAAATATCCAGCAATTAAAAATTGTTAGTTGTTAAGCTACAATTAGTCAAACATAAATGGAGTGTGTTTTTAAATGTTGTGTTATAAAGTTATTATTATTATTATTATTATTATTATTATTATAACTGTTAAACTGTAAGGCCTAGTTAATTTAATTTGATTATTTAAATATCATAAATCATCATTACAAATTTTAAGAAATCGTAAGAAATTAATAAAATAGAAGTTTTTTAATTTTTTCCATAATGTTGTCAACGTTTGTCCTCCTCACAATTCACACGTAATTACATCAAACATATGTATTACGAATATGCTTATAAATATCAAGAGTAGAAACTTACAAATAAATTTATACAGCTTAAAATAATTATGGTCTTATACTCTGATGACTTAATAAGTGCTTTTTCATACCTATGTGTCGGACAGGTAAGTCATAGGTACACCGTGCACGGTGCACCCTATATATAGTGAACGTGACCTGTTTGGGTATATTTACATTTTTTGCGACTCGTTTGCACACAAAATCACAACCCGATTGCGTACATGGATTTTTATTACCTCTGCTATAATCTCACAAACGTAAAATCAAAACGTATAATTAGTTATTAAATAAATAATACTAAATATTTTATTTTTCACTTGACTTAAAACTGTGTGTGTAAACAAGCGTGATTAAATTATTTATGTATTTAATGTTTATATTACATTTGTCATTTTGATATTATTATTATTATTATTATTATTATTGTAGGTATTCATGGTACAGCATCAATTACTAGGTTATTAGCTTGCAACAAAAAAAAACTCGTTACATATAAATAACATAATAGTTTTCTTAGATCAAGTTGAACATATATCAATTAGTTTTATAGAAATGTGACGATTTTGTTGGTGTAGTCTTGGATTGGGGTGAGGGCTTCGAAGAGGTTGTCAGACATTTCTAGGCTTTTTCTGGTATCTATATATGGTTTCGTTCGAAAGTAGACAATAGGAGGCGCTTGACTGTAAGAGGTTTTCCGCAGGTTTGGCACATAACAGGTTTTTCTCTGTCCATACTAATTTATTGTTCTGGCAATCAGTTTTAAATATTTCAAACGATTCATGTATTTGTTACATAATTCTTATCTTTTCTCTGAATATTAATAATATTTTTTTTTTACTGAATTTAATTTTAGGCTTGATTTTAATTGAACTGGTATAGTATTGTTTCAATGACTAAGTGCATGTGCATGTAAAATGACGATGAAAACTTTTGACGTCATTCGGTGTCTCGGGATGATAAGTATTAATAGGTGTATTTGCATATTATTATCTGTGAACGAGTCAAGATTGTAAATTTCATAATCTAGTTGGTCGCAAACGAGTCACTATTCTTTAAGTAAAAAATTCTGTACTCAAACGTGTTATATTTTGATATAATTTTTAACCCAGACACTCCAATACGTAAAAATCGTAAAAAAGAAGTATAGTGGTACCTAGTTTAATAGCTTCATGAGTTATGACTAATAACAAGCTCAACAAAGTGCATTTTTTAACGTTATGATATCATAGAATAATAAATATTGAAATAAGTACAGCAGGTATTTAGTTGTACACTTGTACTATGTTAATAAATTATTCAAAAAATATATTTGTTTATTCATTATTAAAACTAGAAAATAAAAATAAACGTTTATTTTTATAATATGAACATGATCATTTATCAAAATTAATTTTGTAAGTCTAAAAATGTAATATTCGTTATCAAACCTGCCCTAGTTAGAATAATACATTTAGTACAGAACTACAATTGTATTTAATGTGTGGTTAAATTATGAAATAGCGAATTAAATTTCGAAATTGTAGTTATAAATAATGCAAATTAAAACCTAAATTGAATATAATACTATTATCAATTATATAATTTAATATTTAGATACCACTTAATATCATGGTGTACAATTATAATGACTGATGTGGACAGATGAACACAAATATACAACTTACAATTATTAATATAAAAATATAAAACTTATACAAATTAAGTATAAGAAATATATTCATTGTTTTAAGTAAATTCAAAAAGTATTCAAAACCCGTTATTTAATTAATTAGTAATTACCAAAACGATAGGTATACCTACCACCAATCATTGATCATTTTATCTCGGTCTTAGTTATATTGTTGTAAAAATAGATTTTCTATTTTCTTTAATTGTTTATATCGAATTAAAATTTTTCTTCATTTTAAAAATATTTTTTAGTCTTATCTATCGTTTCTTTACAATCTTCAATGGAAATTTACGCAATATACAAATGCGTCTTTTAATATTATAATAAATTAATTCGTAAACATATTATTATATACTATATTATACTACCCATATATGTATATTATATAATGTATGTACTGTAATCGCTTTTAAATACAAAGGTTAGGTACCTATTTAAGATTAAGCAATTCATATTTTATTATGATATTTAACGTGAACACGTTCCAAAACAATAATAAAGTCAAAGTATACATTTTAAACTTCAACATAATATGTAGACTGCAAACAGTATATTTCATTAATAAAAACAACGGTATTTAATATATTATAATCAAGATTTGGAAATTATTACGATAAAAATGTTCCTAAATCGTAATATTATATGATGGGCAATTAATATGATTACCAAAAATGTTCTAAAATGAAAGAATACAGTAGGTACCTAACGATATGAAACTTTGCAATAATATATCTATAGTTTCAAATGATATTATATAGGTAGTAGGTACTAAACTAAAAATTCTTAAATATGTACCTTAAATTAATAAAATGTGTAAAATAAAACTTTGTATTAAATTTCACTATTTCACAAAACGAATTTAAATATAATATATTAGATATTATCTTACATAGCATATTTTACTTTCACTAAAAAAACATATAAATGATACAAGATTTTCTAAACAACAATATATTATTATACATTTATGATCAAGCATTAAAACTATATTAATCAATGGATCTGATAATTAGTAATAATATATTATTTATAAGTGTACTTATTTTGCATTTAATAAAATAGGTATTACCTACCTCTACCTACTATAAATTAAATATTTTAAGGAATAAAAAGAATTACTATCATATTTTATTAACTAATTAATCATTTTATTACTTGGAATCGACGTCTTAAGATTAATTTTAAGCTCAGTAAACAATAAGCTTATTCAAATAAATAATGCTTTAAAACAAAATGCTCACTATATTTTGTTATAATTTTACATAACGTGATGCACTTACTCTCTCTAAAATTTTAAGATATAATTTTTTTTTATGCCTTTATAATCAGTCTTAAAAATATAAATGTATTAAGTCTTATATTGAAAAGAGAAAAACATATTTTTTATGTTCATAGGTTACTAAGTATATTTGATGACATTATTGTGAATAAAGTAATTTATATATATTATGTATAACCTATTTACGCGGAATCTTGTTTTAAATTTTCAATCCTTTCCTATAAAAGTTTAACATTTCATAAATTTTTAACTACAAAATAATTATTAAATATGAAATTTGAGAAATTACGTCAAAATTCGAACTTTTGTATTTTTAATACTTTTTGACTACTTTAATAATAATATATCAGGAGCCTTGTATTACATTTTGACGCATTTTTACACAACAAATAAAATTTTATTGACAATTATAGAAAAAAAAAAACTGAAAAAATTGAAAACTGAAAATGGCCGTGAAATTGAAAACAGCTCAAAATGACAAAAAAAATATTTTCAAAATTTTATGCTGTATAGAAACTGAAAACATAAATATTTAGTGAAATTTTCACGAGTCTACAGTTCTTCATTTTTGAATTACAAAAAATAAGAAAATCGTTACATGAGAATATTCAATGTTCTAAAAATACGAACTTCATACGCTCATATAAATTTAATTTGACTTTCTTGTGAACTTTTTTTTTAATAAAGGAAGACTGCAAACTTATGAGGTATCATATATTACAGGAAATTTTTTATGAATTTCAAATTCAAAATAATTTGCAAATTTTCGTGATTTTTACGTGTTTTGTCAAGATTTGAACTTAAAGCTTATAAAAAAAATTGGGACTAAGGTTTTAATATTTTCTAAATTTCATTGTAAAAATATATTAGAGGATCCTTATATTCAATTTTTAAGCTTATTTACTCAACAAATAAAATTGTATTGCCATTTATAGAAAAAAAATTAAAAAATTGGAAACTGAATATTTTTCATTAATTTGTATGTTGTTTTTCCTAGCGCTTTTGAAAACAATTGAGAATTTTAAATTTTGATCTCCCGAATGCACCAACTAGATTCACTCTCCCATCGAACAAGATACTGTTGAAGAACATCGAAGCAGTTTTACTACCCCAAACGGTGATGACACAAAAATAAGAAAAACACACATCATAATAAAATCAATACATTCATTGCTCCGCTCAGAATTTAAAACAAAGATCTCAAAGTACGAAGAAAAAGAATTTTGAAATTAAAGTTTCAAAATAGAATTAATTATTATTTCTTAATTCAAACGTCGAATACTTAAGTTAAGAAAGTTATGTCTTACAATAAGCTGAAACAAATTGATTTTGACACAAATTTACAATCTTTGTTATAAAATTGAATTTGTGTATGTCTGTTAAGTGTCGGTACTTGATTTTTAGTTCTGCGTTTAGAAGAGAACTGATAACAATATACTTTAGTTTCACCGGAATAAACGACGAGCAAAAATGTATTGTTAATTAGCATATTGCTTACTCAAATACTAATACAATTTCTTGAACATTTTTTGTTAATTTGCTTGTACTTATATTAAAATATTAGGTGTTTCATTTAATTTATAGAACATTTTAATTATAATACATTTCTAGACGTTATTTTTAATTAAGTATTATATCAAAGAAATTTAGAAAAGTACCTATTAAATAAAAAATATAACCAAATATGTTAACTGACTTAAGGTAATTTGCTTCTTATATATATATTATTTATAAAGCACAGATAATGGAACTAAAATAATTATAGAATGTAGATGAATCAATAAAAGAGCAAGTAAGCAATAAAAGATAAAAGATAATTTAGTGGCATGTTTTATGATCATATAGGTTGTACCAATTCAAATATTAAACTCGTGTCCCCTGAACTCATTTATTAATGGCTTACAATTGGCTTCTAAGAGACATGTGTCCAATTCATTTTGTCTGTAAGACTATATTATTTACTATTTAGTAATGAGAACAGTTTTGTCCATTGAAATATACTGTCCATAGTTTCATCTCATGTATGTCTTACAATTTGCATTTTGTCTGATAGATTTTTTTATTTATAGATTTTTTAGAAACATATTAATTTACCATAAACAGTGAACTTTATTATAATACCCTGTTTGGATTTTTTTTATTCGAATAATAAAATTCTAAGTATAATAAATAATTAGGATTTTAGATTCTGAGTGGAGCGATGAATGTACCTATATTGTCGTAATGATTGTACAATGATGTTTGTTTCTTTTTTACTGTATTTACGTAGCAGAAAAAATACTACAATCTTTCACTTTAAGATGGTTTCTGATAGAAAATTAGATCTAGTTGGTACTTTCAAAAGGTCATCATTCCCAGTAATTTTTAAAATAATCGTGAAAAATTAAAAAATAAGGAAAATGGAAATTTTACGTAAAATCAAATTTGTTATTTTGTTGTAATTCAAAAATAATTCTACTGGCCGCATCGAACTCCGTCGTTCAATATTTTAATCTCAAACTTTATAATATGTCTTCAAAACTTATACAATTTTGAGCGTTTTTAGATTCTGAACGAAGTGATGAATGTATTGATTTTACAATGATGTGTTTTTTTTTTTTTTTTTTTTTTTTTTTTTTTTTTTTTTTTTTTTTTTTTTTGGGGCCGAACACAACTTTTGGAACAAAAAAAATGGTTTCATTTTCAAAAGTTGGACCTTTTCTGAAAGGAAAGGGAATCTAGTTGGGACTTTGGGGGGGCCAAAGGGAAAATTTCCCAATACTTTTCAAAAGCGGCAGGAAAAACCTTAAAAAAATAACGGAAAAACGCGAATTTTTACGCAAAACCAATTTTTGACAAAAACGAAAACTTAATTTTACTGTAACTCAAAAAATAATTATTGTAAGCACTTGAAATTTGCAACAGATGTTTATATTAGCGTTGTCTATACAGGGTTAAATTTTCAAAGTGTTTCGACTTTTTTTGAGCTATTTATAGACAAATGAAATTTTCAATTTTTCTAAGTATTTTTTTTTAAAATAACGATAAAAAATTTTTGGTTGGATAGAAAACTTTGAAAATTTAATACAAGGTTTCTTATAAGTTGTTCTCACAGTGATAAAAAAAAATCCAAAATCGTTAGTCACAATTTTTTTTTATAAGTGCTTAAAGTTTAAATTTATACGAAATATGTCAAAATTGCGAAAATTTGCAAGTAATTTTGTGGTTGAAAAATCGTAAAATTTTTTTCTTTTATAACTAAGCTTTTAAAATTTGGTACAAGGTTCTCCATAAGTTTTTCTTTAAATATCTGTAAAAAAAACTCAACCGGACTAAGACAAAAAATTTTTAGGAGTGTTTGAAATTTAAATTTTTACAAAACCGCATTAAATAACGGTTTAGCTTCAAACGATTTTTGATATTTGTTATTATTCAAAAAGTATGAGTCGTAGACACTTGAAAATTTTACCAGTTGTTTAAATTGACATTTTCTTTATATAGTTTTATTTTCAAAATATTTCACTAATTTTTAATCTATTTATAGGCAATTGAAATAATCGATTTTTTTTGATTTTTTTTTTATAAATGTTGATAAAAAAAAATTAGCTGGGACAAAATACTTGAAAATTTAATAGAAGGGTCCACATATGTTGTTCTAACTCCCATTCAAAAATTATAAAAATACATAGGCACAATTTTTTTTTATAAGCATTTAAAGTTCAAATTTTGACTAAATACGTAAAAATTACGGCAATGTTCAAATTATCTTAGACAGAAATTCATAAAAGTTTTTCTTTTTAATTCTAAGATTTGGAAATTTAATACAAGGCTCCTAACATATTTTTACAATAGCAGTTGCAAAATAAAAGGAATACATTGTCACAATTTTTATTTATAAGCATTTAAAGTTCAAATGTATACGAAATATGTCAAAATTGCGAAAATTTGCAAGTAATTTAGTGGTTGAAAAATCGTAAAAATGTTTTCTTTTATAACTAAGTTTTTAAAATTTGGTACAAGGTTCTCCATAAGTTTTTCTTTAAAAATAATATATCCTAGACTGACAAATCATCTCCGTTCAGAATCGTTTTTCGTATACAATGATATAATATCATTGGATTCAAATTTAATTCCATCCATTACAGTAACCCACTTGTAACCTACTGTACAGCAGAGCGACATCCACGACTTACCCGCCTTTTTTTTTTTTAATTTGTATACCTAGACATTTGAAATTGTCAACTGTTAATGCCACATCTCTTGGTTTATATATCATTACATAAGTATAAGTCTGTAACTATATTATTCTGCTTATATTAATAATTTAAAAATGTATTATATAATCCTATACTATTACAGTTCAAAATGGTTATTCATCATTAGGTACAGTTAATATTTTGAACAGAAGAACATTTTTTCAGAATATAAGTACCTATACTATAATGGCTATATAAACTCTTCAAACACTGTTAAAATAATTTTAAGTAGTTTTTAGGTTCTGAGAAAAATTAAGGAAATATAAGAAAAAATTGAATAAGAAAGTCACAAATGTTTTTTATAAATTATATTACACCATTATTTGAAATAAAATTAAAAAAATGGAGTTAAATGCAGGCTGTAGGAATTCTTCTTCTAACAGATAAAAAAATATTTATCAAAATCCGACAATTCTACAAGGTCTGAGAATTATTCCCGTGAAGTTATTTTTTCTATATAATACACCCTATCAAGTATCAACCACCCCCCCCCCCTAAATAGGTATCATGTAGTAGATTAGTGGAAAAGTATTATAATTAAGGTGACAACTAAAATCTAAAATTTAATTTTAAAATTTGTTAGAACATTGTGGACAATTTGAAAAACTAGCACCGGTCCCCTTAATGCCTTTATTACTTACTATTTAAATTACTCAATTAAATTTTTCATAGTTTTTAGATCAATTTCAAACTATTGCTAATTTATTTATACTATTATACCACGAACCTATATTAGAATATACTAGACATATATTCACACCGTTCTACGGACTACGGTAAGTCGGTATTGATTCAAAAGTTAATAAAAATGATTTATGATATATTTATATATATAATATATACTATTATATTATAACACAATAATATAATAAATTAAATTTTTCTGGCAAAAACTAATTCAACCTACCGTTTGACTAATTGTAAAATAGGTATACTAATTTAATATCAATATATCATAAAATATACTTAGTCATATAGGCTGAAGGACCGTTTCCTCTTATAGAATCATTTTTTGTATGCAATGATTTATTATTGAATTCAAGTTTAACACGTCCATTATGCAGTGATTTACTCAATTACTAGGCACACTCGCAACTTTGTACAGCAGAGCGGTTACCTACTTGCCCATTTTTTTTGATTATTCATTTAAATAATATTTTTTATGGTAAATATACCAGTTTACCAGGATGTATACTCATAAAAAAAATATTTTAATTTCTTTTATCATATATTGCCCCTATGTCTTAATGATCAATATTATCCTAATTTAATACTACTTAATCTTACATTGTAATATGTCCGAATTTTGTAAATTTAAAATCTTATTTTGTGATTATTTACTTATGGCCTATGGGCTAAAATTTCAACACAAATAAGGTACTTATTATTTAAATATTAATAAATATGTAATATTACTGAATAGATGGAAAAATGAATTTAAATGTAAATCAGTGAATCAATGAAATAGTGCTCAATTCATTGTTATATATTTTCTATTATTTTGGTTCTTTTAAAATAATGAACTAATTCTTATAAATTGTACCTATACTAAATTTAACTAATTGGATGACATTTAATTATTTTAAACAGATGTCATAGTGCATAAAATCAGTATCACAAAAATATTACAATTATAATAATTAATTTTAAATATGTAAGTGGAAAAAACATGTTTATCTACTATCTAATATTTGATGTATTTGTTTTTGACATTTTCAGTTCATATTTGTTATAGTTTATGTATAGGTCATAACTAATAATTAATAAGTATTTGAATTTTGTTATTTATTCAATATGATAGGTGTAAAATAGGTATTTTGTGTGTTGTGTCAAATCTACATTTATTGCTTACTATAAGGATTCAAAATAATTAATTAATATAAGTTTATAAACTGTGTGATGATAATGATTTATTATATAATATATTGCATTAATAATTTTAAATTTGATTAAACTGTGAAACAATTAAATATTTTTGACATATGTATATCTGTAAATTATTGATATAAAATATAGTTATGTATAAGTGTATATTGTATATTAATGATGTTATTTAAATTTGAGTTAATAACTTAATATGTTACACATTTAAATAATCCATAGCTAAATGAAAGGATATTAATATTAATAAAGTTATGAGTAAATTTGTCAAAACTAATATACCTACATTTTATGAGAAAAATATTTAAAAACGTAGGTACCTATGCGTTATTTTTTATTATATCTATGCCCATTTCCTATGGACACAGGATACTGCATAGGTGCCTACTGCCTAGGTTATACAATTTACAAATTTAATGAAATATGAATAACTTTAACAGAAGTTAATATTAACAAGAAAAATGTTATTTTCTGTATCATTGTTGAAGAATAAAATCTCATTAAAAATTAAATAATATTTTTATCTATAAATCTAATTTGTTGAATTTCATACTTTGAAACTAATCTCACTTTAGACATCCTCTAAAATTGTACTTCACTCTCAGATTGCAGTCGTTTTTATGTAGTGGCCGTGACATCTCACCAGTGTAATCACAGTCTAGGTGTTTTGGCATTTTTATTTTAGTCTTTTTGTCTTGTCTTTTTAAACTTGGCAACTAAACTCCCTTGTTGGCACCTCAAATGGTGTGTCATATTACTAAATTTAGAACGAATTGAGCGTTGTTTTCAAATAGTGATTGAATTTAGTTAGGATAGACAGATATAATCATCTTTTATCACTATTCATTTTAATTATTAAACTGTCTTAAACTATTATTTACACCATGGCGGATTTTGATTATATTTTATAGTGTTATACACGAATATCGGTAGTTAGGTACCTATGTCCAAGATGGTTATGAACGATACTTTTTTTATTACATACTCGTTATTAAATAATTATGTGGATAGAGCATGTAGGTATAGATAGGTATTTACTTAAATCAAGGTCTAGATTAGAGTATATAACTTTATAATAATTCAATACAATAATACTAATATTAATGATTTAGGTCAATATTATTAGTATTGAGAAAAATTAATGAATTTGGACTTCGCACAGTTTTAATACAATATAATTGTATAAATATGTTATTTAAAATACTATTATGAGTGCAGAGTGACCTACGAAAATGCATAGTTAATTATGCAATATTGGATTAGAACCAAATGTTGCATCGCTAAAAACTAATGAGCAATACTAAGTAATATTAAAGTAAAAATAAAAAATAAATGTAAATAATAAACAACATTTGTGTCTAAAGCAATCCATTGTTTAGAATTAGGTAGGAGGTGTACATCTGTAGTGAATCATTTCACAAGTAAACACTCAACACGATAGAGAAATTACAATGTGTTTGCTCTTAAGGGTTTGTCCTATTAGGAGGGTATTTTACTATTTTCCAACGTACCTACACGGTTATATCATCTACAAATAATGTAGGTATATGATTGAACGAATAATATTATTATTTTCTATTATATAGGCTATGTATAGGGATTGTGGTTGATTAGAGAAGGTACCTATATATTACATTGATCAGATTGCATTATAGATTATAGATTGGGCATGAATGCGTGAATAATTTTGTACACGTAGATAGGTAAAAAAATATGAATAATATTTTATTGTGTTTTTTTGTCGATTATGATTTATTGCCTCATATTTCTAATCTATAACAATTATAATATAATCTATAATGTAGGTACGACGTACCTACCTGATAATAACTAATAAGACATTGTATATTGAAATTCAGATACTTTTTAAAATTATTTTATGAATTATTAATAATACTAGGTAATTTTGTAATAATAGTAGACGCTGCGGGTTTTGTAAAAAAAATAATTTATTTCAAACTATAGATAGATACAAATTAATGTAATATTTTAATAGTTAAATTAAATAAAAAAATAAAAAAATACATTTTAAAAGAGCAATACACACGTATTTATAGCTAATAAAGAAGTTTCTATATTTGTTTAATCTGCGTATAAAATTATATACAGGTAACTCACAATCGTAATTCTAAAAGAAACCCTCCAAAATATTTAAAGCAAGATTTATAGAATTTAATAATATAAAAAAAATTACAGACTCTATTTAGTTTAGTTTTATAATTAGTTACTATAATTAATTATTATTGCTATTGAGGAAACAATGAAAAATCTTTGATTAGATATTGAACTCAGAATGTTATAAAGGAAATATAAATCGAAATAGAGTTAATGTATTGTAATATATATATTATATGTATAATACATATATATGTTTTAACATTTAATCTAAGTAATGATTTAAAAATAGAGAATTTACTACTGTTTTTTTAGATTATTTAAATTGGATGTTGACTATTTTAGAATTCTTGTAAATAATATTTCATGTTAATTGTGAAGTCCTAAAATTTGTAAAAGAAATTAGTATAGATAACTTATGGTTACTTATTGTGTACACATATTCAAAATAAACACTATTATCATTATTACATTTTTAATATTAGGTTCAATAATTATCTTCATAAAAAAAAAAATGTTGATATATAAGTAAATAACTGTCAGCCAATGGCCCAGATTCCGAGTCTTATCTCACTTAAGAAATGTAAACACAAATAATATTTCATATTATGTATAAAACAATTTGTATTGGTTAAAACAATAATATTGTTATTTGCTTATCAATTGTTTTGGGCCTCGTTTATACATGCTTCTCAAAGCAAGTAGGTAGGTACTTATATTGAAATACAACAATGCTTTTTGTTTGTTCAGAGACTAAATATAAGGGACTATATAAGGGATGTTAACTGTTTTTAAAAATTCTCTGATATGATTTCCTATCTTAAATTTGTTTGATACTGACAAGACGAAATCTCCAGAATGTTTTTCCTGAAAATAATTTATACAATTTCTTATAAAATTAATATATGTATATATAATGTTTAGATGTTCTAATTTTAATATATTTATACCTCTCCGTCTAGTTATTAAACACGATGCAAATTATTAATTCATAAATAATTAGAATACAACGTTGGTCTTACACAGACCGCAGTGCGCGTTCAAAAACGTAAAGTAGGTATCCAACTCCTCAAATAGGCAGATCAATTAAAACATTGGTGTGCGTCGTTAGTTCAAGAGTCACCATAACTTTTATCAGGTTTGATAAGAACTATAGCGGGGCGTGCACTATCTGCATGTAATAAACTACACGGATGCCGATCAGTGTACGGTTAAACGCCTTAAATGACACACACGTGTTGATTGTTCTTTTTCGTAACGTACCTACGTAAATAAAATTCAGTTTGTTTAAGAGTTCTTCATTTTTGTATAGTGCCTGATTATAATGTTTACATGGACCACCCAATGGACTTTCGACAATAACAGGCCCTGTACTGCTTGATTATTCAGTGTGTCACACAAACGGTGATTTCATCCACTTCCTAAGCATTTTTTTTAACTTGAAATTTTCTCAACATGCCCACTGAAACGCCAAGCTCGAAATATTCACCGGTGGAATCGCGTGTCGAGGAACGTGTCGCTACTACTGAAGTTCCCAAGGCCAGAGATGCTGTACATGATGAGGATGGATATATCAACAAAATGAAACATTTTCTGACCACAGCAACATTGGCCAATAGCTCAAAGACCAAACCGTCCAAGAATTGTAATTGTAAGTAATTAATATAATTTCATGTAAATTTACTTTTACGCACTTAAAGGAGGTTATTTATAATTACACATATTTTTGAACATAAAGATGACGCGTGATTGATATTTTTAATTGTCCAATTTATTTTTATAATAGCCAATAAATAATTATCAACAGATTAAATTACTCATATTTATATAAAGTGATAAACACGTGTAATTAAGTAAAATTTAAATAAAATAACAGTTTGTACGTACAATTTGTTACATCCAATACTCTACTAGTTTTTCTATTCATCCCATTTACGGAAAAATGTATTAAATTATTTAATTTGAAAACTATTTTTGATTACTTATAACGTTTAGTTTATAAATAGGTATAGTTTCAAATTATAAGTTCGAATGTTCCAACTCGTGGAATTAAACATTTTAAGAACACATAAATATTTATATTGTGTGTAACATTAAGCAAATAGGTAAATAAAAAGATTTTTAAATCATAATTAGAAAATTTCATGTACACCTATTTGTTAAAATTAATAATAGTCGTGACTAGTAGAATTGTTAAATTTTATCGTAATTTGATTAAATGATCATAAAAAAAAAATCAGAATTATTATTATTTTCAATTCATGATTAGCATGTAGAATGTGGATACAATATAATTAACCTTGTATGGTGACTAAGTTTCTAAAAAACATCGCAAGTTTTAAAGCAGTCGTAGATTATAAAATGGTTAAATTAATATTCAGTCACATATATACCTAACATATTATGTTTTAAGTGTTGGGCACTCTTTTTACTAGAACAAAACAATTGCTCTAAGATCATTGAAGATCATACCTGTATAGACTATAGGGTATAAATACATACAAATACTGTTTTATTGTTTATAAATTATAATATACAATTTAGATTAATTAAATTAATATATTATTTTCATATTTTCTATTTGTATAAGTAATTGTTGTGAATGTTGTGATATAACCGATATGAACTGAAATACGATAAATGAAAAAAATTATATTTATATATATATTCACACATTATCGCCAAATTGGTGATGACTGATTACTAATTAGAAATTACGATAAGAAAACTATAACCTGATGCTTAAAATTATTTCTTTATACTTCTTAATATTATTAAACCTATAAATGAACAAAATTCTACAGCCATTTAATTATCTTTTCTGGTTATTTTTTGTGGAGTAAGATATAATGGCCTAAGTGTGAAGATTTTTAGTTATCGTTGAGGGTGTTTATAGTTTGTAAAATTAAAAAGACACTTGTTACAAATTTTCAAATTAGTATGTAGGTACAAGGTACCTCGTACCTGCTACTTACGCAGTATTACGTTTGCATATTACCTATATAAATGTTAAAAGATTTTTGTATTTTTGAAAGTATACGGCATGTTCGATGAATAAATAAAAATAATGTCATCACGTATACGTAGTTAA
This sequence comes from Acyrthosiphon pisum, assembly GCF_005508785.2. Classification (NCBI taxonomy): domain Eukaryota; kingdom Metazoa; phylum Arthropoda; class Insecta; order Hemiptera; family Aphididae; genus Acyrthosiphon; species Acyrthosiphon pisum. The sequence continues at coordinate 103,937,743 of NC_042495.1, read as the reverse complement.
TAAGCAATTATTACTATAATAAGTGTTAGATAAAAAGAGGGTTACGATTCATAATTATTCAGTACTTCTTATTATCTAAAATATACAGTAACACGCCATCAGTATTGTTTAGTTAGGTTAATATTTTTAAACGTTTGTTCGTTAATAATAATAATATATTTATTGAAGTATGAAACTAATAAACGAAAATAGTTTGGGATTATGGTGTTATTATAATCAAACCCCCTCCCACGCACTTTGTAATATACAGTGACGTGTTAATTTTTTTTGGGGGAACTGCTACCCCCCCTTCATATATACTGGTAATATAGTACCTATATATTTTGTACTAATAGGTATACTTTAAAGTATAAATACTTAATGCAACAAAAATAATATTATAATGAATAATTAGGTACATATGAAGGTGTTTATGAAAATGTAAACTATTATTTAGTTAGAAATATCTACTATACATTTTTTTTTAAAAATAATTTCCTACAGGGGTTGGAACTTTTATGATTTGTTTGGTGTCAGTTTTGGTACGGTTCCTAGAAAAAAAAAGAACTTTGGTTCAGATTGAGGTACTATATCTTAGAAAAAAATGTCGGTTCCAGTACTAGAAAATTAAAAATGTCTATTTCCGATAATACTGATTTTATAATATTTTATACATGTGATTAATAAAAAATAACAAATCGAATTTATCAAAACCTTAAGTAACTATTCTCAAAACATAAGTTTTTGCTTCTAAAATACCTATTTAAAAAATATTTCTGTTTCAAAACCAGTTTTTTCGGTACGCGTACAGTGATTCTAACGATCTAACCCTTTAATTATTATTTAAATATTTTACTGGGATAATCCTGACTTAATGAAAAATGATAGAAGAGATTTCATCGTATAGATTCCATTGACATCGCCGAAAATGGTTTTTAAAATATTATTATTCAGTATTATACCTAATTCTAATAATATTGATTAAGACTAACTATTTTCATTAAAATTATTACCTACAAAATATGATTTTTAGTATATAAATATTTAATATAGTGTACACTGTACACCTATTAACTTGAAAAATATTAAAAATATTTTTTACATAATTTGTATTCATAGCAAAATGTTTAACTAATTGTTATTGATTGACTTTACTTTTTTAGATTTTATTACATTTTAATTTTATATTTCGAGAAAGATTTTTCTTCTGCAAATGTTAATAAATCAAAAACTGGGAAAGTCACTCTGCTGTATACAGTACCTAATCTTTAAGTGTACATGGTCATTGATTAGGTCACTGTAAATTGTAATGAATGTGTTCAATATTCGAATTCGATGATAATCAATGCACACAAAAAATTATTTTGATTGGAGATGGTTTGTCATCATCTACTTCGAAATAATGATATTTAATATTTTATTTGTATCACAATTATTATTTATCAGTAATATAGTAAGTTAAACAAATGTTAACCATTACATATATTATCTAATTATGAATTATAATTGTCAATTGTTATCGAGTTATATGTTTGGTTAATACCGATGAACCATACATAGTACCGTGGTACATAAATTAGTAGTTTAAAATTAGTCTAAATATATTTAAAATTGCATTGCGTATGAAAATAATAAATAACAAGTCCTTACGGTTAATATTTTTTGATTTAAAAAAAAATAACTATAGTCATTAGAGGAACAATATGCTTGCTTATTGACTTAAATTTATTAATTTTTTTAAAAATGTCCAATTTAAATCTATAGTAGGTAAGAGCAGAAAGGACTTCATCCATTGCTCTATGCCTAGTATATAGAAAAAGGCATAGCCGTTTTCGACCAAAAACGTATCCTTCCCTTGTCGGTCGATTCACTTTTCAACCCATTCATTCCATCACAAGGAATCATTGTCACATTATCTGTTGATCTGGTCAGTCACAACTCTTCTAAAATCATATCTTGGTATTCTATTAGCATTTAGCACCAATAAAAGCACGGTAGTATCGTTCTATACATTACGTCTTATATACCGTATCATGACCACCGATGATTGTAACGTTTCGGAGAAAGTCATGACTTATTGACTTCAGTCCGTCAAGATCAATTAATACATAGTTAATAGTTATATACCCTATGTATTCTATTATAGTATTAATTAATTGCAATTGTTCGTTAATACGATAATAATTATTACATTTTATAAATAAAAATGCAGAACCTTGAATTAGTACCGAAGATTGTTTTATTGGCTCCAAGACTCCAAGATATATATTTTATTAATATCTTCATATAGATTCTACGTGCTCATATGCAGACATACTTGACATAAAAAACATTGTGTCGTGGATCTAAATTAAATTAAATTAATGAATTGTTCGTGGATTATATAAATGTTTTGTATTATATTATTAATTTGGAAAACTATAGTCGTAGATTGGCCTGTACTAAACTCCAGTACATTTTCCATTACGAATTAATTGTTATTAATTGTTCATAAATCATAACTATTAATTTGGTAAACTATTTTTTTTATAGATTGACCTGTGTTCAACTCCAGTAAATTATTATTAACCAATATTTGATTACGTTCAGTTATTTTTAATCAATAGCAATATATTTACTGTAATATTAAAGTAAATTGACCATTTGTCATCTTTAAAGGTAACAAAGTTATACATATGTGTTATCCATAGGTTTTTTTATAAATATTTTTCGCATCATCATTATTATTTTTATTTAACAAACTTATAACGCTTAAGAGGACGTCGCACCCGCATATGTTGTCTCCGTCTTACACACGTACGGCATAAAAGGTTTTGGCGCAGAAAAGAACCAAGAAGGCTACAGTCATAACTAAGAAACGACATTTTCACTTCATATAAAGGATAAATTTGGCTGTGCAATATCGTTTTTATATTTTTGATATCATTTAACGAAAAAAAGTTCTTATTATTTCAAAAACTATTATTATTTATGTTTTCAAACTTTAATAACTTTTTTTGATGTTCTAATAACGAAAAAATAAAAACGATATTGCACAGCCAAAGTTCTCCTTTTTATATGGTGAAGATTTCCTTTCTTAGTTATGACTGTAACGTTTTCGGTTCTTTCCCGCCCAAAACAGTTTTTGCTATGTTGTACATTTGTAAGACAAGAGAACACATGCAGGTGCAATGTCCTCTTAAAGTTAAACCTATCAAAAAGTACCTTGGAAAAACATAAATAATGTTGTGAATTGTAAATTTGAGGATAAGTCAATCACTATATTATGTTAATTAAAAAAAGCTTAAAAAAATTAGGAAATGTCTCCAAAGCTCCCCCCCCCCTTATTTGCGCCTTTGATTATAAATTTATTCCACAACCTGCAAGTTAAAATGTATACACTAATCGAAAGTGATGTGTTGAATAGGAAGTTATTTATACTTGTGTGAAGAATACACCCATTAATGAAAGTAATGAAACTTCATGGCATGAGTATATTCAGTCAATTAGGAGGACGCAGACTAGCAGTACCTAAATATTTTTTCCTTTTTTATGATTCATTTGAAATTATAAGTGTTATGTAAAATTAGTATTAGGTATTTAAAAAATGTCTATATAAATCACAAATTTATATTTTAAATTGTTTTAATTTTAAATGATTTAAATTAGTCTCCTCCGAGTATCATATTTATATTTTTTATTTTTAATAACATAGGTTGAAAGTTGAATACAAATTTGATGCTTAATATCCAAGATCTATATCTATAATAGTATAAATTATTAGGTTTTAGTAACTTTTTACTGTTATTATTATTTTGTTATTTTATAATACTACATTACAACCTATAAGTACCACCTATATTTAAATTTGACGCTGCGATTTCCCTAATCGATAGTTGTCCGTTCGAAAAACGCTATTCATCATAATTTTCTTGATTTAGGTCCTTATCTGTATATGCATTGATAATTTATACTAGATAGGTCGTACATAATAAAAACATAAAATATACAAGTATTCGTTAAATTACTTTTTAAAGGTTTATAATTATGTTCTACAAAACGTGTATCTGTTTACCATAGAGAAAAATATTTGTGCTCATTTAGCCATTAGGTGATAATGATGATTTATAATTATTGAGTATTTGAGTACATTAAAATTTACCTAATTATAATTTTAGTCAAAGTTAATATTTTTAAATGTAAAATGTAGCCGAGTGGACAACGGCGTCGGTTGTAACGCGCACCATCGCCGGTTCGAATCCCGGCTACAGGCGGCATCGCTCTCTGGGCAGGCAACTGTCTAGGCTGCGATACCGCCATCCCTAAACCGGGCATGGCAGAAACCTACGGGTGCTCAAATAGAAAGTCTGCCAAATAGACGTCCGAACTACGGCTACTCCCGAACATAACGAAAAAAAAATGTAAAATGATTGATAAATTGAATTGTATTATTCTAAAATTTTATAATAGTACTTAAAATGTATTATACTTCGGTTATAAATTATAATGCGGGATAAATTAAAATTAAATATATACGACTAAATTTGATTGAAACAATTTAAATATAATAACTCGGTTACTTGAGTCTCAAAAATTATATTACTTTTAATTATCTGATAGAGGACGTGGTAGGTAGTTGCTGACTGCTGTCTAAATTTACCCAATATGTTTATTTTATCAATTCCTATACTTAATACAATTTTCAAAATATTTTGGCTCGTTTTGAGCTGTTCACTGTCATTTTTAATTTTCAATTTTAGATTCTGAGTGGAACGATGAATGTATTGATTTTCTAATGATGTGTGTTTTTTTTTTTTTTTTTTTTTTAATTTTTTTATTTTTTTGT
>NC_042495.1:103903604-103932889 GCF_005508785.2 Acyrthosiphon pisum | reverse complement strand
TTTCACTGTTATGTTTTTGTTGGGGATATCATTTATTTTTGCGGGCTTCAGCGTTGTGGACGACGTGTTGTTATTATTTATTTATTTTTTATTTTTTATTTATTTTTTATTTTTTTTAAATTTATTTTTTTATACGTCGTAGATTTTCTCTTGTAAGACCGTTTGGGTTTCTGTTGAGGAGCTGAGAAATTGGACTCTTGAGCGTTGTCAATACTAGGCAAAGATACCCAAGTACGGTCTTTTATTTTTCGTCGTCGAGACTTTTTAGATGGAATGTCTGTTTATATTTTGTATTTGAATAAAATAAATGTACGAAAACATGATTATGTTTTATAAATATATATATATATATATATATATATATAAGTAAACTACAAATAATTTCTTATTACCATATTGTAACGCTGTTTGAAAGTAAACGTTTATGCGTGCTAAGCGTGCCACTTCATACGTTTAGAAATACACACTCTGGAGAAAAAAAATTCAATTTTTAGATTTTTCCCTTTAGTTACACTGTAAGACCTACCTTTGTGCCAAATTTCACGTTTCTACCTATACGGGAAATGTCTTATAATTTTGATGATCAGTCAGTCAGTGAGTTGAAAATTTTGAAATCCTCCCATTTTGAAATGGCCCAATACTAAGGGCTCATTTTCTTACAGCGTCCTTAGCTACTCGAGATTAATCTGTGTTTTAAATTTCAAAAGTTTATTTTAAGAGGAAACAGAGATATATGGGTTAGAAAAACTGGGCGAATTGGTTCGTGTAAAGATACACTGGCATTGCTGTAATTTGGCCTGGCGCACTGCCGTGCGCTCAGATTTCACGCATCTTACGGGTGCTGAGAATTGGAGATTTAGATGTTTGCAATTGTGTACTAGAACAGACTGATACGACACGTTTTGGTTTAAGTGATCACATTCTCTCGGCGAACGGTGTTGTGATTAGCAACAAAATAATGTACTTAAATAATTATGGACAATAATGAACATTGCATAATGTACCTATATTGCCTATACTATACGCCGTGTAACACTTTATTTTAGCGTGAGACGTGAAGTACCTATTCGGTTACATTATGTCCAGCGCCGATTCTACGCATCCTTATTATATATCTGTGACTGTATACAATATAATAATGTACGAAACCAATTGGGCCGTTCTACGTTCGCGACGAGCTGGGGCGGATTGATATGGCGGAGAGTTTTGAAACTCGAAGAGCGAAATTTTTTAAATTTTTTTCACGTAATTTATTACTTAATTTTGCTTTTTTGGTGACAGTAATGAACACTGTCCGCGATCCGCCGCAGTCGGATTGCATACCTACCTGATGTCGTGACCCGGCCGTCGCACATTGTCCGCTATCCGACGAAGTCGGATAGCCTACCCCTATTATTACGGCGAACGTCATTCGAGGTGACTGGCCTGCTAGACACTCGAAAAATACTTTAGCTATATGGTTTGCATCGACGTCCGAAATTTTTTTCACGTAATATCACGTTTTCGGCGGCAGTAAACAACGTTGTCGGCGAACGTTGTTGCTTACCACCCGGGCTACCATGTCGAACCACGGTGGTCCTAACCTTATCATCAGACCTCCTTATCACACACCAACCGACTCGAGACCGACGACCAGACCAAAAGACCACTGAAGCTTCCGATATCGGTTAACACTCCTCGCCAACTCGGGGGGTTAAGGGGTCTCCCCCAGCGACGCTCGGAGAGCTAGTAATACATATAATAAAAATCGATATTGAATTATTCTTTATAAACATTTATTATTTGTAATCAAAGCAATTTCGTGTAGGTACAATACATCGGTAAACATAATATATAGGTAATATAATTTTTATACAAATTTACAATTTACGGATTTACATTATTAAATATACAATATACATAAAATAAAAACCGATATTGAATTATTCAACATAAACATAATATATTATTTTTAATTAATGGGATTTTGCGTAGGAATAATACATAAGCATAATACATAGGTTAATGTAATATTTAAAGAAATTTACAATTTACATTTCATTATTGACAATACATAAACATAATAAGTACCTACATAGGTAATCAAATTTTTATAGAAATTACAATTTACATTTTCATACAATTTACAATAATTATTTAATCTGCAGTAGGTGTAGTGGTGTACTACAGCACAACAAACGCGCAAAAAAATTTGTTGACGCGGGACCAAATTGTTTGGCGTCTTTGCTGTTTTACCTTTTTCCCAGTTATCTCCACACAAGCGACTGGTGGCACGTCCTCGTCGACTTGGTGCTGTCGGATTCCGGACTCGGTCGTTCGACCACTCGAACAGGACGGCACATCCTTTTCATTTTCGACTAACGTCACCGCAATATTCGGCATGGAATGATTCACGGCCGCGACGTTTGAATCCACGGATCGGCTTGACGAAATCGAAGACATTTGATGTCGTGCTATTTTTTCAGTGACTTCGGGTCCACTGTTTCAACGGCCAAACTCAGCTGATGCGGCAAGTCCTGCTCACGAGTGACCAGTGCCAAGTCCTCCACGCAAGCCGCGACCTGTCGCCGGAATATCGACCCCGTAATTCGGTCCACCAAATCGGACGAAATTTTTTTCTCCGCCTCGGTCGTCACTGCTGCAATGTTGCCGTAATGCAGCGCTTTCAGTCGCTTCGCGGCCATTGCACCGTAATATTTAGCATGGCTCGAGAATTCCTCGTTCGAATCTACGGCGGCCCGACTTGCTGAAATCTGCAAAGGCATGACGTATGCCTAGCGTCTACATCGTACTTTTTTTCCGTCGGCCACCGGGTCTACAATTTTAACAGCCGAATTCCACAAGTCCTGCTCACAAGCGACCAGTGCCAAATCCTGCACATAGGCCACGACCAACTTCCGAAATATCGATGCTGTCGTTTGGTCCACCAAATCCGATGAAACATTTTTCTCCACCTCGAACGTCGCTGCAATGTTGCCGTAATGCAGCGCTTTCAGTCGCTTCGCGGCCATAAAATCTTAGTATTTTGCACGGCTCGTGGTATTGACCAATTACACAGACTGGTTCAGTGTAGACATATCTGTTTTGACTTTTTGTGTGACGAAGGTAAGTTACAGATTGTAATAACTGTAAGCGCGATATTAGAACGATAAATTATAAAGTGAAAGATAAATGTTATTTTATCAGTACCTATTATAGCTCACCGTTCACATGGAAACTATATATATTTGAATATTATGGTTACTATGTATGGAATACATTTCAATTCAAATTTTGCAAGTAAACAAAACTGTGGAAAATAATTAAATTCTGGAATATACAAGGTGATTTACCAAGCTCACCCCCATATTTTTTCATTTTAATGGCAATTGACGTTTATATTTATGACATTGGCCTTTGGTTTTGGAAGCAAAAAATAATTTGCAAACATGTCGTTATTAGTTTTAGTCTTATCTCCTTATATTATTGTAGACGTCTTTATGTTGAGTTTCTTAAAATATGAATCAAATTTTTCTTTGGTCTGAACGGGCCTAAAGGCCAATAAAAATTAGTCAACAGACATATACAACGTTTGGATATGTTGTGTAAATTGTAAAATATGATATAGCAAAGGCGTATCAAAGAGCTACCCCTTCATATCTAACAAATATATTAATGTTTAACGATATTTTAAATTAGGGTCACAATTTAAAAATACACTTGGTCCGTTAAATATTTTAACTGTAGTTGTAAAAAAAGCGGGTAAGTGTATGTCGCTCTGCTGTACAGTAGGTTACAAGTGGGTCAATGTATGGTGGATTGTGTTAAACTTGAATTTAATGACATAATATCATTGTGTAAGAAAAACGATCCCGAGCGGAGATGGTTTATCGGTCTGGATTTTTTAAATTTTTATTATTTATTATAGCCTTTAAGTTTAATTAATATTATAATATTATAATTTTTTATTCGTTGCTACAGTGATAAAAAAATCATTAGAAATTAAAATCCCATTTTAAGCAATTTTTCGTAATTTGTCAGTAGTTTTCCCGTGGCATTAAATAACTATTGAGAAAATGGTAATATTCCCTTTCTAAAGTACCTACCATCTTGATCCAATTTGCTAAAATATAAGGTACTATATTATGTTGAAATCGAAGCACTCCTTCTGGTAGAAATTTTGTATACAGGATATATAAAAAAAAAAAACACCATTGTAAAACCACTATAGCTTCTCGCTCAGCTCAGAATCTAAAATAAATGAACAGATTTTTATTTTCTACTGCTACCCATAGATCTATTAGTGGAGGTTTTTGGTCAGTTATTTTTTAGCACTACCTACTGCAGCATGTATTTCGCTATTTTTAAAAGTCAGTCAACATAAAAATGCGAATACATTTAACTTTAATCTTGCCGCCAACCATTAAAAATTCACCACCTTAATACGCGCGAACACAATACAATTCAAACACGATACAATTATGTAGTCGTGTACGTAAAATATAATATAAATAGATAATGTGAAAACCACTAATGATTCTTAACGTTCGTTATTTTTTAACTTTGAGTCGGACATATTATATATACACATCGAAAAATAATTTCCGACATCTCGTCTGAAATTTATCTCCAAATACGCTTTCTCCAATTAATATAATAATAAATAATAATATAAATATTTTGATGTGTTGTCTATTACGATTTCAGACATGTTTACATTTAATAAATATTATTATCGATATGAAAAAAAGATAAATTAAATACTATAACATGTATTATATCGCGTATAATAAAATTAAGCTTCTGATTAAATTTCGGATAATATTATTATGACCCTTTCGGACACGTCATAATTCTTTATCCGCTGCTGCAATGTACACATTTTAGCATTCTATGACGCTCAGTTTTGGGAATTATCTAGATAATTTAATTATTTTTTTAATTATCTTATCTAGATAAAAATAATTTAATCATCTAATTATCTCACCTAGATAAATGTAATGGTTAACTGTGGTAATTTATCTAGATAAATAATATAATTGTAAGAATATTTTTAAATACTGAAATAGCTAATAATTTACGAGAATCCAGTAGTGATTCCAAATACCATTATTATTATATGGTTAAAAAAAAAATATTTTCTGAAATATTGTCAGTTTTATTTTGTTATTTTATTTTTATTCAAGTTGTATTAAAAATTAAAATTGTACATTATTTTAGTTGAAAAATAACATTAATGATTTATTAATTAATAAATATTACCTAATTAGTAATTACCAGGGCATTTATATGCAAACGCATGTTTTTTTTTTCGAATTCTGATTATTGATTTTGTCAGTAATGTCCACGAATCACCTCATTATGAGATAAATGGTGGTATTTTTACTTTGCATGTTTTTGCATATCTTGGATAAAATGCATATTATTGCATATATTGAATAAAATTAATATTATAGGATATTTTGATTATAAGAACGCGAAAAATGCATGTTTTATAGTATATTTCACAAAACTTGGTTTTTTTGTCAAACATAAATTTTATTTTTACAGCTTCAGTCAATACAAAGCCATACTACGATCCAATCGCCGATCATTCATTATCGAAAATTCAAAAAAATATGTGGACGTAGCATGTAACAAATTAAAAATGGGTTTGCATAAATAAAATAAAGGATTGGTTAGAAGGAAAACTTTGAGAAATTTGAACACATTGTTTTTAGGCTTCAGCATATACAAAATTAAACCATTAAAACCGTAAGTTAGAAATATAAGGGATTTATTCGACATAGAAAACCAACGAGTAATGTATCTCTCCCATAGGTGGAAATCCATTAAATTTTCAGGGTGACTAACATTATTAGCATCAATGTGAGCTGGGGAAGTGCTAAGCCCCCTCAAGCCTCCCCCAACGATTTCCCCCTATCGAATAATGAGGAGGGACTTTAAATTCCATATCAATAAGTTAAGAACAGCTAAGAACAAAATTATTAAATATAATATACTCCAAGACTGTCAAATCTTAATATAACCCACTTGCCCGCTTCTTTTTATTCATCTAATGTAAATTTAAATTTAAATTTAGAATTGTTAAACATTGTTGTAAATTCCACGTTGAATAAAATTAAGTACGGCACGGAACTATTATTAAACTACTTATTCTATAATAATATTATATATATTAGATATTATCTAACATTTTTAATGAGTATAGGTACTATCAAACTGTATTATCACAAGTAACGAACCGATATTTAGTATGTTACGATAAAATTACATTTATAGCAATGTGAACACAACATTTTTATGTTACGCAATTAAACGATAAACGTTATACGTAAACATATAATATATTATGTCATCGTATCGGTATTGGTATGTTTAGCTGTATAGCTGTATAATAGGTATATAGGTAGTACCTCATATATACTATTACAGTATAATATTATATAGGTACCTATATAAAATGAATTGTCGCAGTTTGTAGTCTTGAAGATAATATTATGATACTTTAATGTATTATTATATTTTATTGGTTTTGTTTCAGAACTTATAATATAATGTATTAAATTGTTTTTTGCAGCAGTTAACAATTTTACATTTTGACTTATAGATATTATAGAGTAATTTTTAATTTTTCCCCAGCATACAGCCGTCGTATTATGTTGTTTGCTGAAGCAGTGACTCACCATACTCACGATAAACATAAATTATTGTTGTTATTTTTTTTATCTTAAGATTAAGGCTTCAACAGTATAAGTTATTACTTACCGATTAGTTATTAGCCTGCCATTGAGCTTACATTTTTGTGTTTCATAGATATTACGCATTGTAAAAGGTTCTACAAATTATTAAATTTACAATTTTTGATTCTGAGTGGAACTATGAATGTATTGATTTTACAATGATGTGTGTTTTTTTTTTTTTATTTATTTATTTTTTTTTTGTGTCTGTCATCACCTTTTAGGACAGTAAAAGTGCTTGGATTTTCTTCAACAGTACCTTTTCTGACAGGAAAGTGAATCTAGTTGGTACTTTGGGGGGTCAAAAGTAACATTTTTCAAATAGTTTTCAAAAGCGCGGTAATAAACAAAAGAAAAATTAAGGAAAAACGGGAATTTTTATGCAAAATCTGTTTTCGAGAAAATTGATTTTGGTTTTTAGTGTAACTTTAAAATGAATGACTGTAGATACATGAAGTTTTCACTGGTTGTTTATATTTCCATTTTCTATACATGATAAAATTTTCAAAATATTTTGATTTGTTTTGAGCTGTTTACGGACAATTTCAGTTTCCAATTTAATTAGTTTTTTTTCTATGAATGTCAATAAAACTTTATTTGTTGAGTCAAAATACTTGAAAATTTAATACAAGGCTCCTACTATATTGTTACAATGAGATTTGAAAAATATTAAAAATCCTTAGTCACAGTTTTTTTTTATTAGCATTTAAAGTTTAAAAATTGACAAAATATGGAAATATCACGAAAATTACCTAATTATTTTGAGTTTATAATTCGTAAAAATTTTTCTTTTTAGAACTAAGATCTTAAAATGTAATACAAGATTCCTTAAAGGATAATCTACCTTTATCAAAAAAAAAATGTCTATAAGAAACTCAAATTAAATTTTTATGAATGTTTATATTAGCATTTCCTATACACCATACAATTTTGAAAATATTTTGACTCTTTTTGAGCTGTTTACGGACATTTTCAGTTTTAAATTTTTTTAGTTTTTTTTTCTATAAATATCAATAAAGTTTTATCTGTTGGGCCAAAAAGTGTATAAATTTAATACAAAGCTCCTGATATATTGTTACAATATCAGTTGAAAAATATTAAAAATACATAGGCCCAATTTTTTTTTATAAGCATTTAAAGATCAAATGTTGACAAAATGTATGAAATTTTAATTTGAAAAATTATTTTGTAGTTAAAAATTTATAAAATGTTCAATTTTTGTATCTAAGAATTGAAAATTTAAAACAAGATTCCACGTAAGTAATTAATTCTGTTACCAAAAAATCTAAAAAATACATTTACACAGTTTATTTTTATAGTCATTTTAAGTTCAAATTTGGACGAAATTACATATTAAAAAACCTGGAATAACTATTTTAGTTATTTTGTTGTGATTGTATAATATTATTTGTGGGTACTTGAATCTTATAAAGTATACTATTATATATCTATGTTTGTACCACGGTTTGTTGTTGATGTATAACGCGTTACCTAATGGATATTGTGATATGATTAATTTGGGATTTATTATTGATACCTATTATAGGTCAATTTTTTTTTAATACTATAGATAAGTATACCTATAATAGGTATGTCTAATACCTAGACTGACAAACCGTCTCCGCTCAAAATCGTTTTTCTTATACAGTGATATTATATCATTGAATTCAAATTTAATACTATCCATTATACAGTGACCCACTGTAGGTTACACCTACTGTACAGCAGAGCGACATCCACTTACCCACCTTTTTTTAGTTTTTTTTTCTATACATGACAATAAAATAGTATTCGTTAGGTCAAAAAGCGTGAACATTTAATACAAGGCTCTTGATATATTGTTATCAAGCACAATTTTCTTTTTATAAGCATTTAAAGTTCAAATTTTGACAAAATATATCAAATTTTATTTTTTATTTTTACATGATATTTACAATCTATTCAGAGAACAATAAGCAAATTAGATAAGAGTAATAAAAAAACATGAGTAATATGACGGAAGACGCCACCCAATGATGACACTACCTATATTGTTTAGAGTTTAGTAGGAGGATCTAGCAGGTCACGACACCAATTACGTTTGACTGTTTGAGACGTCTGACGTCTGACTGAATTATATACAAATATAATAAGAAACAAATAATAATAATTCAACTTAACCGGCTACCGTATTAATAATAACAATATAAATATGGGGAACTCCTTTAAATGTAGGTACCTATTAGATATAATCTCCTACATAGACATAGTGTTAACTCCTACAAGCAATATAAAATAATAGTTTTTACAAAAAATTCGAATTCATTTTTAAAAAGATGGACAAGTGGGTATACCGCTTGTACAGTTGTACCGCTGTTGTGTCCTTCTAGCATACTTTTATAAATTATCAAATTTAATAATTTGCTCCAGTTTAAATCATTTAATTATCATACATTATTAAATATTAAAAAAATATATGACTTTGGTGTACAGGTAAGAAAAATCAAAATAATGTTAGAAAAAAATTCAGTAGAAAATAATATTTCTTCGTTTTTTTGACATTAAAAATAAAATATCTGTCTTGCAATACCTACATTAATATATATATTATTTAAAAATCAATTCATCTAGGTATACCTATATAAATAAAAACTTAAATGATTATCGTATTAAAATAAATCATTAACCAAGTGTTTGTATTTATCTATAAAAATATATTTTTATACTTATTATTTTCAAGTTATCATTTTTAGCTTTTTGAGCTTTTCAATTCCAAAATCATCTATTCTATAAAATGTTAGAGTGTAGGATATTACCCTATTTTTTCAGGTAAAAATGTCCATGTAGGAGATTACAGTACCTTTAATTTATAGGTAAAAAGGTTATTCATATAATAAAAGTTTACATTTGACCCTGGAGTAGACACAGGAGAGTTTACAATCGCCCGATATTATATTATCATTGAATTCGAATGAAACACCATCAATTACAGTCACCCACTTTTAACCTACTGTACAGCCGAACGATATCAACTTACCCTCTTTTTACCTATTCTATTTATTATTCAATAATAAAGAAATAATAAGAAGGTGCACGGGTATTTCTAGCTTATGGTTCATATATTTTAAATAGTTGAAAAAATAGTTATTAATTTAGTTAAATTTAATTTTGATTGAACTAATGTATATTAGTGATAGATAGGTACTATGAATTAATAGGTACCTTAATTTCTTAAATTAACAAGGCGCATGTTGTACTTCTGTTTATTGCAAATGGACCACAATTTATTATGTCTTGTTACCAAAGTATAATATGTAGATTGTAGATATTATGTAAATAGTCTATAAGTTGGTTTTTATTTGTATAGTACTTTATGGTCGATATTTTTCTAAGCTGAATTCAATTTTAATTAAATCTATGACTATTATAATGATATCATTATTTTTTTAATCTATTTTTTCCTTATTTGTTTATTTATTATTTTTAAATTGTGTTTATTCATTTGTTCATTGCCATATTAATTTTATCAACATTTATCGGATGCAACTTGAAATGTTGTGGAATTCTCATTTATCTAGCTGGGATAGAAGCTATACTTATACTAACACATTATATAATAATATATAATACGTAATTCCCGTGACTAATGACTAATAAGTAAGAATACTTAATTGTAGGTAAATAGTAGATACTAAACACTCATATAATAATAATAATAATGCCTATAATAAATAATATAATTTTTGGAGCGCCATAAGTCATAACTTTATTTGATAAATTATAAAAATGATCTATTTTTACCTACTATAACTATTATTTAAGAAATCAAAAAATTAATATAACGACATTAATAAATATTCGCTTTACATTAAGGATCTAATATTATGTAAAATATTCTTGTATAATATGCCTTGTTTGAGTCATAGCTCATAAAGAGTCAATACGTCAACAGATAACAAGTACCTAACGGGCAACGGTCAACATTATAATATTTATGTTATAAATAATTATTATAATAATAATTTATTAATTATTAATAAATTAAACACTTAATATAACATTAAGTATTCTAATCTCTAATAGTTTTGTCTTTTGGCTATATAAAATAAATTTCATATATCTACGGCTATTCGTTGTTGAATTAGGTACTTACTAATAAAAAGCAAAATGGAATTGGTATCTTTCGTAAATATTCCGATTTTTCCATATTTTTGTTTTCGTTTTCTGATTGTTATGAAAAGTACCTGGGAATTTTGATTTTTGAAAATTGGTTCCCCAAAGTACTATCGTTGGATCCAATTTTCTATTTAAAATTAGCTTCAAAGTTGTGAAATATAAGCTTTTTTCTGATCCTAAAAGTGATACTAAAAACACATCATTGTAAAACCAATTAGTACAAAATCTAAAAATAACATGTCATATGAATAAAATGTAAACTTATTATGTAAATTAACATTAAGTCACCAAATGATAACTATGGCACTATGCATAAATCATAACCAATGAAGATATAATTTCATAATAACAGTAATATATTGACATTTGACATATTATTGTCCATAAGGACGTAGGTACCTTTAGGTATTAGAAAGGCGTTAGTCCAGTGGCAATACCTTCGAGCATTGTAAAAACAAGAGCTCTTACGAGCGGGTTAATCTGCTTACTAAACGTAATTTACAATTGACCTTTTAATAAACCTTTAATATTAACCTAAGCAACCTTGAGCTTTATCACAATTATTGAATCATTGAAGGTCCCGCGTCGAAATTTAATTTGCCTATTCCAACGTTTATTAAATTTTTACAAAGTATATGATATAATTTAAAAATAGGTATTAAATATTAATTTAGACGTGTAGTATTACAATTAAAAAAAGCTCATAACTCGTTCAAAAATTAAAATATCGTAAAATTCTACGTTCAAACACAGATACCTACTGTTCTTACCTTTAGGCTTTAAGTTTGATAATATGCCAATCCACTCTAATATTAAAGCTAACCACACAGAATTGGTTCTGCTGAACGAAAAATATGTACTTTATTATACGTTTAAAAGACTGTGACAACATAATATTATTATGCGTTCTCTTAAAATTATTATTTAAATAATAAAACCTACCTAAAATAAAACAATACCTACCTATAATTGGTAATCTAACGGTACATATTATGTAACAAATATATTCAAAACCTATCCAAAAAATTGATTGGTACTTTGTTTGACATTTTTTTCACCTAGTAAACTTCTTAAAAAACTAACTTCCACCAATATCCAACCAACACGATATCCACCAATTCATAAATATCTTAAAAAAAAAATATATTATTATTATTCCTATGAATGTATAAAGTGTAAATGTTTATAAATAAAATACCAAATTAATTTGACTAATATTATACTTTTCAATTTGTATTTATTTGCAGATTCTTTTACATTATTATTTATACTTGGATTTGTATTAAGTTTATTCCTCACCATATTCATATGGTTCACTGATTTATATACAAACGAATTATACAAGGTATAAAAATATTTTAAATATATTTCAAATATTCAAAATAAGTAATTTACAATAAAATCTAAAATAGTTTTTGTTTTTTAGAGACTAACAATTCAAAACGGTAGTTTGTTGTATGATTCGTGGAAAGAACCACCAGTTAGACCGCTAATGTGTGTATATATATTTAATTATACTAACGTTAACGAATATATGAGTGGTATGCACCAGAAGCTCAAAGTCCAAGAAGTTGGACCTTATTGTTACAGGTAAATATTTTTCAATATTTTCGTACAATTTTATTATAAAACTTTATTTTTTCAGGGAAACTTTATACAGGGTTAACATAACTGATCATAAAAATGGTTCTCAGACATTCAATGAGATGAAAGTTCAAGAATATGCTTATGATGCATCCAATGGAACAGATAATGATATTATTATAGTACCAGACATTCCATTAATAGTGAGCCATCGTCAAATTATAGTTTATTTTAGTAACAATTTAACAACTAATTTATAGTCATAAAATCATTATAAATATTATGAATTATTATATCTATCTTCCGGGCTCTACCTATATTTATTACCTTTGAATCTCTAATGGAGTAACACTTTTCACAAAAAATAATTTTTGATAAATCGAAATTCACCAATTTATAAAAAAAAATGTTATAAATTTATTATACTTACAATAACACATTATAATGCGTATCTACATCAAAATGTATAGGTGTCTACAACCTAATTGAATAGATAAAATATACCAGTACCTACCAGTGGCGGCTTTGGGGTTCGTGGTGCACAAATATTTCCCACTTCTCTACTGTCACAACTTACCACCTCAAAAACAATTTGTTTGTGCCCAACAACCCTATGATAATTCCTGTCGATAAGTGTGGGAAATCTACTGCAGTTAATCGGGATTCGGAGCACAACGGGTATGCCCGCCGTCTGGTGATCGCGTATTATTATTTCCATAATATTGCCAAATACCTATACTAATTATACTACCTAACTGAATATTTTGATAGAACTATGGAAATAAATACATTTATATAATATAAATCATAATACATTATACTTTAATTTAATATAAATTCTTAAACAAATTTATTTATTTCAATAATTTAGGTAGAGTACGTGCCCATAGTACGAGCCGCCACCACTGGCACCTACTATAATATATAATGTGTTCGGCACATCGCAAATAGATATAGGTATATTATGAACAATTAATAATAAAATAAATAATAATTAAAAAAATTAAATCTTAATGTTCAATTTATCTTTATAAGACTTAACTGTCTGCGTATTATACTTTAAATTATATGAATAGTAGATACCTGGTATCTTACCAAATGTTTAAAAAAAAATTTTAAAAAAACACCAATCAATAAACAATAAATGATAATTTACGGACGAGTAACCTATACATCATTTTAATAATATAATTGTATTTTATTCTTACTGTATGAAATATCAAATACAAGTACGACACATTAAAACATTATTGTCAAATTAATTAATATTCATTGAAAATACATTTATATTTAATTTATTGTTTTTAGAGTGCTATAGCTTTGACCATAGAGGAGAATTTTATCATAAGGAATGCCATGTCATCATTTTTGAATCATGTGTCCAATTCCCCGTTTGTCACTGTTAGTGTCTATGATTTTTGTTTCGGTTACCAAGATGACGTAATAAGAGCATTAGCCACAATGGCCAAGTTGGCCAATAAGGCAATTCCTTTCGAAAAATTTGGTTTACTCATTAAGGTAAATAAAATATATAAAATGTTAAAATGTTAATTGAATTTTAAGTAAGTAATTACCTAATTCGTAGTGGCCTTGTTGCAGTTTACTAGTTAAGTATAGCCGTATAGGTACCTATAAATTATAATTCATACCAATAATTATAATATTAGTAAATAATAATTATATTTTTTAGAGAATTGGAGTTAATCCAGATCGCTTGACTGTAATTAATGGCCTTGATAATCTGAATCAAATGGGTCAGGTGATCCAACTAAATGGAAAATCAATGTTACACCCGTGGAGTACAGATGAGTGTAATTCAGTTGGTGGAAGTGATGGTATGTTTTTTCCAAGACTTAAAATTCAACAGGGAGAAACTATACACCTATTTCATAAGGACTCTTGTAGGAAGTTGCCATTGACTTTCCATTCTAAAGAAAAAGTAAATTTGTACCTACCTGCTATAATGTGAATAAAAATAATTATAAATTGGGTTTTAATTTTTTTTTTATTTAAGATAAAAAATGGTGTAATTGGGCATCGATATTCTCTGTCCATAAATTCGTTCAATAATTCTATTCCTGAGAACAGATGCTATTGCACTAGTACACCTTGTATGCCTGATGGTATATTCGATATGGGCAAATGTTCTACTCGTAAGATTTCCATCGAAAAAAATCGATGTTATGATGGTTGAACAAATTTAATATAATTTTAAAAATGTATTTTTAATTCTTGTTTCTTAGGTTCACCTGTGGTTGTATCGCGTGCTCATTTTCTACACTCAGATCCATCCCTATTGGACGCAGTCGAAGGGCTCAATCCTGATCCAAAAAAACACGAATTTCTATGGCTTATAGATCCTGTAAATAGCGCAAAAAAGTTTTTGAAAAATATAATGATTCAATATAATAATAAATTACTATCGGTATAATTGGTTTTTTCTAGATTCTCGGAATAACGATGGAAACCCAGATGAGAATACAGCTCAACATCCAAGTGCGTAACCCACATGGTTACGGTTCACTGGCGAAAATACCAGATAATACCATATTGCCGTTTACCTGGTTGGAAATCGTGAGTTTTTTTATTCCATGACGATGATTATTATATTATGTTATACACTGTATAACTAAAAATAACTTTTTTACAGAAAACTGGCGATGTGTCGCCAAAGCTGAGCATGTTATTGTTCCATTTGACTTTCACTGTTCACTGGCTTCAGACGTTCCTGATGTGTTTGAGTCTCGTTGGATTGTTAGGCACGTCATTTTGCCTAATGCGTATGCTAAATAGACGTTTAAGCAACAATATTGTGATAATTTCAAGTGAAATACAACTAAAAGATAGGCATACTGAAAAAATTCCTATTTGTTAATTCGATTACTTACTTTTTGTTGTTTATTTTAATGTAAATCAATATTTTTTTTAAAGTATATGTATTTTTATTATTTAATTGTACATATTTATCTACCATATTTTCAATTTTTTTTTGTGAAATGTACAATAATTTTACTGTACCCACAGTACCTAATGCTCATTTTTTGTCAAATTACTATTGATAGAATTTTTATACATTATATTTAAATTATATTTTTATTTTAAATTATATTTTATGTAGGTACTTACATGTAATTAGAAAAGTATCCATTATTTGTAAAATCAATAAATAATACCTATTGAAAAGAAGATAATATATGTGGTATGATAAAATTACATTCACAGGTGGTAGCCATTTTTCGATAATTTCAAAATTTAAAAGTGCTGACACGATGTTTTTCCACCATCGCCCCTCCAAAATTATATTTTTCTATTTTTTTTTTTAGTTGGCACCTATTTCCCTTCAATTTCTTCACGTAGAAGTAGTGGATATTAGCATTCTTGTGATGGTTTGGGGGAGGGCAGTACTGCAGTAGAAACATTTCCACAGCCCCTCACACTTCAAAAAATGGTATTTCCAAAATGTTTTTATTGTATTCCAATTTATTAATATACTACATTATACCTACTTGTTTTGTGTACAACCTTGTCTGGAGAAATATCTTGCACCATAATCGCATTATAAGGATGAGTCTGTAATAATAATTGACCCATTGGCCATTATACATATAGGCGCACCAGGGAAATTTTTCTGGGGGGGAGCTAGGATTGCATCAGCAGCATAGACCCTGATAATTTATATTTTAAACTTAATTAGAACTTAAGCCTTAATGATTACAAGTGGTTGAAGCGGAGAGGGTGCGGGGGCAGAGTCCCTGCTGGTCTGTGTTGATTCTATACATTTAGCCTCCCCAAAACAGTTGTCCAAATTGCGCCAATGTACCTATACCTAATTGTGTAAGAATTTATATTGTAAGGCTATATTCGTGATGTTTAATCAAAATCGCTTCCAACCAAAAACTGTATTTCAAGCGATTGGCATTTCTACATTCATCCTAAAAAAATTGAATATTTTGATGCTAGAATTTCTCAATTGATATTAAAACGGCGGAATCGATAAATCCCCGTATTTGGACGTTTTCCCCCTGACTCAATATATTTTTTTCCACATAATAATAGGTTGGAAAATTGGTTCTTTTGTTTTACCTGAAATATACGATCATCACATCGGCATCGATCGACTATCATATTTCACGTTATGGTTTTATTAGTTATTACCCAATCAAATGGATAATGATTGATAAACCAAAGTTATGTGAAAGTATCATTAAATTATATTTAAATATTAATTTAACAATTATTTAATAAAAAATGTCGTAAACAGTACCTAAATTTATTTATTTGCATTTGTAATTTGTATATTATTGTTTAATATTTTTTTAACATTTTGTGAATTTTGTATTGGCAATAGTGTTATTTTGATTTATGACGTATTATTGAATTATATTTATATTTAGGGTATTAATTTAATGATTTATACATTTACTGATTTGCATTGTATATTATTGTTTACAACACATGTATTTTTCATACGTTTTAGACCTATAAGAGGTGGTAAATTATACGCATAATCGGAATGTCCGATTTTAATTTTTTTATACATGCTTGAACTCTTTGACTAAATATCTAAGCTTTTTAGGAAATTGATTTCCAGTTGCAAGGTGTGAAGTTTTTGGTTGGGATGACACTGAAAAAAAATGGCACTAATATGCTCAACCCCCCCCACAATTTTTATTTTACCTAAATGACTAAATGGTAAGAAATAAATGTTCAAAAACTAAAAACGAACTGAAATATTATATTAAAAAAATTAAAAACGTTACAACTTCCTTAAAATGATAATTTAATATAATAAACCAAATGTATACTTTTTTTTTCGAATGAGTAAATAATAATTACATCGTTAGAGACCCTTGTGGCGCTGTCTATGTCGATTTTTTTACTTTGTAGGGAACCCTCCAATGAGAAAATTCGGTGGGCGGTCTCCCGGGTCTTTGCTTTAAAGCACGGTCTTAGAAGATATCTTCTAAGACCGTGCTTTAAAGTTTGAAGAATATAGAAAATATTATCAGAAAAAAAAGGTATATTTACGAAGAACATTGTATTTATATTTATAAATAGAAATTATAAGTTTGAAGAAAATAGAAAATCAGGGAAAAAAGGTATATTTGTGAAGAATTTTGTGTTTATATTTAAAGATAAAAAGTAATACCTATATTTTATTGATTAGTTTATTTATTAATATATTAATATAAATAATTTGGTTTATGTATGAACTATGAAGATAAATTTATAAATTTATAAATATATAAATTTCTTCAGATTTTTCATCTATACCTTTGAGGACTTCCCCGCTAAATTTACAGGCCGCGCGCGGCCGTACTTTGCCGCGGCGGAGATAACGTGCAAACCGAGGGCCACCGTCGTGCGTATTTATCAATAATTTTTTAGAAAAGTCGAGTTTTACCACTTAACGTCGCGTAGGTATTACTATATACAGACACTAAATACATGCGTCGAAAAGTTCGATTTTTTTATTGATATATTTACATGTCTTTTTGATTCAATAAACTGTATTAATATTATATTATATTTGACGTCCTTTTGGCTTTTGCCTACTCGGTCACGCCGCGGCTTCCTTATATTGGTATTTAATATTTATATATTTGATTTGACATAAATATGCATGATATAGCCACTGTATCGGTCTGTAGGTAGGTTAGGTTAGGTTAGGTTAGGTTATGTTTTATTTTTCTTTATAAATATCACTTAACTTAAAACTTTAGTATTGTAGGTACTTATATCCCAAACTTATAATATATCCCCCAACAGAATCATTATGCTTTCAAATGTATTATAACTATTATTATTTATACCCATAATATTATTTATTTAGCTAAATCTATTTTATATTAATAATATTCTGCTTAATTATTATTATTATTATTATTTTTTTATTGTTCTTGATTAACATCAGCTACAATGGCCATTAGTTACAATTTACAATTACAATTATTTTTAAATTTATTATACAGTTTAGTTTTGTGTGAGAATTTAAGGATTTGTGTGGTGGTGTCTGCATCTGGTCTGAGTGCTGCGTCTGTAATTATTATTGTCTTTTAATATATTGCAATTTGTCGTTCGTTACAATACTTTAAGGACAATCTAATTTTATTACATTGTTAGTCACCGGAAACCTAAAATCTAATAAATTCATCTGGTCATAGATTTATAAAATATAATATTTAAATACGAAGAATAAATATCTTATGGAATTATTGAACTATTAAAAGTTCTAACTGCAAATAATAGATAGACAATGGTGTACAGGTATTTCCATAGTCTAGGAAATGTTGGAATTTTTCGAGTAAACTTATTTTGAATTGAACTTTAAGTTCATTTGCAATTATACGTCTGACCTTGAAGCACCAAAAAGCAAAATGGCCACCACCGTTCAAGAAATCGCCTTGATGAATGTAGTTGAACACGTTAATACATTGGTTATTCCGGTAGATGAAGAACCGCTAACTCTGGAAATTAAAGATTTTGAAGAAAAACTTAATGACAATGAGGACGAAGAGGCTATACAAGGTGACATCGTTTTGCTATTTGGTGAACATGATACGGTTGATTATGCAAAATCCCATGAAATAATTGCATTATATTAGTATTTAATTTGGGCCCATCTGATTATAAGTCAAAAAAGTGATTCCTAAAAAACATAGTCTAGAAGCTTATAAATTCAACCTTTTTTTTTCGAAATTACAATCGAACTTCAGGAAGTAGGTAAGTTTAATTTACTACCGCTTTTGCCTTTTAGTAGTTTTTATAGTTATGCAAACAAGTATATATTTGATTTTTCGCGAAGTATTGACAATGTCGTGTCCGTGCGTATGCGAGAGTTACATCCGGCGGCGGTTGTCTAACGAGGCATTACAGTGATTTTCGGAAACACACTCGATTACACGAATGATAATTTACTACTCACACATAGACATAGCCCAAATGTCCATGTCATATAAATTGCCTAAATATTACTCCTTAAAATATGATACGCTGGAGCCCCATAAACAATAATATTTTAATAATTAATCTATACATTTTTTGTCCGTCGAGGGAAATTGTCCCGTTTGGGGGGAGGGGGGGACATCCTAGGAGCGGCACTGATCTTGTAGAATGTATAGAATAAGACAATAGGTATTAATAATATTCCAGTGTATATTTTGTATATCTTTTTAATTACTTATCTATAATACCGCGAGATGCCGAGATGATTTATCTTAATATACATTCTCATTAGTCATTATTAATTGGCCTTTGTAAGTAGCTATATTCAGATATAGTGCACTATCTTTATGTCATATTCCATGTTATTATATACTTTATACACCATAATTGTAGAGTTATCATAGCTTCACACTAGTACCTTACTAATAAAAATATTAAAAAGTATTTTAATACTTAGCAAGATTGGATTCCAAATACCTTATTGGTGAGTAAATTTAAATTACTTATATTTTATAAACAAAATATGAATTTTCTATTTTTTTTACCTATATTAGTCCATAAGCAGGGTTTTGTAATAAGAAATAAGTTAAATAACTTGTAAAAAAAAAATTGTATTTGTCTCCATCAAAAATGTTAAAAACGGAATATTGGAAAATACTAACGGACAAAATTGAAATAAACATGATTATATTTAATAAATAAATAGATATATGTTTTTATTTATAAACAAAAATCATCTAAAATAATTTATAAATTAAACAGATAGGTACATCATATAATTATCATTTATCACAGAAAAAAACTCTAAAAACTAAAAAAAAATTGTTTTATTAAGTACATAAATAGCAAAAGCAAAAAATAATATAAAAATAATACCTAGTTTAAATAATTAAAAATAGCATGATTGGTTATTTAGTATACAACGTACATATAAAAGCAATATCAAACAAGTTTTATGGTCTTTTTTTATTAAAATATTGTATCAAAAGCACAAATAGTCTGTTTAGCTGGCCACATTAATTTTATCAGTCATTTTTTTATGATTAAAAAAAATGGCTTTATATTATTTAATTTAATTATATCAGTAAGTTTTCTATTGGGTTTTACTATGATGTAAAACTTTTACTTGTTTTTTTAATAATAAACTATAATTTTTTTTAATATGTTGATTTGAAATATTGAACAAACATTTAATTTTAATTTACAAGCATTTAAAGTTCAGATTAGCGGAGTAGTTTGTACCACTAATGTGTAGAGTAACCCTGCTACTTCACACATATTATAACATTAAACAATACCTATGAATATAATAAATAAGTACCTATAATGAGAACACATTTAAATATATACTATTAATATTTATTACATAGTAAATATAAACCCGTTTAATAAAAGTGATCATATAAGAGTATTCTAAAATGGGAATGTTTTTGGGGCCAATACAATAGATTTTGTGGGCTAAATTATTTTCAATAGACAACATTGCTACATGATAGTTTAAGAGGACGTGATACCCGCATGTGTTGTCTCCGTATTACAAGTGCATAACATAGAAAATTTTACGCTCAGCAGAACACGTGTAGTTCTGTTAATTTAAAAATTAGAGTGAATTTACCTCTTATAAAATCTAAAGATAAGATTATTATCTAGGTAACCTAATATGCTTTTTATTATATTTCATTTTTAAAGCGAGTTATGAGTATTTTAAAATTGTAAATTTTTATACATCTTAAAATACTCATAACTCACGTTAAATTAAAATATACTAAAAAGCATATGAGGTTACCTAGATAATAATCTTATCTTTAGATTTTATAAGAGGTAAATTCACTCTAATTTTTAAATTAACAGAGCTACACGTGTTTTGCTGAGCGTACAATTTGCTATGTTATGCACTTGTAAGATAGAGAAAACACATGCGGGTATCATGTCCTCTTAATTCTAAATTAAATCAAAATCATTGTTTAAATGGTCCCCCCCCCCCTGAGAGAAACCCAGATCACCATAACTTTTGCCGGCCCTGATTGTTAAAATTATATATTATTATAATTATATTATTTAAACTAAAAGATCTAGTAACTAAAATTAATTTACGACTTTTACCATTTGGAAACATTAATTGATTAAAATGAATAACAATAGTGATAAGGTTTAGAAGAAAGAATATGAATATGATATAGAATATGATTTTATCTAAATAAATAAACTGGCATACATAATTTATGAATGACAATAATAAAAATACATTTCAACTTTTTAAAAGTCTTAAAATATTAGTTTAGTAAATAATTTATACTACACATATTTTTTTTATATCAAGCATTTGTTTTTAAGATCATATTCATTTTAAACTTTTTTTAATTTAAAAAGTTCAATTTTTTACAAAATCATTTAAATTAAAAGCAATTTGTGATGATTAAAATGTGTAAGTTAAAATGTTCCATTCATATCTACAAGAAATGATCATATTACTTAATATCTAAAAGGATGTATTGATTATTAAATCACTTTGATCATTGACTAGAAAATGGTATACAAAATTGGTCTTCTTCCTTGACATAGAAGTTCTAGTGTGGCCAGATTTATCTGATCGAGATCTGGGAGGATCTCGGATAAATATTTCACCAAAAACAGATGCTAGAATCAGTATAACATTGATTAAGGTTTAATTATTTGAAAATTCATCAGTAAATTAAATAGTGTTGGTAATTTACCAATGGTAACATAGTAACATATCTATGTAAAGTATTAAGTAAAAGAACAGGATCCAATTAATTGGTTTGGATATGTTTTGCGGAAAATGGAAACAATAATCAAGTAAAATAAGAAAATAATAGATAGTACTATAATAGAGCAGCAGGGTGGTGTAGGGATTTAAAGAGCTATGAAACTAAATTTAAAAATAGTATAAAAATAACTAACCGATAGTTTTAACATCTAATTTGTTATCATTGACATGATTCAATAATTCTTGAAGAAATGCACAAAGGTATAAAAATACATTTTTACTTCTCTCTGGTAGCTGAGAAATAATCTGAATAATAAAATATAAATTTTAAAAAATAAAAATAAATTACAATTCAATAATAAAACAATACTGACTTGTTTGCACTGACTGTAATAAGACACTGCAGATAAACAAGTCGCATGCAAATTATATGGTATTATGGGTTCTGATGTACTGTCTAATAGAATTAATAGAGCTTCAGCTACAGAATGCACACTACCGGCTGAAATATAATTTAAAAATAATAGGCAATGTTAATTTTTTTCATAAGTAATTAAATCAAACCATACGTAAAGCATCCGGTGTTCCATTATCTAACCAATTTCGAATCTGGACAAATTCAGATCTGAGACCAGAATGTTCAAATAAATGTTCTTGTTTGAGACCATGTCTGTATAAATGATCCACAAGGTACCATACTTCTTTGGGTACTGGGTAAGGATCTGACGTCATGTTGCTTTTATTGTTTTCCTTAAAAATATACATTATCAATTATCACTATGAAAAAAGTATTAAGTACAGAATTTTACATTGATGATTGATCATAGATAAATGCAAAACAAATATAAAATACTAATAATTACTTACAAGTTCCATAAGTTTTCCAAATGGTATATTTTTAATAGGAACTTTCAAATAACAAAGTGTTTCTAATGAACAACCAAAACAACTTCGCTCGTAATTACCTAAAAAATAAAGTCCAAATTATTGAGTACAATATTATTGTTATTTAAGTTAAATACCTGTAACTGTTATAAATATATCTTTTCCGCCATCTAAATGTAATACTAAAATATCATACAACTTGTCTTGGCCACTGATCATTTTGTATGCAGATTTTTTATCTATCAAAACTTCTAAAGTAATATCACATTTTTCCCCTGAGAAAATATTATTATAATATTCATACGTTATCTGTTATTAAATAGGTAATTTAATATTTTTACCAGGATCAATAAAACTCATGAAAGGCTCAATTCGCAACCATTCTTTACAGTATGTAGAATCATCTAATTTTTTAATAAATTCAAACTGTACAGGAACTTGACCAGTATTAGCAACTGTAAGTTCTTTTAATTGAGGCTCCATAAACTTCACATTGTGGAAAATTATTTCAGTGTTATCAACCATAACTTGAGGTAAATATTCATTCTCTGCTTTGTCTAGTTTTTTCATTATATGTTCATGAATTTTTCTGTACTTGGTCAAATCAACAACTCTCACCTGTTAAAAATTAAAATTAAATTGAGTTTAATTTTAAAAATACAAAAATTAATTAGATACCTACTTCAGATTCAAATAATGCGCTGACTGGTTTGTGATCACTGATCAACAAATTAGGATGACTTCTGTAAGCAAGTTGTTTAATTGAATTGCCTCGCCATAATATTCGGTCACACCATGCAGGGGCACGGTTCTTCTCACTAATCAAATATATACAAATTAATATATATTATATTATAATTATCATTTTACACACAACAAATAAAAACATGCCTGCTGTCCCAGTCATTGGTACCCGGATCATATTTATAGGTAGGAAGGAAATTAATTGAACCCTCCTTATAACCTTTAAAGACATTTCCAGCCCGATGTTGTTGCTTTAGTTGATCTGCTTCTAACACATTTTTAAAATTATTTTTGCGTACTAAATCTTTTACGGATATTGCATCCATTTCGGTTATCCTATAATTAAGGTCACCAAACCAATATACTTGACTAAAATAAAAACATATAAAACCAATTATAATAATTTAATAAAGTTATTAAATTTTAATGTAAAATATATATTAACTTTATATATGCACTCAGTCTGATTGTTATACTTTTAAAATAACTGTTGTTTGTAATTTTTTTATATATATTACTCACTTATGATCCTTTACAGTTTTTGGAGGTATGAAATTTGAAAATACCATTCTTGAACATATATTTTGATAATCTTGGTTTCGTCTTTCATATTCTTCAACATGGGCTGCTAAATGTGTATTGACAAAGCATAAAGAAGTGTTGTGGAAATCCATGCGAACAGCCACTCCACCTTTATTTCCCTAAAACAAAATTTAATAATTATGACGGTTTCAAAATATTTAAATAACAATTTACCAATTTTCCCATAATTCCAGTACCAACAGTATCAGTGGCAACATTTTTAACATGGTCCATGTGTTTATTTTTAACGAACACTATAAGCATCATTCCCACCAATCGAACTAATGATACTTTTTTATAATTTCCCTTGGAATTAAGACTTTTTGTTACAGCTTGTCTAATTAATAATAAAATTAATTCAATTATTTTAATTTAAATTTTTTTAAAACACTATTAACTTTAATTTTTTACATATTAAAATTAAATTCTCAAAAATGTTCTATGATTAAATAATGTTCTCCTAAAAATTAAAAAAAAGTTAATCAAACAATTAGTAGTTACTATAATAGGTACAAATTATTATATAAATTTAACCTTATAGTCATTAGTAATATGAACAATACTTTTAGCTTAATTCTTCATAAAATATACTAACACATGTACCCTTTTTTAAATTTTTAAATGAAAGTAACTATATTGTCTCTTAAACAATATTAATTAATGACCAAAGAAATGAGTAATGAGCAAAATAAAAACTGTTATTAAAAATGACAGCAGTGATTGACTTGTTGACTATTCAATTAATTAAATATAATATAAATGTTCAGGTGTTTGATTGAGTAAGATTGATAAATCAATAAGATGAAGTTTTGTTATGCTAAAAGTACAAGTAGTTAAGTCTGAGTTTAATCATAAATATTATAAACTACTTACAACCATTCTTCTTCTCGTGGAGAATCATTAAAAAGAAACGCTTCTTTACTTAGATCAAGTTCTTGAAAACCAATGGCATAAATATCAGGCGGTTCAGAGTCACAAGTCAGCCAATCATTTAGTGAAGACAAGGTTGGTTGGCCATTGACATTCCAAGTGCCAATATAAATACTAAAAAATAATAAAAATAAATATAAATTAAATAATATGTAAATAAATAATTACCGGAAATTTTGTGCATTAGTATATTGTTCTTCGCTCAAAATCATTTGTCGCTGAATAACACTTTCTCGAGAACTTAGTGTTTGTGTTCCAGTTGGAAATGATATATCATTTTCAGCCACAGCCATCTTATAATTTTAATACATAATTAAATTACTAATAATACTTTTAATAAATATGAAATATTATTACATTAGCTGTTATTATATTATTAGATGTATTATCACCATTGATATTCATCATCAAACCTAATTCTAAGTCAATATCATTTATATTATATTTTTTTAACCATTGAAAATCCAGTGTCTGTTGATTTTTTAAATAAACTGTAAAAAATAGAATATTTTAAAATAACTAATAAATTATGAAATATTACTATTTGGAGTTAAATACTAACGGTCCATTGATCTCGATAATTCATTAAAAAAATGATTAGTTTCATGACCTGAATCCATTCCCATAAATAATTTAAAATTCCGTGCTGATAAATTAATATAAATATCAGAATTCGATTCCGCTGACAATGAATCTAAACATATAAATTATACATACTAATTTTAATATTTTAAAATAAATATCTATTTTAGAAGTAATTTGCATTTAGGTAATTATTAATAATTACATTCAAAATGGATTTTACATAAATATTACTTAAGTGGTATGCTCTCAGATAGGAAATGAATAATGTTTATTGTTTACCTATATCACATTTGAAATCACTATCAATGGGCACAACAAAGTTGATTGTGAGGTCTGTAAATGCTTGCGGTGGATTTCTGGATGTTGTAAATACAAACAAACCAAATGACAGATTACGTTCAACCAAGGCTAATAATCGGTGAGCCTTGGGTGACCAGCCTTGCAACAGTACACCTTCGTGGAGCTAAGTATTGGAGACATTAGTTATGAATGTATAAGTTTAATAAGTAACTATTAATTACCGCCACAACATTGTCACCGGCATTCAATTTATCCTTCATAATAGCGGATAGTTCCATCGCAGAATAAAATACGATCCACAGGTATAACAACAGCTTAACCCGTACTCGACTGCCGGTTAAAATAGCCACCACGGACAATTAAAATACTCCTAAGAGTAAATTGTAATATTTGAAATGAAACTTCTCGCACCTCTTTCAAGAATTTTTACAGAACAATGTACACAACAACAATAGTAATAACAGTTTGTAATTATTAAACACTTGTTTATTATTTATTATTAATATTGTTGTTGTGTACCCACTAATTTAAATAAAACACAAATGAATACTTTATTATTATTATTTTACGTATGATATTGAAGTCGTGACAACATAATGCATAGAAACATAGAGCATTGAAGTCACGAAAACTGGAACAGACCAAATAGTGGAATGTCTACAAAAGCGCGTTCACAAGTCACTAAGTTCACAAAGTCGATTCACGACTCACTATTAAACTTTTAGACTTTACTTAGGTTTTACTTATTAATTAATACTTTGAACGTTGATAAGAAGATTGAAAATGACTGATACGCACAATGCATAGTAAAATTGGCTAAAATGCTGGATCACAACCTTTTGTTCCACAAAATAGTTGTTCCAATTTATTTAAATAATATAATATGCGGTTTATATATTGTAATATATTATTATCTTAACCGCGTCCAAATTCCAACACATGATGTAGAGAAGATCTAAATTATTTCTATCATCATCAGATTATCTACATAAGTCATTTATTATTATTATGTTCTCTACATTGTGATCCAAGAATATTGTACATAATATTTTGTTCCATAGCTTATTCATTCCATAAAGTAATAAAGAAATATTAGTTCCAACGACCAATTGTTCCACAATCTATTTATGCCACTAACACAGATATATTATAAGGTAACTTTATATATCTGTGGCCACTAACGGTCAATACGTCTTCCATGAATATATTTTTGTTGTAAGGCTCAAGAGTTCAAGATGTTGATGTATATAGATTTCCAATTTCCAATTTCTGTAGGTTAGATAGTTTATCGGAACAAAAAGAACCAAAGTTCATTTTAATAAAATTTAAATTGTTCAACGGGCTGTTCTGTCTAGTCTCTAGTGTCTGCTAATTGGGTAGTGCTTTTCTTTTTTAAATATCGTACATAAATGGGTAGGTACATTTTTTTTTTATTCCATACAAAACTCGGAAACAGCACATTTAAGATTTTCAAGTAAGATATTTGAGTTCAAGAGCGTTCAAAAAGTTACATGTGCAATATACAAACGATACGTACCGGACTCAGACTTCGATACGAGCCAGTACGTAACTATTCCTGTCGGCTGTCGGTACGTAACTATTCTATGTAGATACGTGTTGAATTTTTGTGAAAAATAGTTTTTAAAGTTTAATAGATTATATGAGTTAGATTTTAAAGGGGAAGGAGCGTCTGGTGACTTTCCTAAATGGGTTGGCTATGAACGGGCGAACTAAAATTGAAAAAAAATAAAAATTCGATAATGTTATTTTTTTTAATTTAGGCAGTTAGGTGCTGCCGATACCTAGTGCTATTTGTGCCTATGATGACTCCCCACACTGCACACTCCACAACTTCCCTATGATTTGTGACATTACCCAACTTATTTTCAACTGATGCCCTAAATGAACACCACAACGCGAACCCATCTATTGAAGCTTTTTAAATCCATATATACCTATACCAAACAATTTTATATTAAATTTAGAAATAATTTATCAAAGCTTATTAGAGAAACTTAAACATCAAAATGAAATTCTAAATGCAGGAAATAATAATAAACGGTGTTGGGAACCCCAATAATCTTATTTCATTATAATTATGATAACAGGATTATCTTCAAATTATTTTTTTTCAAATATGTTATAGGTAGCACATTTTTCTTATGAAGTATTAAGTAGTTAAGTACTTACCTACATAGACATGTCTAGGGTGCCTGGGCTGCTCCTGCAATTTTTGAAAGGTGCCGGTCAACCGAATTTTAAGTCAGAATAGGGTTACAACATTTATTTATTTTTTGAAAACTTTATTTTTTTGAGGGTATCGTTATAAATTATAATTACCGTTTACTTACAAGAATCGATTTCCTGACTTCTGAAATCGGGAAAACCTACTATAAAGACTTGAGACAGGCGACGACGGTCCGGTACGCATCTAGGTGTTATTGATTTTATTGTTGTATTATTTTTGATTTGTAGCTATAGGTGGTGTAATCCAAGGCTGTAGATGAATAATATTTCTGAAGTTACTGTAAATTATTATTATAAATAGATAATTTAGACTTTTTTAAATTATATAAATATTTCATTGTGGAAGGGGGGGGGGGGGCTGAAAAAAATACGGCTTTGGAAGTATAGGGCTTTTTTCAGTTCACCAATAAGGTAGCGCCGGTTATTAGCTAGGCTGCCCCTGCCGATGAAGTCACGCCTATGCGTAAGCTCAATATTAATTAACGATATTGTTACATGCGATTTGTTTCTAAGCCATAAAATGAGTTTTCAGACTTACGTAAGATAACACTCTGTAGTCTGTACCCATGGACGTCAATAGGGTCCTCAAATTCATAGGGCTTGAGCCCAAAAGGTTTCAAGAACAAAAAGAGTGGGAGACTTATCTTCCACCCACTACTTACACACAA
Organism: Acyrthosiphon pisum; assembly: GCF_005508785.2. NCBI lineage: Eukaryota > Metazoa > Arthropoda > Insecta > Hemiptera > Aphididae > Acyrthosiphon > Acyrthosiphon pisum. The sequence continues at coordinate 103,903,817 of NC_042495.1, read as the reverse complement.
TTGTATTTGATCTATATAATACAATTCAAAACTATCACAAATTAAATGTAAATTAATGTATAAAGTATATTTAATGTAATTAATTAATGTCTAGTCCAAAGATATGTATTTATATAGTAAATATTTTGTACAAAATGTATATGTCACATTTTTTCTAATTATATAATACAAATATGTAACCAATTGTACCTATAACCATTTAGATACACAAAA
>NC_042495.1:103899310-103901722 GCF_005508785.2 Acyrthosiphon pisum | reverse complement strand
AATTGTACCTATAACCATTTAGATACACAAAAACATTTTTTTTTTTCGTATACTGAAAAAAAATTACGTGTGAACTATTCTTTAGCTATCCATAGGCTATGGCCTATAGGAGTTTAAAAATTAACCAATTTAATAACTTTTACATAACAATTGATATAATGTTTATTTAAAACGGTCCAGTCGTTTTTTGAGGCTATATAACTTTAGTGTTATAACCCAATTTTTCCCGTGACAAAATTAAAAAATACAAAATTTAGATTGTATAAGTGAAGGTACCTATATTGGTTTTGGTGTATCTACTTACCTCAGTTAACAGGAAAATTTGCGTCACTTTGTGAACTAACTCGACTAATATGGACAATTAATTTGTGGTGGATTGTATAATATAGCACCTTAGTAATAATAATTGGTATAAATCGAACGTGGTTCAAACTACTCTTTGAACTTTCCTAATATCTCCAAGAACAATTTGAAATTTTCGCAAAATCGGTTAAATATTTTTTGAGTAGACATAGGTCTACTATATATAATAGCTACAAATATACATTCAACTCTCATATTTGTTTTAAAATATAATTTTTTTATTGGAAACCGCCATAACGTGGCGATCTGATGGATGCTTTTACATAATCTAGTAATCTACCATAATAATGATTACCTATATATTAAAATATCTTAAGGAGGGCTTCAGATGGCTTAGGGAGGGCTAAGCCCTCCTGAGCCCCCCCTATTTACGTCTATGTATTTAAGTATATTAGTTCATAGGTAGTTGGTAAGTAGAAGGAATAATAATATAATATATTGTATCTTAACGTTCACTTCACAGTTCACACGTTCTACACAATACATATTATTTACAATTCTTGTATGGTGTATATGTCCATGTCGTATCCGCCTGTGTAATGCGTTTTTATAAGATTTATTCCGCAGTCATTCGTCACCTCTAGTGTTTGATGGCTTAAATATTTCTTGGAACATATTATAATATCCGTGTAGGATTTATACTGCAGGTCTACGGTCATTATACTCTGAGTTTTTTTATTTAAAATATATATTTATATATATTTTAACGATTTTTTAGTCGTTAAATCTGTAACAATTAATCATATACTCGACAAAACGAAAAAAAGAAACAATATTTTTTTGTTCACATCAAAATATGTTTATTTTGATAAAAGGCCGAAAATAAGTGAACAATTTAATAATTTTGAATAGCTTAAATTAAAAAAAAAAAAAAATACGACGGACAGGATAGACACAATAAACAAGGGGGGAGGATGCGAGATGGCGATTGGTGCGGAAATGCAGTGTTGCTGGCCACTGGTCACCTCTGCACGTTCTTCAACCTGTCCCACGGGTTGACAAGTGTGGCTGACGCGTTTGCTCGGACGCTTGACGACCTTGCCCAGCCGGCGAGGCCCGACCGAGACGGCCACAAGGAGCGACCACGGTTGATGGCGACGGACTGCAGCTAGTGCGCGATGTTCTGCGCGTCGACGGTCGACGGCGTGACGACTCGGCCGACGGACGGCGAAGACCAAGACGCGGAGCGAGTGAAGTGAGATTTTATGCTGCGGAACCGGTGGGACGAGGGAAGCGGCCAATGTGGGATTACCGCGGGGCGAGAAGGCGAGAGCCAGCGGATTGCATCACAGCGATCCTCGACTCTCGGTAATTTTCGCCCTGGCGTTGTCCCTTCGGCCGCCGCACGTCGCCAGACTCCAAAACGGTTAAGTTTCTGCGAGTCCGGCGCCGCTGACGTCCCCGTGTTCCTAGCTCGCAAATCTCCGTACCTACCTCTCACCCCGTTCCAAAGTCTCCGCCGCTGTCGTCGTACCGAGTCACCATCGCCGTCGTCATCGTCGGTGTACCGTCGGGGCGGAATCGTTGCCCGTGCCGGTACGTCTCCTAGCCGCCGTACCGTCGCCGTCTTCCGTTGCCGTCGCTCCACGTGACCGTAACTGCGGTCGGGCGCTCGCCGAGCCGCCAGAGGGTCTCGCGCGTCATCGACGACCGAGCGCGCTACGCCAGCGAACCAGTCGCGCTGCGGGTGCAGGTCGGAGAACGTGCGCGGGTGACTTACCGCCGCGCACCGTCCGTGCTCTTTCTCGCATCCTTCCCTCCATTCCGTCGCCGTCATCCTGTCCGTCGTCTTCGCCCAGGGGGGGCAAGCTTCGGACGTCTCATCATCGGCAGAAGCAGCACAGCCCGCGGAAAAAGCGTTTAACGCTCATCCACCTCGTACGAGGCGGGTCACAGATTGCGGGTGCTTCCGCCGCCGGGTCTAACCAACCGACAAGCTCGCCAAAATGATTTAATACAGCCTCTCCCCTGACCGGCTCGATTTTTTCCTCCGACTCGACTTCTGGACATAAAACGGAATTCTCTTCTACTTTCGCTTCCGAAACTTTC
>NC_042495.1:103894408-103896406 GCF_005508785.2 Acyrthosiphon pisum | reverse complement strand
AAAATATTAATATATATATAATGTGTTCCGGGGTGAAGTGACCAGCCGATGTCATATAAAACTATAAAAGTATACCAAAAATGATAAAGAAATAGCCTTTAAAGATTGAGTCTAAATTTTTTATTTTTTAAGTTATGGGCAAACTTTTTTTATCAAAATCATGCATATCAGGCATTTGTTTGTGTATTTTCAAAAGTATTTAACATTTTTTTGTATTTAAAACCCATTTAATATGAAGTTTATCCTAAAACGTTTTAAACAGGATGTTATCAACTGTTATCTAATTGATTTTTTATGATTGTTATTTAAAATGTTATTGAATTATTTGTTTAGTAAAGGTACCCATAAACAATTATTTATTCTATAAACTAGGTATTTCTAAACCGACTGTATAATAGTAAGTAATAGTACTACACGAACCTACAGTAGAAAACATGAGTACGAAAGACTAAAGACGAATCACGATGATAACTAAATATTATGAGTTATGATAAATAATAAGCAATCGATATTTCAAGTTTTTAACCAACTAATGACCTGGGGCTGTTGGTACGTAATATTGTAAAATATACCTACCGATCGCACTATCGCCCGTATGAGCCAATGTTCTGGGAAAGTGTAGAGCTTTTTGTTATTCAGTGGCGCAATTATCGGGAGTGTTGGGTGTGCAATTCACAGGGGCCCCCGATTTTTGGGGCGCCGAGATCTCATATTATACAATATTCCTACTATAATGTGTAATATACAAAATAATATAATAATAATTAAATATTAATACAATGAATATAATATAATCTATTAATCTATATGTTTATCCCAGACAGCATTTTGTAACCAAAATATTATAATATTAATATACCTAATAACTTTATACTAATATTATTCGTGATTATAATGTTACAATAATATTTTTTTTTTTTAAATTGCTGTCTGTGATATTATAAAATAGAAGCCCCTTTTTCGTATGTACGAGCATATCTCGAAAAGAACTCTAATTATTTTAAATTTTAATACGGTTTTCACTAGTAAATCGGTCGAGTCACGGGGAAGGTTTTAATGTGTAATAATTTTGTTTGGTAAAATTAATTGGGTGCCGGGTGGCCGAAAATAATAAAAATCTATGTCTATATATATAGTATACAAATTTGTATACAAATAAATGTTTGTCTGTATGTCATTGATCTCCTCTTAAATCACTGGACATTTTTTGTGTATTTTTGAGAGAGTCTCTGAATGGTTTAGATTCACTATTTAGACCCAGTTGGTTCAACCCGGAGAGGTATTTTGAGATTTACGATAGACATTTTTGTTTATTTTTTTTTTTAAATAATTAGTAAAAAATAGTATTTTAAATGGTTGCCGTTAGTTACTCTGGTAGATGAGGTAAAAGGATCCATTAAATCGTCGCATGCTTATGGTCTTGAATAAATAAATTATATCTTAAAAGTTAAAACAAACATGAGAGTTAAATGTATATTTGTAAGCTGTGGCTATTATATAGGTTCTCAAAAACTACTTGACCGATTTTGTGAAAATTTCAAATTGTTCTTGGAGATATTAGGGAAATTTGAGGAGTACTTTGAACCACGTTCGATTTATACCAAGTGCTGTACTGTGTTTAATTCTTGCTATCAGGTAAGGGCCCTGGTCTAGACATTTTCACATGGGCCCCTTATTATCAAGTTGCGCCACTGTTGTTATTACTTATTGAGAATTCTCGATGATCGAAGGGGATGATTCCCATATTATATTTTGTGAAAGCAACTAAATATTAATAATAATAATAATATCCTAGTTCCTACTTCCTAGATATGAGTCTAGATAATAATATAGACATATATAGTCATGCCATACGTATAAACATATTCTGACATTCTGTCGAAATTTACAATATTTGATAATTTATTTTTAGAAAAAAATAGAACAAAATTTAATGCATTATAGAATATACTTAATTATAAATTGTTATAAATATTGAAAAAAAATTCATGGGGGGGG
>NC_042495.1:103890051-103892243 GCF_005508785.2 Acyrthosiphon pisum | reverse complement strand
CGAAATTTGTTTTAGCTTGTTTTATATTATATTATATGTTTGATAAAAATTAAAAGTTAAGGCTGTCGAAGTTAACTATTTTGAAGGGGTCGGATTTAGGAAATATTGTACATCCATCGTTAGTACTATATCTATGTGAGTAGTGACTGATCATTAGTGTGTGCGAGTTCCCTGAACGCTTTATGTAATTTAAGATAAACGACGGCTAAGATTCTTGAATCCCAGTAAAGTACATACGCGCAGTCACGTCAGTATATTTTGTGATAAAAAAATGTTCAACTTACATGTGCTACAAAACTCCCAAAAAGTGGAAGACAAATTCAGCCAGTATCAAAAGCCTTTTTGGCTATTTTAATTTTGAAAACATATATTTGAATTCCTTAATCTCTTTTCTAGATTATGTAGGAAATAGATTTATGATCTGTAGTATTGTTTAATTAGTATTATAGTACCAGAGTAATTTTCTTTTTTTTTTTTTCAAAATTCACTTTTACTTTTGAATTACTAAAAAAAAAAAAATCGCTCCCAACAAAACACACAAAAAGCGAAGAATTTGTTATGTTTTTTTCGAAATTAAAATTGGATTTCTGGAAGTATATTTTTTTAACTATAGGTCTACTATATATAATAGCTACAAATATACATTCAACTCTCATATTTGTTTTAAGATATAATTTTTTTATTGGAAACCACCATAACGTGACGATCTGATGGATGCTTTTACATAATCTAGTAATCTACCATAATAATGATTACCTATATATTAAAATATCTTAAGGAGGGCTTCAGATGGCTTAGGGAGGGCTAAGCCCTCTCTAAGCCCCCCCCCCCTATTTACGTCTATGTCTGTACCCTACAGTGTAATATAGATTTTTCATTTCATTTTGAGCAGTGTGGTGAATATATTAGTTTTATAATGATATATGTGCATTTTTTGTGTGTTTATATTTACTATTTAGGGAAGTACAAATGCTTTGATTTTCAGCTTCAGCATTTTTCTGGTAGTGATTCTAGTTTGGTACTTTATAGGAGGTAAAAAGTAAAATTCTTAGTAATTTCAATCATTAAGAAAAAACGGGAATTTTTACCCAAAACCAGTTTTTGACAAAAATGTTTTTATTTTTTTGGTGTAACTCAAAAACGAATACAGTAGGTAATGATTTTCCACTAAATTTTTGTATGACCATTTTCTATGAATGATAAAATGTTCAATATATTTTAACTCTTTTTGATATATTTATAGATATTATTAATTTTCAATTTTCTAGTTTTTTTTTCTATACATTTCGATGAAAACTTTTCACGTGGTAAATAAGCTCAACATTGTAACACAAAGTTCCTCATAAGTTGTTGAAATTCATCTAAATCATCAAATCAATTTGAAAATTGTTTTGCTCAAAAATGTATGAAATGGACAATAAAATAACAATTTTTGTTCCTCGGTAAATAAGTTTAAATTCAATTTCAGGTGGTCACTCATATAAATTTTTTTTCAAAGCAGATACAAAAAACGCTAAATTACTAGTCACAATATTTTCACACGCTATAAATTAATTTTGCATTGCGTTTTGGTGTTTACTAGTAATACATAAAAAAGAAACCAATTGAATAATTCAGTGAAAATATATTATATTTGTGCTAAATTAATACAATTTACAGTAGCTACCTATATAATTATTTCAAATATTTTTACATATACAGGAATATTTATCTAAAGTGTAACTTAAACATAATACTATACCTCTAACATAAATATTTTAATAATGTGTAGGTGATACAAATTAGTATTTGAACATTTTATTTTACTTCGAGATTTACCTTTAAATAGTATTTTGGAATTAATGTAAATCAACGTAATAATTTTTTGTATATTTAGTTTTAATTTAAACGTTTTTAATATCTTATCGATTTTTCGTTGTGTTCAGATATTCTGGTACATATTTGACTGTGTGTCTGTGTACACTTTATCGGAAACATGTATAATCAATAATCATACATATACTCCGTTCAACGAGAGAATGTGGTTATTACTTATCCCCAACAAAAACATAACAGTGAAAAAAGGTCAAGTTCCAAACTCCCTCCCAAAAAATTCGGCCTATCAAAGTAGTGAAATTTACATTGTGGCCGAGTCTGCTATTTTTTAATTCATAACCTCAATGCACTCCTACATTAAAGAGCAACACTTCTCT
>NC_042495.1:103702404-103889951 GCF_005508785.2 Acyrthosiphon pisum | reverse complement strand
AAAATGTTCTAACTTTTTATATCTAAAGGATTAGAAAAATTTTAAAAACAAGATTCCACGTAAATATTTAATTCTGTTACTAAAAATTCTAAGAAATACATAAGCATAGTTTATTTTTATAGTAATTTTAAGTTCAAATTTGGACGAAATTACATATTAAAAAACCTGGAATAACTATTTTAGTTATTTTGTTGTGATTGTATAATATTATTATTTGTGGGTACTTGAAACTTCTAATGTATTCTATTATATATCTATGATAGTACCACGGTTTGTTGTTGATGTATAACGCGTTACCTAATGGATATTGTGATATGATTAATTTGAACATTATTAATAATACTATAGATAAGTATACCTATAATATGTATGTCTAATATCTAGACTGACAAACCGTCTCCGTTCAGAATCGTTTTTCTTTACAGCGTGTTTGTTTTCTTAAAGCGTTTCTGCTATGTTGGTACTTGAGTTGCAGGTCTGTGCGTATTGGTCTCGAGATATATTATTGTGCATATAACATAGGTCATAGGTTAGGTTAGTATTCCTCTACTATGTGTTATAATATACCTAATAGTTATAATTTTATGTACTTATTTAGAGCCACAGAATAAATGCAATTTCATCTACTCTGTGATAGTGCTTTGTGACATACTGACATGTGTCACAATGTCACATGATGTTGGTTGAGGCTTTTTTACTAATTATAAGTATTAACGTATGAGTGTGTGAGGACAGTAAGGTGGGTTGTAGTGTGTCCAATTCTGATACCTACTAATGATTGCACGTTTTCGATTGAAAGGAGTATTAAAAAAATATATTTTTGAGTTTATTAGAAGTTACCGTTGGGTTCGAGGGGTTTTGACAAATTGAGTTGATTTGTTTTATGAATGTCGTTCGTGGGAATGTTATTTATTATTGGATTTGGAATAGTTTTTGTTGTATGAATAAATTTCATGATAATTAATTGGTATATTATTTGTCATATATATGATTATTTAGCAGTCTTATCGCTTTATTATTGTTAAGTATTATTTTGGTATTTTTTGCAAATAAGCAGTATTATGTAACGAGGGACGGTTGGGGTGACTGGATGAGTGACTATTCTCTGTGTTGAATAGTTAGGTATAATAAAAAAATAAGTCCGTACCTACGTAATGGATTTATAAAAAAAACAAATATACTTTATTTATAAATTGTTAAACACAAAATATGTTAATAATATTATGATTGTATAATTAAATACACTCATAGTATACATTTATATTTTATACTCGGTATTATCATTTATCAAAGAATAAAATGATTCAATGATTATTAGAATATTATAATGAATGTATTATTGTCATAACTCAGAAGCCATAAAGGTTATTCATAATTTATATAGACCGGACACTATTTAACTGGCGAGTAGGCGACAGAGTTACCAGTTACGACTTACGACTGACAACTCACGGCTATTATAATTTATAGCATAAGCCATAATTATAGCTATAATAGTATAGAACAATTTTATTATATATATATAGCAATAGATAATATCTATAGCCGTGGACAAAGTACAGACACGTTCCTAGATCCTACATTCCTACATTACGGCATTATGCATTGATGCATTATGCATTTATGATGCGCTCAGCGCTGAGCGCAGTACAAACACTGAACAATACTACAATAGTTTACACTTTACAATACCAATTTTAAAATATCGTACAATCAAACAAGTTTAATGGTTTTCTCGTCGCCTCGACAAGTCAGTACCATTGGTAGCAATGTAGAGACATCGTGTTACGGAAACAACCACAGAATAAATAATAATACAGTCATACAGATAAAGTAAAAACGGAATGCTCATATTTCACTGTTCGCCGTTTAGTAAAAGTGTTTAGTGCAGGCATTCGAGCACATTTTGGTCTAATCTATTCCCTTACTATATAGTGACTGCAGTGTTGTTGAAGTACAACATAATATTATTATAAACAATAATGCAATATGATTGTAACCGGTTTTGGTTCGAGTCCGCGCAATACGTCACGCGCTTACCCACATTATCAATAATTCACGATACGTAATATCATTGTGTATATCTATATACTCAATGGTAATATTTACGTCACGCGCCTACGAAAGATCTGAATATCTGACCGTCAAAACTGTACGACCATGCCATATTGCTTATACCTACCGTGCGGCGTGATGAACTACTATTGCAGTTTTTAGCTGTATGTCGATGAGGTACTCGGCAGAGGGCTGAGTCAGCCGGTCTCACGAGTCACAGACCACAGTCAACGTTCGAACGACGAACATTGTCATTTGTCAACAGTTCAGAACCCTGCAGTATTATAATATTTATAGTGTGGTACTGTGGTGCACTACATAGTACCGCGTCCGTTGTGCGCATTATAAAGAAGGAGAACGCCAGTGCGTTTTTGTCGTTATTTTATTTTTACAAATTGTGTTATGTATGTTTGTTATTGGTGTTGTCGCTTCTTCTAAGGTAGGTATTGCCATTACATATTTAGATAATACATCGCTCACAGCCAGTGGCGTGACCACTAACCAGGGGGTTTTTGGGCGTTTAACCCCCTCCCCCCCATTTCAAAATCCTGGCTACGCCACTGATCACAGCAGTTTCTTAAAAACTGTTGTGGTTGAACACGTGTGGAACGGTATTGAAGACCGTTGTGCAGAACCGTCGTGGATGAATATTATAATATTTTATAGGTAGCGGTCAACTGAATAAACTATCAAATAATAAAGTATAGGTGACTCTGTGTTTGAACATCAGCTGCAGAAAAGGAAATTCGGATAAATTTGAAAATTATTTCCAACTTGCACATTTAAATAATAATATATTATTATAATATACGGTTAATGTCGGGAAATATCTCATTAATCATTATTAATAACAATCGGTTGTTTTTATTTGTTTTCTATATAGTATGGTGTTATATAACTTGTGTCTAATAGTTGCGGCGTTTGCCGCAGTCATACATTCTGAAGATTGTATTTTCAATCTGAAACACAACGGAAAAGATATTCAATTTGATTTGAATCGGTAAACATAATACATAATATTATTATTATTAACATAATGTACAAGGTGATTCTTTTATTACTTAGTTTACACTTTTTGTCCCTAAAAATTTTGAATGTTGAAAATAGTTTTTTACAGAATTTTGTCTCAGCAAAATATTTTTTGATATAAATATAAATTTTTGAATGTTATACCTAAGTTTATGACATAAATCTTAAATTATAATAGACACCAATATGGCAATATATAATATCTTATATTTGAGATTCTGAGCGAAGCTATGAATTTATTGATTTTACAATAATGTGTTTTTTTAACATTTTTGTGTTTGGCATCACCTTTTAGGACAGTGAAAATGCTTAGATTTTCTTCAACAATATCTTTTCTGATAGGAAAGTGAATCTAGTTGGTACTTTGGGGGGTGTAAAAAAGTAAAAATTTCCCAGTGGTTTTAGTCACAGTGGCGTAAACTGGGGGTTGCACTTGCGACCCATGAAAATATCATAGGGTCGCAAAAGTATTTTTTTGCGACTCCAAAAAATCACGATTTCAGTTTTCGAAAAATTGATATATCAATATAATAAATCAACTAATTTATATTTTGAGAACCAATGTTTAACTTTGTTTTGAAGCACTGTAATTATTTTAATATTATATAATCTCCACATTTATTTATAGTTTTGTTATTAACCATTTTCTATTATTATACCAATATGGATATTTATATTTTATTGTGATCAGCGGGCTCGAGTATCAACTCTCAATGGCAGCTGATAGTGAAAACGTGTTTCATAGTTTAAAATTATTATTTGTTTGTTTTATACATGCGTTTATTTTTGATACTTGTATTTATTTCTTATCCGCGAACGATTCAATTTTAAAAGTATATTGGTATTTGGTATATATTTTTTGTATTATTTTGGAATTAATTGTTGTAGGTACCTGCTTATAAGAAAAATACTAATACACATTCTGAGAAAAATGTTAGCTTATCTGAAGAAAACCTCCATTCCCCGGGAAAAAGATTAAAAATGGTACCTAAATATAGTGAATAATTAATTTCATAGCATATATTTGTTAGTCATATACAATTTATTGAAATTATATTTATATTAATTTAATATCATTAAATATTTTATAAATAAATTTTATATTTTATAAAAAGATTGAAAATTTAATAGAAAGCTCCTAGTATATTATAGTTTCAAAGGCAGATGAAAAAAATTAAAAATCCAGTCACAATTTTTTTTTATAAGCATTTAGGGCCAGTATTACAATCATCGGTATGCTTCGATTACGCTTAACCGACTGATAACAGATTTTATTACCGGCCGGTTAGGAGTCGGTTAAATTTAACGGGAGATGGTAATACTGGCCCTTAAAGTTCAAATATTTACAAAATACATAAAAATGACGAAAATTAGCAAATTATTTTTAGTAAAATTTATTAAAATTAGGACCTACCGGCTACCACGAATTAGTGGCGCCGAAGTTTTTAAAATGTGGTCGGGCAATTTTAAAACTTCCCGGCCTCAATATCTTAATTATTTAATATAGACGTACCCTGATATACATTTATTCATAATCACGGTTTAAATATACTCATGCTCATAATAAAGTTATGAACTAATTAAAATATAGCCGGCCGGCCACATTTTTCAAAAAAGTGGTAGGGCCACGGCCCGACGTCAGCACTTCGGCGCCACTGCCACGAATATTATAACGTGTGGTACCTATACCAGTGCTTTTCAGACTAGCGGCCGTGAAATATTTGGATGTACAAAATACCTATTTATTTTATTTTAACGACTTTACGTGATACTGGCATGACGTGTTGTCTCCGTCTTACAAGTGCATAACATACTAAATTTTATACTCTGCAGAACTCGTGCAGCTCCTTTAATTTAAAAATTAGAGGGAATTAACCTCATATAAAACTTAAGGTAAGATTATTATCTATGCAACCTCGTGGGCCTTTTTTTATATTTTAATTTTAAATCGAGTATATGACTATTTTAATATGTACGAACAATTAACAATTTTAAAATACTCATAAATCGCTTTAAAAATTAAATATAACGAGGTTGAACAAATAATAATCTTACCTTTAGATTTTATGATAGGTCAATTCACTCTAATTTTGAGACTAACAGAGCTCCACATGTTCTGCTAAGCGTACAATTCGCAATGTTATGCACTTATAATACAGAAACAACACATGCGGGCAGAGCTGCATTTAGGGGGGGGGGGGCCTGGGTACAACTGCCCCGGGCGCCAGTATTTTAGGGGCGCCAAAATGTTGTAGCCAGAAATATGTTTACTTGTGAATTATTAAAATTGTATAATTTTAATTATTTTAATAACAGTATTATGTATAAAGTTTATTAGTATTATGCTGTTTGGCATTTTTTTAATTAATATTAATTTGCATAGTTTTATATAATTTTATTCATGAAATACCTACAACCTACTTAAATATGTTGAAAAAAAACAATTTATATGATGAATTATAAGCAAGGTTTAGGTGACATAAATTCATATGTATCTTTGCGGAGAGAGAATCAAGCAATTACTAAAAAATATTTTTTAAAAAAGCACACATTGTAAAACAAATATTCTTTTCTGTGCTCAAAATCTAAGAGGTTAATGAGGATCTAGCTCCCATATTTTCCGTGGGTAGGCCCCTTAGGGGGAAGCAAATTTTTTTTACCGGAGCTTAGGGGTGCCAATTTTTTTTTGCACCGGGGCGCAAATTGTCTAAATGCGGCACTGCATGCGGGTATCACGTCCTCTTAAAGGCTTACGAAAAAAAACCACAATTATTTTCGATTATAAAAATTAATTAAATGTTGGGATTTTTTAATAATAATTATCATTACATCGAAGAAGTTAATCTCAATTTAGATTTTATGGACTATATAAAGATTATATCATAAGAAATAAATGTATGATGTAAAATCAAATTAAATGTAGGTATGCCATTGTATATTTGTAACTATTATTTTAACGATTTTGATAGTATAAAAAATTCTACACTATCATAGATCCACCGTATGCTTAGTTAGTTAAGGGTAAATCATTTGGGTAAACATATCATTGAGTATTGAATATTATTATATACCTACTATACTCAATGATAATATTAATAAGACTATAATCTTTATTACCTACACTATTTACACCTGCACCAATAAGAGTATATATGACTAAGGGCCTGTTTTACAATCATAGTTTAAACCTCGGTTAAGCCTAACCCACTGATTTTACCAGCCGAATTCGGTGGTTTAACCTTAGTTCAACAATTGTAATACGGGCACTAAACAGTAATCAGTTAACAGATTCTTTATTCATTCGATCACTTAGTACCCATCTCAGTTTGATTAGTTTTTCCAAACTGAATATTACTGAAATTTTTGAAGCCCGTTGTGGTAAAAAGTGCGTTATAAATTATAATTGATAATATTTTAAATGTAGTGAATTTAGAATAAATAAAGGCAAAATGTTTTGTTGTAACTACTAAACATCAGTAACATAATACAGTTATGTTACATAAGATAACATAATGTTGAATACAATTAATAGAAATTTAATAAATTTAACGAGGAATTTAATCTTGACAATGATATTGGGAAATATTTATACGATACCGGTCCACATTATGTCGGAAATTTTTTTTTATTTAATGATAAATATAAGATAGCAGTAAATAAATTAAAAAATATGGTACTGGCTATGATTTTTGATTTTAGTATTTTAGTAATGATTTAATATAATATGATGTACCTATCTAATATTGAAAATATTTTTTCATAAGTTGCAAAAAAAAATAATTGGGAAACAAGTACCTCCTCGCGGTGTAATGCTAATGGACTCTAAAAAGTAAAATATAAAAAATTTGTACTTAAACATATTGATACACAAACGTGGTATTATTTACAAATATGATGTATCCAAACATTGTATTCATTTTTGGTGTCTGAAAACATTTCTACCTAAACTTATGTACCCAATCGTTCTCCCGATTGCCATGTACAAATATTTTTTTGTACCCAAACGTGTTAAGGCCATTAGTTTTATGAATTATCAGTATGAAACTGTTGAAAAATTGCCATAGAGGTGCTATATTTAATTGATTTGACATTGACATTATATTTTATGTTTTAATTTTTATTCTTACTTTTCTATTTGTTTTCAAAGCTTACATACCTAGACTGGTATTGAAATCTTTTGAATATGATGTGGTGTTGGATACACATCATTTTTATTATAGTGTTATTTTTTCACAGTGTTTTTTTCTGGGCCCTGGGGTTATTTATTTGGGGATTCATATATTTTTATGTTGTTTTGTAACAACTTCTATCTGGGTAGCTAAAAATTGAAAAAATTTTTTTTTGAGATAAAGAGTGTTAACAGTAGTTAAAAGAATATTACTCTGTTGCCTGTATTCATATTTCATATATTTTAATACTTCATTCAATGATATCTGAATATTTGATTTTTTTTTTCTAAGTTTGGAAGAACTTAAAAAAGTGAATTTCAACAAGTCGAATGATATTTACTTAAATATAAAGTTATGTAAAAGCAATGAACATATATCAACTTGCGATGGAATTAAGTCCAAAGTATGCTTAGTTAAATCCAAAAACACTAAAGCAGATATTGGATCCAAAATTAGAGGTACCTATTCAAATAAGTTTTTAGTCATTGAAGGAAATTGTTGTCTGTTGATGGAATATAATTTATTATAATATAATCAAAATCTGAGTATCAAAATATGTTTATAAGCGTGAATTTTTATTTTCAGAAGTGAAATTAGACGTTAAAGATCAACTGGTTTTGTCTTTGGAAGGAAATACTATTTGTGAAAAAAATCAAAAATACTCGACAGATCTAACGTTTACTTGCAATAAACATGTAAGCTCTAGGATTTAAATAAATATATTATTTTATATTACTATATCCTAAAGTTATATCACATAAATAACATAATACATGGACTATGAAAATGTGTAATATGTTGGGTTTTATATATTTATATTATTATATATTCTTGAAATTTAAATCTCAGTTAACACATTGACGGACAGTGAGGATTATAAATATTTATAAAAAGCATGCCTAAATTAATCAATTTTATAAAAGAAATAATTAAGAATTTTTTTAAATTAAAATATTGCTTTATTTTATCAGCGATCAATGTCACTTTATGATGTATATGGACAGTAGACTTGGTATCTCATATGATACCATTGAAAAAATCACTGCTGTAGCAGTAGCGTCTATTTCTGGTTGGTTTTCGAGCACTGCTATAGCAGTGCTATTACATATGAATTCAAAAGTGTCCCCTGGCATCACCAAATAAAAATACTGCTACTCTTCATGATTGTCCGTCAATGTGTTAACTAATGTAGGTCCCGGTTACCTATCCATCTAACTCATACGTAGGGTTACATTTCATATATCTGACTTTGAGTACCTAATTAAAAAGTTCAACAATATCCATTAAGTTAAGTATCAAACTATTTTACATCACCCTTAACTTAAAATATAGTATTTACACAACTTTTTGTTCAAAATAAAAATAAATTCTGAATTATGTGTACCTAATTGTTTACAAAACATATTTTTATTAATAATATTTCATTTTTAGTAGTTTAAAGTTTGGGATTTCATAAAGTGATTTCTATACTGGTTTCCGGTTTAGGACTTTGGAAAAGTCCCACTATCTAAATACTCCAGCCGATGAAAAAAAATTGACAGACAAAACTGGTGGAATTTGGTTTAACAGATTTTAATTTTGACAACGGATTATGATTGAGATTTCCATCGAGGCAATTATTAATTTCTCAATTAGATTTTGAGCGGAGAAGGAAGCTATTGGTTTTACAATGGTGTTTATTTTTTCTTTTTCTTTTTCTTTTTTTATATTCTGTATACAACATTTCTACCAGAAGGAGTGCTTCGATTTCAATATATAGTAGCTTATCTTTTAGCAAATTGGATCAAGATAGTACTTTAGAGAGGTCATTTTTCGATTTACTCAATAGTTGTTTAATGCCACGGAAAAAACCACAGAAAAATTACGAAAAAACGCTAAAAATGAGATTTTAATTTCCAACGCTTTGTTTATCACCATAGAAACGAATAAAAAATTATAATATTATAATATTAATTCAACTTAAATGATAAAATAAATAATAACAACATAAAATATCCAGACTGACAAACCGTCTCGCTCAGAATTGTTTTTCTTATACAATGATATTGTATCATTGAATTCAAGTCTAATACAATCCATTATACAATGACCCACTTGTAATCTACTGTACGGCAGAGCGACATCCACTTACCTGCTTTTTTAATATTGTTATTGTCATAATATACATTAATGTGTTAATATTTTTTTATTTTTTTTTTTGAAAACTGCCTGATGGCTTTTTTATTATAACGATCAATGATCTTTAACAATACATTTCAGAGGTATACATAAATATAAGATACTAATGAATAATATTTTGTAGATATATATAAACAAAAACATGTTTGGGTTATCACTCCCAATGGAGAGGCCCGGTCTTAGTCTAACATTTTATACTAAGTCATATGGTCTTCGGCGTTTGAGACGCCTTATGTCTTGAGAGTTGTAAAGTAGTTGAATTGCTGCTGGATTGGTGTGTTGATCTAGCCTTATCTCGTGTTTTCGGGCAAACTTTGTAATCTCGTCCTGGACGGAGGGCATCATCAAGTCTCGGTGCATAGTGTCATTTCTATCGTACCGGTATGCTGCGACAATAGTACGGAGAGCAATGTTTTGACAGCGTTGAATAATCTCAATATTGGACCTACTGGCACAACCCCACAGTTGTATTCCATAGGTCCATATTGGTTTAATTATCGCTACGTACAAGAGACTAGTTTGCTTGTAAGGTCTAGTTCAGAATGTGTTAATATAAATACAAAAATCTCATATTTTTATTCATGGATATCACAGCTGAAAAAAATAGATATTCAAAATCGCCTCGATGGAATCCTAGTATAATTGGCAATCAATGAGAAAATCAGCTTTAAAAATTGAAATCTGTCAAACCAAATTCCTTTAGTTTTGTCTGGCTTTCTTGTCTAAAAACCACTTTTTTTCATCGACTGCAGCCCCCTCAAGATTTAATTTATGATATGGAATTTAAATATACTTATTCATAAATCCCCTCTAACAACTGTCCAACTATAACTGTATAACTGTGTATTTATCGTATCATATTATATAGTTGAATCTTGAATCATTAAAAACGGTATTCCATAATCCCAGGTTAACTTGGTGAATTATGAGAATTTTATGTTCACATACTCGTAACTCACTTAAAAATTAAAATATTGTAAAAAACCAATGAGAGATCATAGATAATGTTGTTACTTAAAAGTTAGATAATAGGTCAATTCAATTTAATATCAAAACTGACAGCAACCTATTGAAACTAGCGAACAAAAATTTGCTATGTTGTATGTGTGTAAGACGGAGACAACACAAGCGGTGCGATGTCCTCTTAATTTATCCATTTAGCTGAAGCCATAATAAATCATATTATATTGTAATTATTAAATGTTTGACATTTGATATTCAAATTTAATTTCAGATGAATGAAAATAAAATGGATTTTAAGCTAAATGTAAATCGTTGCAAGTATGTTATAGAATTGACGTCTGAAGTTGGTTGCCCAGTAGATGATTTGGATATAAGAAATGTTTGTAAAGTTGCAATACCTCATATCAATTTTAAGTAAATATTTTATTTCAAACATAAGAAACCATTTATAACTTTCAAATAAATAATTTAATAATATTTTTTTAAATATTTGCATGACTGTTCAGTTTCTACTGTAATAAGTAAAACAATAATATTATTAATATAATAAAAATGTATGAAACAAATATAATAAAATATACTATTTACCTACCTAACAAATATTTTTACTAGATATTGCACAAACCAAAATATTAAAGTTATCTATTAAATGTTATATAAAACAAATGTGAAAATTGTTTTAGTAGAAAAGTGAAACATTTCTACATATCAAAATATTATTATTAAGTTAAGAGTTGAATTTTAAAACCTCATAAGAAAATCTATAAAATAATATTAAATAGATCTTAAACATTATATTTTTCATTGTTTTAAATGGGTAGGTAAATATTTATTTTTTTAGTATACATTTAAATTAAAAAAATTAATTTACATTATATTTAACATTTTCACAGCTACACTATTTATGGTCTACAGCCTGTGAATGCTACATATATTTTTTTTTTAAATTTAAATGTTGAGATTTATATGATCTAAATATTGAAGTTTAAAATTATGTGAACCGATTACCGGTAAATGACAATATTATAATAGTAAAGGAATGTAATAGTATGTACTGAAAGGGTTGATCAACTTACACTTGATTTCTTTGATTTCATAATTTTTGTAATATGTAAAAATTGAGTTAATTGCTTTTTTTGAATTTTGATTTATTGAAATTATTAATTATAATGACAAATTTTTTTCACAATTAAAATTTCACATTTAAAATTCAAATTTTAGTTTTCATACTAATGACAGTTGAGATAATAGGTAGTTTAATGATAACATATTAATGTTATTTAAATTATTGGTGCAGATAATAAAACCAGGGCTTTGCACCGGAATCATTTTTTCGGGTGTTAAAAGAAATTTTGGGTTATTGAATTCGGGTGTTACGGGTTAATATACTTTTCTGGTTACGGTTAAATGAAAATTTATTCGGGTTAATTATGGTTAATTTGGGTGTTAAAAAAAAACCCATGTTGTATATCAATTAACATGAGATTTTCAATGCAAATTTGATATAGTAATCTGATTTTATATTTAAAGTAAACATAATGAAAAAATTAAAAAATTAAAATTAAATATTAATACTTATTAGTTATTAGTTTATTACTTATTACTTAGTACTTACTCAGACCTTTTTCTACAGAAGAAAGTTCTGGCTTATTAAATATTATTTTAATTTTTAACTAAACATATTTTCGTTATATTTATTTTTGATTAAGAATGTTTGACAACACAATTACTGTTGTCTATTATTGAATATTGTGAAATAAAATAAAACAATTATCTAGCATCAAGGTCTTTTTAATTTTTAATTAATTATTGTTAGTTACAAAAAAAAAATTGAGTTATGCGTTACACACTTACACTACTATCTTCTTAAATTCTTAGTCGCGTTAGTTGCAAAAAATACATACAAATTGATATGCCACTTAATTTTCAATAATTCGGGTTTCCGGTAAGCCCAAATGGAAATTCGGGTTTCGGGTTATTTCGGGTGTTTTTTTGGGTGTTAATTTTTTCAATGGGTTTTGTATATACGGGTTTTTGGTTATGCTATTTATTTGGGTTAATTCGGGTTTCGGATTACGTTCGGGTGCAAAGCCCTGAATAAAACAGTAGTTGAAAATGAATATACAAATGTACAAATTGTTATTCTCTATTTGATCATTGATTTCATGTACATACAGGTGCGGACTGGTTGAGATGCTGGGATGCTACAGCATCCCTAGCCCTAAAATATATTTGCCTAATACAGTAATATATATTATATATTTAAAGTCTCTAAGCACCTAATGAACATCGGATTGTTAGTAAATGTGATCTAATATTGTACAATTTTGAATGAAAGTTTGTTGTAATTTGGTACTTATTTACTTCTAATAACGTATATTCAATATTTAATATTTTTTTAGACATTAGTATTGCTATTGTTGATTCCTATTATATGACAGTTTTCACCATTTATAAACAAAATAAAAATTGTTTTTATGTAAGATAATATATATATATATTAGCCGACCCGTCACAGCTTCGCTCGTGATTGGTTGTTTATTTGGCCTTCGGACAATGATATGTATAATTTTAATTCAAATGTTATCGTTTAATGTTATCAGCAAGTAAATATACAAAATGGTTAATGAATACATATTGAAATGTTTCTAGCGGTATTAACGATAAATATATTTTTATTAAAAATAGCCAGTCCCGTGCACTTTGTTGCCCGTCAAATGTACCAACTCTATATGACTCAAATATATATATATATATTATATATATAAAATTTGTTTTTTAAGATTTAATTTGAATCCTCTACGACGTTTAACCATTAACTATTTGGTTGAAAATCAAAATCGTCAATTTGAGCTCAATATCTGTGGCCGTCTCACCGACAACAACAAATGTGGTGGTAATATCACAACAATATGTGATATAACTGATATCAGAAATCCTAAAGTGTATGCCGTTGGAAGATATGCAAACGATCAACTTCTGTATGATACAGATAGTAAAAGCTTAAAATTGATCCAACACGAAAAAGCTACTAAAAAAAAAAGTTTGTATAACAAAATAAATTGTTATGAAATTTAATATTTTTAATCAAAAATATTTGATATAATAGAAGGTAGGAGAATTGAATTCATTTTTAAGTGTGATGAAAATATAGCACCTGAAAAAACAAAACCAACATTTTTAAACGAAGAAAATTACCAAGATAAAACAATTTCCCCAAATATTGCATATTTTGAAGTAGCTACATCAACTGTTTGTATACCAAGAATGATATCATGCGAAGTAAGAATATTTTTAATTTTTAATTACTTCTGAGTTCTTTTATTGTTTACTGTGTACCGATTTGATTTTACTAGCCTTATATTTTTTGAATTTTTATATAATATATTATAATCGCATATTTCTAATAAAGTAGAATACAATTATAAATATAGTCAACATTTACATGCACATTTTAAATCAAAATTATAAACAATATTGAACATTATATAATTAGTTAAAATGAATAAGTCTGTTTTACACAAGTTGAGTGTTGTAAAAACAGAAAATCACTAATTTAAATAATTAATTACTAAGTTGGTTGTATATTGGCATATTCATTTGATTGTATTGAGTATTAATTAAAATATTACCCCAATATTTTCAAAAGTATAAATTATTACATTATTGCTATGCATTTTATAGGTAATTACAAAATATACGGCTCGTTTCAATTTAAAACCTTTACACAAACGAGTAGACAATTGGAAAATTATTAATAAAAACAATCGTGGAATTTTTTACTTAAATATTTGTGGTTATTTAAACGAATATGATGGACAAATTTCAACTTCATGTACAGGTTATTAAATGTGTAATAAATGCAAACTACCTATCTATGATGTATTAAAATATTTTTAAGAAATAAATGTATTTAAAAATATAAAATTTTTTTTATAGTGGATGGTAAAACTTCAGCTTGTTATGTGGATGGTTCAGGTAAAGGAATTTCTATTGGGTCAACCCAAATTGGTCCTTACTATGATGGAAATTCAATAATATTGAATTATAGAGGTAAAATAGTTAATTATTTTATAAAAATCTGAGCTTATAAAAATAAAATTATAGGTTGTTAAAAATATCATTACAATAAAAAAATTCTAAATAGAGGTGTTAATTTAAACTATAAAAATCACAAAATTTGACACAATTAGTGTGGTTAGGTATAAAATCGTTATCCTATGTTATATCGACGCCCCAGATCAAAACTGCAACAACCCAAATAATTGGTTTGTTGGGTATAATGTGTTTTCTATATTGTTTCTCTATGTAACGTAATGTAAATTATAATTTTGAAAATGCTCTCTCGTGGTCAATAATTTAACTATATTTTATTGTGTTCTTGAACTGAAATCGTTACAAGATCGTCTATAAGATGGTGTACATAACTTGAATTTGTTATAACTCGAGTTGTTGCAGTTTTGAACTGGGGCGTCGATATTATGTATAATATTTAAAATGTTGACAGACGGAGATAAGTGTAGCAATTCTTTGAAGTGGTCAACGGTTATTAATTTAACTTGTTCTGGTGAGACAAAACTCATACATGAAACAACAAATTTCACTTTATGTACCCATGTATTTAATTGGAAAACACCTAAAGCATGTGAAATATTGGTAATTATACATTTAAAAAATGTATACTTATGATTTAAATATTTTATTATTTTATTTTAAAGTTTGAGAGAAAAGATCAGTGTATGGTTACACACCCATGGTATTCTCAAACCGTGTACAATATTAGCAATTTAAAAGATCAAACGTTTGAAAAGAACATTGAAGATAATGCATCATTTCGGTTTAGTATTTGTGGCCCATTGCAAAAACCATGTAATGGTATTTTAGATTCAGCAGCATGCTGGTCAGCTGGTGGAACTGAAATGAACATTGGGCTATTTACTGAACAGATAGTGTTTGATAATGGTTCCATCTATATGTCCATGCATGGAGAAAAATGTGTTAATAACGGACAGGGACCTAATAGTTACACTATTATTCGATTCGTGTGTGATTACTCAGATTCAAAATGGATTGAATACAAAAAGGTTAGTATTGCTCACAATTAAGATTTATTTATTTGTAAACTTGTGCAATTTATTCATTAATTTGCTATAAATACAATATTGAATATATTTATATATACAATATACCCTAAGTCTAACGAGGTTAGTAGGTACATTTCATTTTAAATAGCATAGGAAATACAGTAAAGCCCTGTTATGACGTTATCTCGTCCAAAACAATAATCTAAACACTATCAAAAAATCAAAAAATGTTAAATAATGTCTAATGTTGTTGGTATATTTTATTTTAATGATACGCATGATTAAATTTAGAAACAGTGGATGGGTGGATGGACCTTCCAGAATTCCAAACCTTGGGAAAGAAAACAATATCCTACACATCCTCCTCACAGCTGTGGATTCAATCTCTACCCTACCTAATCATTGTCTCTCATACTATAGAATAAATTTAAATTAACTTTTTTCTTCTCTTGATCTCATCTTTTTCTATATTAATGTTTTTTTCTCCAATAATGTCATAATAAAATCTATCCTTAATTTTTCACTTCAGACCCACCTAAACATTTATTTTATAAGCTTAACTTCTTTTCTTTCATGTAATTATTATAATTGTTTTTGTTTTTGTTTTATATTGTTGATAGTATAGATACAATAATTCCTATGTAAAATTTCATAAATAATTTAAAGTTAAAAAAAAAAATAAACGGGTAAGTGGATGTCTCTACTGTACAAAAGGTTACAAGTGGGTCAGTGTATAATAGATTGTATTAAATTTGAATTCAATGATATCATATCATAGTATACGAAAAACAGTTCTGAACGGAGACAATGTTAGTCAGGATATTTTATTATAGCTTGTAAGTTGAATTAATATTATAAACTACAACAAAATAACTAAAATCGTTATTTTTAATTTTATTTTTATTTGTTGATGAAATCCTTCTGGTAGAAATTTTGTATACAGGATACAAAAAAAATTAAACACCATTGTAATTAAAAACTAATTTAAAAATAGATTACATTTTTACATAATATAGTTAAATCTAGGTAACTCAAATTTTTTTTCTTGCTCCTTGAAGTGTGTCTTATGTTGTGTTTGAGGTCTATAACTATAAAAATACACAAGTAAATTTTATTTTATTGCTCTTGAGATTCAAGTTATCTAGACTCGAATGTATGTAAAACTACTTTAAATTTAAAAGGGAGTGTCTTCAGAAAATAAAAGTTTTACTTTTACAATCAAGCTGACAATTTATAAGAAGTATACCTAGGTGATATACCTACAGAAACTGTTTTTAATATTTACTATGTAAAAGTGGTATATAGTTTAATATTGATTGTATTAAATAGAGCCAAATAGAAATTGTATTTTGTTATAAAATAATACTTTACTTATTATTTATTAGGACTTTGAAGAATGTACTTTTCAGTTCACCATATATACAAAATATGCATGTACACAGCCGTTAAAAATTAATTGTACCGTTGATGATCAATTGGGAAATATTTTTGATTTAAGTAAATTAACTAAATCAAACAGTAATTATGAAATTATTACTAACCAAAAGAAAACAATTATTTTAAATGTTTGTCATTCTGTTATTAATAATGATATTAATGGTGTAAACTGTCAATTCAATAGTGGAGTCTGTTTAGTCGACCATAATAATTTATTATATTCTAACCGGTAAGAGTGATTTAATACTATAATATGTATGTATATGTACTTAATAAACTAATAGAATTATTCAGTATGTTAAATGTTAATTAATTGAAAAGTTGGTAGTTCTAATTCTAAATACAATGCAGGTATTGTAGTACAGATTTCTTTATGTAATGTGATATAATATGAATAATAAAGCCTCCTATTTACCATAGTCATAAAAAAAAAAGACACTAAAATATTGATTTTGATTTTCTAAAAAAACCTTTTTTTAAATTACTTATTTATGATATAGATGAAAAAACAATTTTGTTATCAGGGGAATTTTGGTTGAATGAATGCAAATTATTTTTTCAAAATACAGAATAATTTTGTAAAATTCTATGGTTTTCACACTTTGATAACCAAGCTAATCCAGTGAGTAATACAATTCTTTGAAATTGTACTTAGATCATATATGATCCAAGAAATAGTATGTAATATTTATATTATTTTTTAATATTGTTCAATATATCCATGATAAACTGTTATGCACATGTCTATTTTCTATGACTCATGATCTTTGTAACAAAATTTATGTGTCACCGAAATATCTCATTTTTTAATTATAGCTTTTTCATCACAAACTCTTGGGCCTATAGAATTAACTTGTGCTTCGCAGTTCATGGTGGATGTATTGAACAATATAAAAAAAACCTATTAAGAAATATTACATACAATTTGAAAGAGTAGTGTGTTTTTTATTACTTAGTGGATTAGCATTAGTTATCAGTGTGAAACCATACAATTATATAATGTCATACTATACTTTTAAAAGTATAATTTGCATTCATTTCAATCAAAACCCCACAGATTTCAAAATTTGTTTTTTTTTTATCTATATTATAAATAAATAACTACAAAATAAATATTTTCAAATTTTAAAAATTCAATAAAAAAAATTAGAGATTTATAATTTTTTTTTTAGACAGTTAGTCTATTAGTCAAATATTACGTTAAAAAACTGCACTACAATAGATATCTGAATTACACTTTGAACTAGAGTTACTGACTTTCAAATTAATTAACATACTGTAAATGTATTTATATTATGTTTTGTAAATACTATTTTAGATATAAAAATCTTGGGGATGTAAAGGAAAGCCTTCAAAAAAAGGGAAATAAAATAATATTAGAAATGGTCAATGGCTTTTATAATAATCACAAAGTTTCTTCAGTCATTGAATTTATATGTTCAAATAAAAGTAATGTAAGTATTGTTAATATGAATGTATATTACATTCTAAGCAAAATATAATATGATCCATTCATGCATGATATTTATATGATATTGAAAAAATGAAATTAATCATTTAATAATTATTCATTTAATTTAGGAATTATTTATAAATTATTATTCTGACATAAATTTCAATTATTTTTTTATGTAGGGTCCAGTAATAACTGCCGAAGAAAATCATACATTTATATTCCAATGGTTCACACCATTGGTGTGTCCTATTCATCAACATATTAAAAAAAGAGAAATAATCAACAATTATATTACATTAAAGCCAATTGACATACAAATTTATGGATTAAACTATACCATATATATTTGTCCCAAAAACAATAATGATGTTAATTATAATTCAGGTAAATCGTGGAACATGATTAGCAATTTATAGCATATTTTTGAATGATTATGAATTATGATTATATTTTACAGAAATTTGTTTAAATAAATCTTCACATGGACGAACAATAATTTTGTCTGTCAATAAACAGAACAATATATATCCTCTGCAGAACAAATTGTATTTTGATCATAAAACTAATACAGTTTGTGGTGAAAATACGAATACAACAGTTCAAATAAGGTTTATGTTTTATTGTGGATATAAGTTACAAATACCTAAAGTTACAAAAAATAATTGTACAACTAATGTTCTCAGTATCAATCCAGAGATGTGTGATGAAAAAGTTTGTATTTTTATTTATTTATAACGAGTAAAAAATTAATTTAAAAAATATATAAATTACAATATTATTATAATTTTAAAGTAATAACTAATAAGTATCTAATTCATATTTACAAGATAATAAAAAATGTATAACAAATGTTCTATTAATGTATTATAGTTGGAATGCAATGCGGGTTCGTATGATTTAACACCGATTAAAGGAACTCATATAGTTAATATTAATGAAAGAAAGTATTATATTAACATATGTATACCCGGAGCAAAAGGTATTGGAGGAATAATGGAACTCAATAATATAACTTATGTAAGTAAGAAAAAAATCCAAGTTAAGTAAATATTACCTAAATATATTTGTAAAATTTATATTTATATGTTATATGTTTATATTATATATTTTACTTTTTAGTATGGCAAATTGAATTATATGTAATTATGTTATTTTAAATTCTGAATAAGCTAGTCCAAAATCAACATACATTTTAACAGTTTTGGTTGTGTAAATTGTTTTTTAAATTGTTTGGTTTTGGTTGGAATGACTTTTAAGTTGTGTTTCAATTTTATTAAGACGTCTCAGTATCTTATTTTGATGTGTTGTCTCGTACTCTCGTGCTCCATTTTACAAACTTGCAACATACCTTGCACATTTGCATTTATTTAAAACTAATTTTATGTTGTTAGCCTTATTAGAATGAATTAACCTTTTATCAAACTTTAAGGAACATTATTATTATTATTATATATAATTTTTTAAACTAAACATTAACTTTATAATAAATTAAAGCGAGGATACTTAGTCTGACTTAGGATCACTGTGATTACACTCAGGATAGTCTATTTTTTGTATTATTATTATGATTATTATGATTTAATTGTAACTGTTAATTGTAGTGTTGGAAAGCCTGACAAATTATCATGTTAGACCCTAGACGCTGGTTAGGATATATACTATCAATGTATAACTGTCTTGACAAGCATTGTTTTTACCATCCTCATGGCAAGACAACAAGACAAGAATAATGAAATAACGTTAATGTCGAAAGTTGAAATTGATGTTTAATTAATTATTCTAGCCGAATTTGAGTGTTTAACAAAAATATGTGTATATTAGATTTTTAAATTTTTAAAAGTTTTTATGAGCACCTGTAAAATATTACAATTTAAGAGTATTCATAACACAGTTAAAAATTAAATAGGCATTGTAGAAAACCAACATACATACACAGGTCACCTTACCTTATATTTAAGTTTTAAAATAGATACATTTTTTCTAATATTAAAGCTAACAACAGTTGTTCAATAAATTATTTGCTTCCGTATTGCATATTGTTTATATTTTTTAGAATATTGGTTATCAATTAACACCATTTAAAACAAATGAGGAGGAAACTGTTGAAATGTCTTTTACGTATGGAGATAGTTGTTTTGATTCAAGATTAAAATTACCAAACACAAAGTATTCTACTACAATGAAATTTATATGCGATATTACTGAAAATGAAGTATAAAAACAAATTCATAATACCTGACTCATTAATGACATATTTAACATTATCATTGACTAATATAAACTATTTTTACTTACAATTATACAGGGAAAACCAATATTTAAGGATTCTAAAAGCAATTGCACATTACATTTTGAATGGAAAACTAGTCTTGTATGCAGCAGAAAATTGGTTGAATTCGATAGGGATAAGTGTGCTGCAACTGTTAAAATATCTAGTCAAAATGTTATAAACAATGTAACTAAAGATTTAAAAAATATTTTGAGTGTTAATAATGTAAGTTTAAATCTCATTTATATAAGAAGGGGTCAGATTTTAATGAACTAATAAAATTAAAAAATGCTGATAAAAAATTAATTTGTAATCTAAAATCTCAAAAAATTTACTTTTATTAAATTTTTACCCCTAAGATATTTAGGGGTAAAATCTATCTAATTGCATCCTCTGAAACAAAAGAAATTAAAAAAAATACAAATCTGGACTCTGGTTTTAGGAATCGTCAATTATTTTAAGCGAATTTATGTATTAAGAGAATGTCATTGCACTATTTGTTTATCTCTCACACTTACCCAAATGTGACAAATCAAATTTTTATTTGGCCAAACCATCCTTCACTAGTTTAGGGATTAGAGTGCGTTGACCTATTATCAAACTGAACATTAAGAACATAATCTGTGGGTAATTATTTTGTATGTATTAGTTACACATTTTTTATGTACGTTGGATTTTTTTACGATATTTCAATTTTTTATTACATTTTTATAGATGCTCAATCACGCTTAAAAATTTTAATTTAAAAAAAGTAAATGTACGAACACGGATAATGTTCTGCTAAAGTTTGATGATAGTTCAATAAATTCACCATTCTTATTTGCTTCTATTGAATGCAAATTTGGTATGGTGCTCATCGGCCTTAAAGAGAAAATAAATAGGTGCTGCAATGTTTATGTTTAATTGAATGAATGTTGTATTTTTAGTTAATTGATGATTCAACAAAAACAAACTACCAAATAGACTTCTGCAATGGATCTGTCAGTTTAAATGGATCGACATTTTTTGGAAATATGAAACTTGGATATGATATATTTAAGAAACAATTAATTGCTAATTTTCAAAATACAAATGATAAATGTAAATAGAATTATGTTAAGAACTACCTTTTCAATGAAAATGGAAATATATATTTAATATATTAAAATGTTTGTTTTAGATTTCACAAATGTAGAAATTATTGTTGCATGCACCAAATCAACAGAAAAATTATTAACATTTCAAATTATTCCAACAAATGTTAGTTTACCATGTCCAATATTTTCTAATACTGTCGTCTCAGATGGTTGTATAAACTTACTAAAAGCATGCATAAAGTATCCAGAGTATACCCCTAATATCCCATTGAATAGTTTTTCTCTTAAAGATGCCGATATTTATAAAATGTATAGGGATTTTAATTACCTCAAATTTAAGTTTGGATACTTAGAATTTCTAAGACTTATTGTTTAATTGGTAATTTTATTTCTAATAAATTAAAATAAAAGTGGACCTTTTTTTTTTAGAATGGAGTAAGAATCTCTACATATTCTAAAGTTGTGTGTTGTATGGTGGATTTCAATGATCACACATATGGAGAAATGTGTAAGACATATCAATTAATTTCTATATCAACTACAAAAGCAGTTGAAAATCAGCTGTCTATGGGTTCTGAGAATAACAAATCAATTGAAACTAATATAGAATTTACTAAAATAGAAGAAACGTACTTATTGGTAACAGAACAAATTGAAGAATCTGTGACACTTGTTGAAAACTATAATACAACTTTACAACAGTTCTATGGTAATATCAACATTGACACATTTTTCATGGTAAATAACTGTTAAATAAATTGTTTAGGTAAAGATGTGATTTCTGATAATTTTACCGATGTATCAATAGTTAAGAAAAAAGAAGTTTCTGGTACTTCATTTTATACAGGTAATACCTATTGGCTCTTTTATAGATAAAGTTTATTATTATTATTTTTCAATACCTAATAAATTATCCAAATTCTAATAAAAAAAAACAAAACAAAACAATTATGGTATGTATATACTTATTTTAGGTCCATAATCTTCTTGGACATCAATTTCCGACAGGTAACCCTGAATATTTTAGCTGAATAAATATAAACTTATTAAAATAAACCACCTAACGTTTTTCATATTAATTTAAATATTATGTTAAATGTCCTTAGTACCGACTTAATTGGTGGGTATTAAAATTCAATATTTTGTGGAGGTAATATTTCCATTTTTTATGAACTGTGTGTGAATATTAAAAAATAGAGTTTACCTCAATCAAACTTACTATCTATCACTATTTACTTTAGAATTTGAATACTAAAAGTATATTCATTATTTATTCAAAACACAAATTATGCAAATATAATCAATTATCAGTAATAATAACATGTATAACATAGTATTCTATATACTTTTTTTTTTTAGTTTTAGTACTAATGGTCTTAGTATTATTACCATTAATATGGATTTACCGATGGAAGTTACTGAAGGAAATAAGGACAATTTCTTACACTCTGCCATTTGTAAGTCATTAAGCCATCTAGCATTGAATATAATTGCAAGTTTTGACGAATCAATTTAATTTATTTGATGTTTATATTCTATAATTAATATTTTACACAGTTAATTTTTATTTTTTAGGCCAGGCGGAGACGAAGAAGTTATAATCGTAATTTAATGTAAGTTTTAATTCTAAATTTATTTTATTCTTTATAAGTGATTTATTGTTAAAAAATTGTTCCTTAATATTTATGAAAAGTTTCTCTTGTAAATTTTGTCTGTTTTAAAATTTAGTATAAAATTAAAAATTTCTTTTGTACTTAGTTTATAGTATTTCTTATTGTACCTATTTATTCAATGACAATTTGATTGTAAACTCATGCTTTTAAATTATAGTAGTGAAATTATTAGTTTAGCTAAGCACCCCGCCTCATCATTTCCGCCTATGCCAATATATGACATTATTGAATATTCTATAAAACATTCATAATTTATAAAAATAAAACAGATACTTAGATCTAACAGAAGTAAAATCCATCACTAAAGGTATTATACAAAACAATTTTTTTTCAGCTCACGAAAAATGAATATTTTTTTATTATTTAAATAATATCTATACATATAAAATCCAAATACCACTTATTACTTAGTCACTGATCGCTGTAACTCAAAAACTTCGCAATATACGAACTCGAAATTTTGAATAGAGGTTCTTCTCATATTTTCACCGTGCAATAAGAAAGGATTTCTGAAATTCTCATTTTAAAGAGGTGCCCAAACCAGGGATATTGAGGTTCACAATGGAAATTGGAAATTTTATTTTTATTTTTTAATAGTTGTTATTGGTTACAGTTTACAGTAGAAATTAGTATTTATTTATTATTGGTTATTCGGGCAGATCAGGTAAAAGCTTGCATCAAATCAAATTATTGAACATCACCTACCAGGGTGGCTGAGTTGCACTTACAGCAGCAAGTTACACCCAAAAAAAGTTGAACAATCATAATTTTTTTAAGAGTTGTTATTTTTTATAGCCAACGAAGTGCATGGGTTCAGCTAGTATTAAAATATAATGCTGCCATGTAGTGTACAATTATATGAAGGTGCCATTACCTCTCATACATTTAAAAAAAATTGTAGGATAGGCCCATAGGTGTGACTAGACTTCATCCTTAGCAGCAGCAGCCTAGCCAATGACTAGTGCTAACCGAGAAAAGCCCCATACATATTGCAAATGTTGTGCGTAGTACGTATATAAGGAATATATTATTATACTATAAATCCTATGATAATTGAATAACAACGAATACGGTCGGTATATTATATATTATTGTTAAATTATTTTATTCTATAAAGATATTATATAATAATTACAAAATTATTAGGTCTTTCAATTAAAAATACTGTTATATAATATAATAAATAATAATAGTTTTTTAAGTTTCTTCCTTAAAAGTTACAAATACTGTCTTATTTATTCATTCATAAATGTTATATAAAAAAATAAAAGTTTTATTACAAACAATTGGTTTATACTAGACAACAACAAGGCGCGCCAACAGTTAAAAACAAACTGGAATTTCATCACTAAACAGCTTAAATTATAGTAAATATAAAAAAATTGGTCCATAATGAAATGTAGGTGGTTTTTGTTATTCGAATATAATATAAGAATGGAAAAAATATATATATATATTTATATAATAATAATAATTAATAGTGATCACAATTTGTTACGCCTAGTAATACTATAAAATATATAATAGGAATGAGGGATGATGATTCAATATATAAGTAAATATATCATTAAAGATTAGCTGCTACCGCTTTATAAATTATTATTTATTTTTTTTTTATGATTATTACTACGACGTTTGTTTATCTGTAGACTTAGTACGCTTTCGACGTCTTTTCTTTCCAGACGGATTGGACTGTTTTTTCTCTATTGATATATCTTCTTCTTCAGCAGCCTCTTCAATTGGTATTTCTGGTACTTCAGACTCAGGAGTACTCAACTCGAGAGATACAATTTTTTCTTTAGTCGTCTCCACCTTAATGTATACAAAAATAGTCGACACACATTAACAAACCACTATTATTGCCACTATTATGTCTAAGAAACAACAACATTATCTATTAGCTATATAATATTATTGCACAATACACTATCAATATTCGTGATTTTCTTTTTGGATGATTACACTACTTACATGCAAAAATACTGTGTGGAATAAAAAAATATTGACTTTATAAAAAGAGGTGTTATTATTTTGACTAGTTTGACTCTTGTCTATAATGTCAACCATGCAGCATGCGATATAAGGTATGTACTATGTAATATACAAATGTATAAGACAGTAAATAAGAATTCAATTGTGTAGGTACAGAGACAGAAAATTGGTGCGAAATTCAGAAACGAGGTGGGTACAAGGTACTTGATTGTGTACGGTATTTAGGTACCTCTTTCTCAATGACTTTTTCAATAATTTCGACAGTCCTGACTTTCAGCTGACCGGAAATGTGGTCAACATACTGCTCTGTCCGTAGAGAAACACTCTCGCCGACGACTGTCTCGCGTTCCGACACCTTGGTCTGGACAGGGGACTCGCGCAGGCGCAGGCGAGGAAAGTCCTCGCTGGTCGGCCGCAAGCACTAATTATAGCCGCCACCAAAGGCCAATTAGTTTTGATATTAATATTATGTATGTTTATTAGAGTTTATTATTATGTATACATATTAAAATACATGCTAAATAGTAAATAGTAACAGTTGTTTATTTGAATAAAAATAAATAAAAAACATTATGAATTAATACAAATTATTGAAAAAAAAAATAACAAGCTATTTAATTTTTTAAGTTAAAAAATAAAAAAACAGCAGTTAATAATTATGCCATAAACAAATGGGTTATAAATTGTCATCATTGTGCCAAAAATGATCAAGTATAAATATATGTATATATTTTTAATTTAAATTTTATATAACATCTTAATTTTGTTATTTTTTTCACTTGGTCACTTTTTGGTCACATTGTCAACTATGTTGTGATTTAAACATGCAAAAATTGACTAAGTGAAATAATATAATAAATTTCAAATTTCCAAAAAGAAAAACATAATAATTTTTACTTGATTACTTTTGCATGATTTAGACATTATATTATATTATAATATAAATTAAAAATAATAACATAATGAATCTCCTTTTGATCGGGTATCATGAAGCTCAATGTTAGACAAAATTAAAAAGCAACGAGATGAGTTATAATGTCTTATCATTATATTATGTTCTATTTTTTTTTAAATTTAATTACCTCCAGTGCTTTGTTTTCTATACATTCTTTTGATTGAGTGTCTGGCATTTCGTCACTATCAGCATCACCGCCATTTGTTGATTTATTTTCGCTTATCTCACTCAGTTCTTTTATTACTATTTGTGCTTGTAAAGCGTCCTTATATAATACAAATAATATTTAAAAATAGTAAATATTTAGTGATTTAAGCATATAATATAATATATTACTTGTTCCAAAGACTTTAATCGGGCTTGTCGCCATGCAGCTTTTTTTTCAGCATTAAGAGAACGTTGTTCAGAAGGAGAAAGCTCTTTATTGTTTTCATTAGATACAATCCCCTTTAAAAATACAAATAGGTATATTATAATTGTATTTAAATCTATAAGACTCATTTATAAAAAATCTTTATTAACTGTACCTCTTGATTTAGTCTTTCTTTCATACGCTTCTCAGCTTTAGCTGTTCGTACACACTTGTTAGTATTGACATTTATTGGCATCTCAATACTTCTAAAATATAAATCATAGTAAATTTCCTTCAATAATAAATAATATTTAATTAGCATACTGTGTGTTTTCAAAAATCAAAGCACCACCATCGTTATCATCTTCATCATCGTCATCATCACCTTCTTCAATAAATTGTTCATGTTGATTTAACCTTTGCTTCATTAATGTACCCATTTTTTGCTCTATAAATTATTTATAAAATGTTTAGATCAACAAATTAAAAACAATCGTATGATAATAATTAGAAGTAGGTCGAATTCAAACCGAAAAATATGTTCAACATCAAACCGAACCAATACCATACTGAATTAAATTATGAATTAAACTTTTTATGCTCTTCCCAAAAGAACAATCACTTTTTGCGTATTATGAATGAACCAATTTTTTTTTTTTTTGGCGTTTAAAAATGTCTTTGGAGTTTCAAACATTTGTTGGAGTTCAGTTAGGTTAGATTTTTCTAACATCAATTATTTCGACCCGCCTCTATTAATAAATGTATTCTTAGACGTAATTAAATACCTTCTTCTTGTTTCATTTTTTCTACTTCGTCCTGGCTTAAGAAACTAAATACTCTTTCTATAACACAATATCATAAAGCAATAAGGCATAAATTACATTGTTATTCATTTGATCAAAGTTGAATTTACTAACCAGGTTTTGGACTAGGATTGTGGTGTTCTTCCATAGCTTTTTCAAAAAACTTTTTTTTATCACTAACTGAAGCTTTGAGACCAGCATTTTGCTAAAAATATCACATGTTATAAACATTATATTGTAATATAAATTAGTCTCATACTAACTAAATTTATTATTTATGTATATTAAACTATGTTAAAAATACAGAGCTTTCATAAAATAATTCTAAAAGCTATAATTACTATTAAAAAGTATAAGATACAGATAAATAATTTCTACACAGTATAAAGAAGATCGTACCTCACAGGGATTAACTGCATTGTAATATGTCAAAAGTGATGGGGTATCATTATATATTTCCAACCAGTGAGGAGTGGACGGATGTGTGGAATAATTTACGGGAGGTGGTTCTAGGGACTGTGTAGTGTCCAAGGATGAGCTACTTTCAACATCTGTGAAGTCTGGAACATAAAACTGGTCGGCTGGCAACGTATTCACTTTGGTAACATAAGGCATCATTTCTACTTGAATAGGTTTTGGTCGTTCCACAACGACTGTTCGCAAAGGAGGATGAGGGTTATCATAAGGAACATCCTGGAAATGTATATGTTTTGGTGGACGGAAAGAGGATTTTGAAGGGGGTGGTTTTTTGGGAAGAGAAGGTTTTGAAGGGGATATGTTAGGCCGTTTCTGAATAACTACCTGTTAATGTTCATGCAAAAAATAATAGCAATGTTAATGTATTTTGGCTGCATTATTTTTTAAATCAGTAGTGTAAATAATTTATTTTAATAATTCGCTTTACAATTTAACACCTATTTATACCACTTGACTTTTTATTTTCAAATTACATACATGCAGAGTAGTAATTAGTAGTAATTATTAATATAAATAGGTCCAGTAGTATGTGCTTATTTTATTGCTGGTATAAAACTATATTATAATAAATATAATATATACCATAAAATTAAACAAGAAGAAATCAATTTTATTTAAAATACAATGTTAAAATAAGTATGGACAATATAAGAAATTTAATTTTAGGGTAGAGGGTAAGTTTATAACATTAAGCAATGATAACAAATATATAAAAAAAAAACAATTGAGGATATAACATTAATAATATATTATGTAAATCTATGTGTTAAGAAAATAATTAAATTAATATGATCTAAATTATAATTATAATTTAATGGTCCGCTCAATATCATAAAATTAATTATTAAGTAAATGAATGGAATTACTCACTCCGTATTGGTTCATTAAGTATACTATTTATACTTAAACACTATTATATATTTTAATCTTATTATATGATGAGAAAAATTCTTATATCAGTAATAACTTGATGTTGTTGAACTTGATGAAATGTGATCACAAAATGCTTAAAAATTAAGAATAAGAGAAAAAAATTACAGAGTAAATATTAGTTTAATTTGTACAAATATAACTATCTTCGAAATATAATGAGATTAATTGAGAAAAAAATTCCCTTGTACTGTGTTTGAGATGTTATAATCCGGTCACAGATTTAATGACACACTGAAAATAACAAATTAAAAGTAATATTTAGAAACCTTAGAAATTATTCCCTAGGTACCAATAAAGCAATTTAATGTTATCTCATTCTAAAATTGTATAAATTGAATAAAATTGTTTGTTAAAATATTATGCAATATATAAAAACAATATACAAATGACAGAACAAAAATATTTGTATAAATCGTTGATATTAACGAAAAAGAAAAATTTCTATTTTATATACACATACAATTACATAGGTAATCTAGATGCTAAATTTTTAATCAGAAGATTTAATTTTAAACATTTACATTCTTTTAAAGCAAATAAAACAACTTTTAGCTCATTAATCATACATCAACACAATTATAACAATTAAATTAAAATCAAAATAGTTGAAAATAATGATTTGATTTAGATGTGACTGTTTTGTTCAACATTTTAATTTTAATCAGAAACAATGATAGATGTTATAATTATAAGCTACGAAATATGAAAATAATTGAGTCTTAAATATTTTTATGGAAAATTGAAGAAATTTAGGTGAATCATAATCATGTACAGATAATGTTGATTATTTAAAAAAATCTATTTTTACAATGTTTATTTAATAAAATGTAAGATTTAAATACCTAATCAATATTAGGTACATAAGATTAATTGTTTTAAATATTTTAATTAATTTTAAATTGCATAGTGTGATAAACAGGGTGTATGAAAGCAATACCTAATATTTGTTCAATGAGTAGCATCTTATTAAGCATTTCAGATTTGTAATATCAAAGGATTTATTATAATATATTCTTATAAGTCCTCTAAGAGATCTAAAATACATTTGTCATTAAATGTACTTCATAACATTTTTTTTTTACATACATTTATAATTATTTAGGATAAATGCATATTCTTCTTAAATAGAATTCAAATAAAAAAATTATCTGTAACTTAAATAGTTTCATAAGATTGGGCAAAACTTGAAAAATATTAATAAATAAATATATATATAATATGCAAAATCATGCAAAATAATTTTAATCAATCTGATAATAAATAAGCATTTTCTGAAATACAATCAAATTTTTATTTGAAAATATATGATATTTTTAGTATAAAACATAATATCTTGACAAATCATATAAATAAATAAGAGCATACGTATTTTATTACTCAGGATACATGGAACTATATAGGGAATATTTAAAATTGTACAACCAATTAAATAAGTACTCTTAATAAAACACTTAACATTAAATAATGATCTATAATAATTAAACATTAACAGACATAAAATATGTCATGGATTGGATTAGTTTATAATTGTAAATAAATTTAATTTTTTTTGTACATTATAATTACAGTCGAGTCCAGAATAATTCATATCTCAAGCAGCATAAAATACATTTGATTAATGTATTTTAACTTAAATATCACAAAATAATATAACTTATAAACACTTCAAGAGGTAAGAAAAAAAATATTCTATAGTCTAAAAGTTATATTATAAAATTATAAGATGTATAGTTATTGGGATTTAACTGTAAACTTTAACTGAAGCTAAAATGTAGTATACTTTGTTTCATAATTTATGAAATGTCATTCATTGTAATAATATATTTCAGTTTTTTTAAATTAACAATGAATGTACATAATATACATACATACTATTATCTATTTTATATATAAATATTACTTAAGCATCTTATTTACAGTTTTAGTTAATAATTATTTAATGAATTCATAAATATATTTAGAACTGTTATGAGTGGAATTTTTATTGCAAAATGTAATCAGGTAACTTAATTTGTTTATTTAAAAATTATATTTTACATACGTTTATCAATTAAATTTTACAGATTTGATGAATATTATCACAATTTATGAATCCATAAAGAGTAGAATATCAAACATGTAATTAATGTTTATTTTAATATTTAAATTTAATTATTAAGTAGTATTTATTTTTTAAATAAGATCTAATATTATAACAACCAAAGGAACATTACTTTTGAAGTTCAACAACCATAGACCAGATACATATATTATATATATATTTTTTTTAATTAAGAGCTTTGGCAGCTGAGCTTTGCTTACAGTTTTTACTTATTAAATTATCAAAGCAAAAATATTTTAATTAAATAGAAAAATAAATAAAATGGTCAAAACAACACTTATAAATTGTTTTTTCAGCAGCAGTGCTTCTAAGAGTAAACAATAAAATAATACAATTAACATAATATATTCATAGAGTAATAATAAACAATATTATTTTAACGCTTCTTGCAAATCAGAATATATTTTAATGAATTTTCATCTCATGTCTTTTTATATTAAAAAATAAATACATATTTATACAAACTTAAATATTTTCTGTATCAATTAAAAAATATTTAGCAGCCAAAATAAGCACATGCTACGCAAGTAAAATAAAGTAAAATGTATAAGCGGTATCTTCACACCACAGACAGTATCAAGGAAATCTACTAAAGCACATGAGCATCAAATATATTTTTTATATCTGAGCATTTGTACACTTACTTGATCAGCTTGAGGGGCTAAAGTATGTTTACTCATAACTATAGTTGTAGTTTTTTGAATATCACCTGATTTTGGCCCACCAGGAGATTTAGGTTTTATAGAATTTGAATCAGTTGAGTTGAGCGTCAACATTTCAGCAGCTCGCACTACATCCAAAACCTAAAAATCAATTTGATAAAAAAATCCATAATCTTAAGACTCTAGTTATTAATAATTACTTTTTCTTGGGTAGACTTTTCTTTGACCTCGTCTAATTCCATATTTTCTAGTTCTTCCTTAAGTAATTTTTCTTGGTTTTCCCATTCAGCTAATTCTTTTTTAATTTCCATTTCTTGTTTAATTACTTCAGAATCATCATCATCTCTATCTAAACTAGAGACACTCTGAGAAATCGATCTACTCTCTCGCCTAAGTTTACCCTCATTGACCAGTCGTTCGACTTCTGCTTTATCATAACCTTTACATACAATCATTTGTATTTGTTGACCAGCAGTCCGCAAACAGTTAACAGCTTCTTGGTGTGTAACACCCAATAGGGATACATCATTCACTTCTAAAAGACGCATACCGACCTGAACAAATAATAATATACTATATACTAGAAATTAAGATATTTAAACACAAGTATAAGAAAACAGCATGATAAAGTAATTTATAATATTTATAGTATACAAGATGATTATTTTTTCATTAACCACTCTTTATTTCAAAAAGTTATAGCCCAGCAGATCATATTTAACTCAGTCAGTTTGAAAATTAGAGCGAATCGACCAATTATGAAACTTGATGGTAAAAACATTATTTGTGTTTATATGTGTTTTATGATTATTTAGTTTTTAAGTGAGTTATGAGCATTTTTATTTTACGCTATATTATATACGCATAACTCACTAAAAAATTGAATTACTCTAAAAAAAAACTCATATACAAACACAGATAATGTACTTAACATCAAGTTTCATAATAGGTCAATTCACTCTAATTTTTAAACTAACAGAGTTACACGCATTTTCCTGGGTGTAAATTTGTTATGTTGACAACAAATGGCTGTGTAGTGTCTACTTAAAAACTATGTAAAAAAAATATTAATACTTTTTGAAATAATGAGTAGTTCTTGATAAAAAATCACACTTTATAATTTAAATTAAGTTTACTTTTAATCGTCCATCTCTTTTGGCTGCACCACCAGAGTTTATCTTTGAGATGAAAACACCTTCATCAGTTTTATCAAGTGGATTACCTCGATGGCCTCGAAGACCACCCTTGATATGCATGCCAAGTTTTTCATTTGCTTCCCGGACAATTGTCAATTCCTGTTAAATTTATGACATTGGTTATTATTATGAATAATGTTTAATATATACCACAGTCCACAATACATTTAAATACCAATGCATTGTATACCCCCCAGAAAACAGTTCAGCCCCCCACTGAAAAATATGTATGATATAATTAAGTCATAAAATATTATTTTTAAAAGAGCTACATCAAAGAATTTATAAAGAAATTAAAATTTTTGTACATCATTATTCATTATGAATATAGTTGTTGAAGGTCTGTGATTAAACATTATCTTTCATAAGGTACATAAAACATATTTAATATTATTCTTAAAACATTTTTAATTATTCAAAAGTTTGTGCATATTATCTGTTTAGACTTTTAGAGCATACAATATAAAAACTTGTGTACTATATAACTAATAGCTATATTATATTATATGATACGAAAATATTTATATTTTATTTAAATAACCTCAGTATCTGTTGAAAAAACGTTAGCTCATATAAAAAAAGTATTTGCCCCACCTCTTGGAAAAAATTCTAGTGTCGTGCCTGATTATTACCAACTCATTTATATAAATAATAAAGCACCTTAATTTGTTATCTAAAACACTATTTAATTGTAATTTTAGGAATGAAACCCTTTAAAAAAACAATATTTATTATAAATGAATATATTTACTTATAGCAATGATATAGATTTTATGATCAAAATATTTGCTAAAAAAATTATGATCTATATGCGATTATGTTACAGCCTCATCACGTTTTATTACAAATATTGACTTTGTAGGGACAACACATTTTTGATGCAAGTATCTTGGGATTGATTTTAATGTTTTTTTTTAGTCAAATCAGAGATGAGAGGGCATATTAACAGTACTATTTGGTTGTTTTGGGTCTAGTTATTTAAGTTGGTCGTACTATTAGTATTAGACAAGGGAAAATAATAATTTTAATTACTTGGAAGTTGTCTGGAAGAGGGTCGTGTTGTACTGTAAGAGTAATTTCTTCAGTTGGTTTTAAAAGAGTTAGTACTGCGTCTTGATGTGTCATTTTTGTGACATCCTCTTCATTTACTTTTAATAAACGGTCACCCATACGTAACTTTCCTGAACTTTCAGCTATGCCACTACGAACAATCTATAACCATAAAATAGTAATAATAATAAAATAGTTTTGTTAATATACAAGAATAAAATATAACACACTACACTACATTTACTAATTAATATTTGAATACTAGTATATATTTACATGAGAAATAAAAATTCCATGTTCTTGTAATCCAAATGGTATGCACGGATGATCTGTTCCTCCAATTATACTGAAGCCCCAAGAACCTCCTTCTTTTACTAACGTGACGTTCTAATAAATAAATAAATAAAAATAGTTTATGCAATTTATCATTTACAATAAGTTAATATTTTTTTAAGTTATAAATATTTATAAAATTTTGATAACTGACACACAAACATTTGTTTATAATATAAATTTAGTGACACATCATTTTGCAATCTACGTGAATTTATATACCTACCTGAGTTCTTCCTTATAACCTTCACCGTGCTTGCATGTTTAAAATCAAAATTGATTGTAAATATTTAAGTCTTATAAATGTATATAGCTAAGCAGAATTTTAATGACAGTATTAATAAAACAACCATGCAATATAAAAGTTCAAATTATAAGCATCACCAACATTTCTAATGTACATTATTAGAAAGTTAAATTATAAAATAATAAATTGGATAATATTATACATGAAATTATAAAATAATTTAAACAATAAATGTTTCAATATATTTTAAATAAAAGTTTTTATATACGTTTATAGTATTCAATAAAACTAAATAAAAGCTATTATAATATGGAAACATTTGAATAAATTATTAAATAATATCAATTTAATAAATTATCAAAACGTTAGTTTTATATTTTGAACATAACAATATTATGATAAATAATAATAATGGCAATACATTGAGTTGATAACTAATATTAATAGAAAGAGAATCAAGAAATGTATTAGTTTTAATGATATTTTTCTTATAACATTAGATTCTAAATAAAGTCTGAAAAGTACTTTGAAGTGGTTCATAAGTATGATGATTGAGGAAGTAGAAATATGATTTCTTTTTCCTAGATAGTATGCGCGAAGAAAAACAACTACCAATAATCAAAATTTTACTAAGAAGCATTAGACTAGGTAAATATAAACAGAGTTACGTACAGTGACTAACATCCAAACATCTTTAGATACTGTTTAGAAATTCATATTTGAAAATAATACAATGGGATTTAGTAATATGCATAAAAAATTATGTAGACAGTTATGTTTAAAATGCAATAGTAATAATTATTATGACAACACACCAGCCAGCTTATGTTGTATTGTTAAAAGATAAATTTCAAAGGGATCATGCAGTTTTAGTAATATAATTTATAAACAAAGTTGTATAAACTCATGTTTGTGTGTCAAAAAAATTAAAATATAAATATAAATAACATATTGAAATTATACAGTTATATAGCAAGACATAATTGAACAAGTCAT
Source organism: Acyrthosiphon pisum (assembly GCF_005508785.2). Taxonomy (NCBI): domain Eukaryota; kingdom Metazoa; phylum Arthropoda; class Insecta; order Hemiptera; family Aphididae; genus Acyrthosiphon; species Acyrthosiphon pisum. The sequence goes on along the minus strand of NC_042495.1, from coordinate 103,854,465 downwards.
GCAAAGTATTAATTTGATATTGTTTGTGAAATAGTTTTTTTTATAAATATTATTTATCTTTAAACCACATACACACACACACACACTTTTCATGCACATTTATTATATCAGTCACTTTTCATGCCTTAATAAACTATACAGTCATGAAAAGAAAATTATACACCATCACCGAATTTAATAATGATGAATAATTTGTTATTGATTTACTTACCTCAATAATGACAGATTTAGCTAAATCGTTATCTGTCACCCTAGTCACCACAGTTTCAGTAAATGTACTTTTGGTTATAGTTTCAGTGACACGACCTAAAGTAGTTGGGCTCTCCCTGAATTCTATTCCATTCAAAGTGCTGGGCTTTTTGATAGTTAGTGTAGTAACTACAGCTACTGGCTGCTCAACTTGATTTCCACCGTTCTTTTGAAAACGTTGTGGAATCATAGCTTCAAAATCTTCGTTGGTCAACGGCTTAGGCTATTATATAGCGAAACAAGGTACCCCAATAAATTGATTTATTAATAGTTTATAGTTATAAATAAAAATGAAGAACGTGTGCATAAAACCATAACAAAGTTTGTGTGTCAATTTTAAAGTTAACTAATACCAATCGAAATAATAAATATAAAAATTTACTTGTACGCTTTCAGAATCGGAACTGATAGACGATGACTGAGAAACTAATTTCCTTGGTGCAGGTTTTGGTGGAGTTTGTGGTGGTGCTGGAGGAGGAGTCTTTGGTGACATGTATGAACGAGATTTAGTGGACGCAATACTTGGAGAAATAGAATTATGAGATTCAGAATCTGAGTATCGAGCATCAACTATTCGCTCACATACAAGACGAACAAATCGTTCCAATCCAGTTAACATTGATACAGCTTGATCATGACGGGCACCAGCCACATCAATACCATTTATCTTTATTTATCATAATAATTATAAAATATAATACATTTATTATAAAAAGTAATATCAAAAGAATTTTTTTTACATACCGATATTACTTGATCTCCAACTTGTAATTTTCCATCTTTTTCAGCAGCACCACCTTCTGTAATTCTTGATATAACAATTGGCTAAAAATGAATACAATATATAAATTATATTTTTTTAAAAGTTATTAATTAATAATAATTATTACCTCATTATTTTCTTTGCAATGACTAGAACTTTTTCCGCCAGCTATGCTAAATCCAAGACCATTCTGGTCTCTGATTAAAGTCGTATACACAATTTGTTTTTTTGTTGAATCTAATTCTTTTAAAGGATCTGGAGTTTTTCGATTCTTTACATAAATAATAAAATATATGTTTATAAGATTAATCTGCATGTAGATTGTAATAAAATTTTGGAAAATTACCCTATCTAAAGTATAGCCATTCGTATGTTCATAATTGTTGTGATGTGAGATAACACTCGGGGCTCGACTATTACTCAAACTGGATGAAGCCGATTCACCTGGAATGTGGATAGCCCAATCTTTTGGTTGTGGGTTGGTTTCTCTTAACACTTGAAGTACTAAAACTGACCCACAAGAGCGCAAAACTTCAACAGACGTGTAATGATCAACATCAACTAATGACTGACCATTGGCTGTAAGAACTTTGTCTCCAACCTAAACAGAAAAAAAATTAAATTTTAAGACTTCATTTTAGAATTAGTATAAAAATTTACTCTAAGCCCAGCTAATTCAGCAGGTCCATCAGGCGTAAGTCTGGACACAAAAATGCCTTCATCATTTCCTTTGAAAGGTGTTGAATTTCTACCACCAGCAATTGATAATCCCAGACCAGCAGATGTTCTTTCAATTCTAACTTCAAATAATTCTTCTTTTCCTACCATTTCACCATCTACAACAAGAATACAAGTAATGTTTATATTACATATTATACAACAATAATATGCAATATAAATTGAATCATAAAAACAGACCAAATTTTTTGTAAGTTAATATTCTAACACGTTTAGGATAAGTTTTTTTTTTTCCATTTGGCATGTGTTTAACAGTTGACATAAAAATTGATTTCATTATGTACCTTTTTAAAGAACAAAAACACAATAAATGTATATTTACCTAGAGCAGTTTGATCTACTAATGACTCTGGTGGAGTGGGAAATAGTACCGAACTTTTATCTTCAGATAAGGAGTTTGACGTGTTTTCGTTTTCAAGACTAACCAATTGTGCCTCCTATCAAAATAAACAAAAGAATAAACAAATACACTTGAGAATAATTAAATTTGTTCAGTATGAAATGATAAATAATAGTATAAATATCAGGTTTACTTTAAATGTTTAGTTTTACTTAATAATTATACCTGTTGTTCAATTAAATTAGCATCTATAGTAATTCTTTTATTTTTCAAATGATGAGGCGTGTCTCTTCGATGTAGTTTCATAGGCCTATTTTGGATATCAGCATCAAAATTTGAAGATGGGTGGAAAACTACACTCTTTTCCTTTAAAATGATCAAAAATATTAGTGACACTATTCATAGTTTATTTAATTTACTTAAAATAAATAAATACAATGCTATTTATGAAGAAATAAGGTAAATAAATAAATAATAATAATAAACCTCGTAGTTGGTATCTTCTTCTAAAATACTATTTGTTTCTACAATGGATTCTACTTCTTCTGAATGTTTTTCATTTATCACTTCATTTCCATTACTTTTTTCCTATGAATAAAAATTATAATAATATTTAACTAAAATATAAAATATATTTTCTTACTGTAGAATCATCTCCTTTTTGACTGTCAGTTAAACTGCTTTCATTACTTCTGGTTTTACCAAACAGCTTTGTTGCTTTAGCTTTCAGCTCTCTGGGATGGGGAGTGTTGTGTCGTACAAATGATGTCTGAAAATAACAACCACATAAAATATTTAGGATATATAATTATTAGAGATGAATATATATTTGTTTTTAGTGGGAGTAGGACAAGGTCAACTATCAATGAATGGAAGTTAATTGACCAATCCATACAATGTGCAACTTATTTAATATTTAGTTTCTATGCATCTTAAAATATATTAAATAATGTAATTTATATTTAAATAAATTGAAAAGATACATTGTCATAACTTGTGCTTGGATTTGTATGTAAATAGAAAAAAATATATTTTAGTGCAAGCTAACAACTTTCATATGCAATAAATGTTTAGATGATCAATAAAATTAACTAATTTTTGCTTTCAAACATAGTAATATGCATTATTTTAGTGATCGATATTTTCAACTAAAATTTTAAAATGTATAACACGCAGTGTATAATTTAATTTAATTTGTTATGAATATTAAAAATTAAAAATGTTTATAACAATGCAATAATCATTATTTATTTGGTTGTCTTTATCATCTACGTTATAATGTGTGGGAATGTGAGATACTGGGATACTATCAGTTATCTGTTTTCAAACTTTATTGAAATCAAGACAATGAAAAAATATATTATGCTGTTAAGTTAACAGTAAATTAAGTAATTATAACAAAAATGTAAATAAATATTTTTAAATATTAAAAATGTCTATGTACTTTAGCTGTAATTACCCTTCTAGAGTGTTAAATTTAGTAAATTTACTATTTGAAGATCAATTCTTAGGAATTTATACAAAATGTTTTAATCAAGTGTTTCCTAAAAATAAATACCTATTTATATTCCTAAAAAAGGTAGCATGGAATGAGAACCAATTAGTTGGATGGGTATCAGTGAGTTGTTACCAAAATTAGCTTTGGCCCATGAAAAATCGAAAGGCATTGCTTGGGCACACCCTACATACGTATGCGCATAAAGAAATTTAACGATATGAAGAATCTATAATTACTCTCAGTTTGTTTCATATTAATGCGTTCAACGCCGCCCATGATTTCAGAAATGTCCGAAAAAACAAAAACAAAAACCACCCATACTTTTAAATTTAGAGTTCATTGTCAATGGCCTATCTAAATTTCAGTTTATTAAAAAAAATTTGATTTAATTATAGCTTATATGAACGTATAAGTTTTTGATGTGTTAACATGTCACCGGCCTGTTGGAATAAACTCTGTTGACGCGTATACGCGCCAGCGGGGTTGTTAGTGTTAAAGTACATTAACATAGGTACGATCAAATTTATAGGTAAGAATACTTTCTAGAGCATCCCGAAAATAATATTTTTTGATATTTAAATTTTGAAGCACCTTATAAACATTTTAAAATGTATACAATTTTCCATAACATCCTCATAAGGTAGAATTATTATTCTTAAATTATTCTGGTATCAACAACATTTATTAATTGGTTTTCACTATACTCATATGTTAGGTTAAATATTCTTATCTGATTTATTATACTACATGAATAACTATTAATAACATACATTTGTATTGGGTTCAGTCTTGATGTCACCAGTGAACTGAACGGATGTTGTCCTGGAATTTGCCTTGTTTTCCCATTCGTTTTCATCTGCTTCACTGGTCGGCTCTTCATCTGGTGGCGAGCACAATGTTTGGTCATAGTCACCAGTGATCAAGCCTACAAAGAATGTGCATGCCATGCGCGCAGATATAGTAAGCATAGAATGTGCTTAGATTATAATATAGATTTAAGTATGTGTAGATAGTAGCATAAGATAGATATTATGAAATTATTATCCTAATTGCACTTTTTGATCAATTTTGTGGCTAAAGAGAATACAACAAACAGAGCTACGTGAGAAATAGATAAAAAAAAAAAAAGTAAATACAATTGCTATGATTGTTTTGATTGAAAATATTATACCTATTTTAAGACTTTTAATAGCTATACTTTTTTTTACTGATTTGTACATTATTACATTATTACAAAATTAAAATAGAAATATTATGGTGATAAAATATTAATACAGATTTGCAATATTTTATAATATTAATATAATTAAAAATACGTGCAAAATGTCATGCTACTTTTTATTGTATTTAAATACAAATTTAAAAAACCATACCATTTGCTTCTCCTCTAATTTCAAGCTGAGGCAACAGAAAACAAGTAAGTACTTGTTCGCCAGTTTTTTCATCTTCATCTGTTTGGAAGTTGAGCATAGGTTGAGCTTGGTTTTTTGATAGCCAAACTGCCTTTAAATTGAGGCTGGCCAAAGAAAATGGCAAATATTGTAAACTAAAAATAAAACAATTATAATTTTTTGTGAATAATTTATTAAAAAAATATTATTCTCTATATTACTTGTTCCCAGAAACATCTAGTACATGCAATTCAACACAATTCCCAACTTCATTTGGAAGATATTGTAATTTATTATCCCTCAATGATAGAATACCCAATTGACATAAATTACCTAAAACAATGTTAACAATATTAACAACATTTGTGTTTTTTAAGACAGTGCTTTTAAAATAGTAATAATAACAAAAAACTGAATTGTATCTTACTAACATTATTATACTTAGAACATTGAAATACATTTTTTTTTTTTTTAATATTAAAAATATACGTTTTGTCAGATACATTAAATTTAATATAATTCATCTTTTAAAATACTAATTACATTATTTGATCTGCTCAACATAATTAAATTTGGTTATTTTAAAACAAACAAAAAACCATAAAATACTCAAGCTAAAAGTTTTTGGAAATTATAGTCTTATCTAATTATGATTTCTAAGTATACTATTTTAGGTAACTGAAATGATAGTGTATTAAAAAAAAAAAATAATAATAATAATTAATTAATTTACCAATATCAGTCGGTAGACAATGCAGACTGTTTCGATCTACATTAAGATTTGTCAGGTTTACAAGTCTCCCAATCGTTGTTGGTAACTCAACCAGAAAGTTTTCTGTAAGTATAAGTTCTTGAAGATTTTCACAACTGTAATTAAATATAAATAAGAATGTTGATAAAAACCCTCAATAATATCAAGTCAGGTTAAAAGATCATAGTCATATTAAGATTTTTAAAATCACATTTATGAATTAATACACAACATTAGTATATTATTTCAAATAGTTGAGAATTTAATCTTAAAACAGTTTATTTATAGTTTAGTGTCAAACTTATATAAATATAATAAAAAATTAAAAAAAAAAAATGTATTTATTGGGCTACTTACCATCCAATGCGATCATTTAACATAGTTAATCTATTTAGGTCGACTTTTAATATCATTAGACGAGTGAGTTCACCAATACCATTTGGAAGGGTTTCTATTACATTTTGAGACAAATGCAGATCGGTTAAGTTTTCTAGACCACCAATTTCTTCTGGAATGTCTTCTAAACGATTTTCAGAAACATCTAGACAAGCTAATTGCTTAAGATTTCCTATTTCCTATTTAAAGACAATAAATATTATATTATACACTAAAATTTAAAAATAATATTGTGTAATATTAAACTACTACATAATAAAAAACTATAATTACTGCAGGCAAATGCTGCAAATGATTATGATCCAGCCAAAGTTCTTGGAGAACTGGAAGATTACCAATGTGATGTGGCTAAAATATTTATAAAACGATTAGCATAGACTTAAAATATTGGTTTAAGTCAACAATATTGTTATATAATTAATATATTTACTCACCAGATGATCTATTTCATTATCCCCCAAATCTAATCGTTCTAAACGTGTTAATTGTGATAGTGATAATGGTAAAGATGTCAAAAGATTTTCTCGCAGCTCTAGTGATTTTAAATTTGTTAACCTTTAAAATAAAAAAAAAATCACTTTGATGTGCAGACAAAACAATGGGAACAATATTTAAATATTAAACAAAAATATCAATTTGAGTGCATACATATGCAAAATAATATAAGGAATTAGTACTTATAAACTTGGAAATTATATTTAGTAATATCGTTAAATTGCTAATAACTATACAACTAGAATTTATTTAGATTTTTAAACATTTTAATTAAGAACATTTATTTTCAATTATTATAGTATTTGAGAATTTGAAAAAGTAACAAATACTTTAATTTAAGTATACAAAAAGTTTTGAAATTTTTCAATATGAAAAGTAAATTAATTTACTAAATTGAATAAATAAAAAAAATGTATTTTGTACTTGTGATAGATAAAAAAAGAGTTGTATAAATATTAATAATAAATTATATAGTATACAACATTATAATATCAGCTTTCAGTTATGAAAATTATACTTAATGTTTATATTTTATAATTAGTTGATTAATATAATAAAATAAAAGACTATTAATAATTTGTCGGTAGTATGTGTAGATAATTATTTAGGAGGCCTTGCAGTATAAAAGTATTATAAATGTACAACATAATAATGTATAACTTAATTTAATATTTTAATTTTTTTATATAATTTATATCATGTTTTGTAAATTAGTTATTGACTATATAGATTAAAATGTTTTATTAAAAATGCATTAATGATTTAATCAACAATTAAAAATGAATACATGAAATGAATCTAAAATACATGATATTAATTAAATTAATAACAAAATGGTGTTTTAAGATCTAATAATTAATTCCATCATAATAATTGTGTATATAATGTATCATAAATAAAATCAACTTACAGCCCAAAATCTGCAGGTAGATTACTTAATGACATATCATTAAGTCCTAATGTAGTGAGATTATGTAGTTGTGAGAATCCAGATGGTAATCTAAGACAATAAAAATAAGAACAATAAGATAAAATTAAAAGGATTATTATCTAAATTACTCATTACACTTACTTAGGAATAGGGTTACTACTGAAGTCTGCAACTTGCAGTAATCTCAGACTTCTAATTTCATCTGGTATATCAGGTATGTCTAAAAAAAAATATTGGAACATCAATAACTAATAAGTGCAAGTTGCTGTATATACTACATAATATACTTATTTTGTAGGACAATATAATATTATAGTTTTTTAAATTATTAATTAATTTTAAAATTTTAAATAAATTTATGTTATAATATTTATACTTGACTAATATTTTTTTTAACTCCAAGATATATATATATATTAATAAAATTCATTTTGGTTAATTATGATTTATGATATTATAATGATTAGAAAATATTATTATTTTTATGCACACATGTGATTATTACCTACTTTGTGCAGTATTAATTATCAAATGGTTTCCTACAATATTTGGCAGAAATGTAATTTGACAAAAGTACATATTTTTATTTATGTATGACAATATGACAATATTACTTATTTTTTAACAGCTTTTTTATTTGTTTTGTAATGCTTATAATATAATTATTATGTAATTGTTATTTAATGAATTATGCTAAAGTTGTTTTGAAATTGTTTGTCATGTACTTCCCCAGACAGCAATTTTTTGTTTAATAATATTATTATAACATTATAATAACGAATAATATTAGTATAACGTTATTATAATACTATTAAAATATTATCATTACAAAATGCTGTTTGGGTCCCACACAGCATTTGAGCAATGATAATATTTTGTGAATATTTTGGAGTGCTTGAATAATGAATATTTGACTAATAATATTGTATAAATATTTTATTCTCATAAAATAATAAAATATTGCACAAAAATATTGACACAATATTTTTAAAATGTTTCTATGAAAATATAGAATAAAATATGATTAAAATGTTTTGTTAATGTTTTTTACAAAATATTTTTCAAAAGTGAACTTCTTGGGCAAAAAATATAAATAAAATATTTCCTTATTATTAACGCAACTTTTTCAAATATTTTGACAACTATATTGTTTTCCTGAAAATATTTATACCATAGTTGGGAAATATTAAAATGCTGTGTGGGATTGTACTCAACCAGTCAGTAATAAATAAAGACAATAATATAAAATTGTAATTCTGACTATCCAATATCTATTATATTAGGTGCCCAGTCCCCCATAAAATATCCAAATTTTTGTACTACACACATAGTCCCAAATCGGTCAAATCTAAATTATTTCTAAATAAACACTTAAAAAACTAGTATACTATATACGATATACCACCGTTCACTACTAAGCTGATAATAATAAAAATAGCTACTCTCAATAACAATGAATAGTTTATAATAATAACTATAAGAGTATAAGATGTGTAACACAAAATATTGTTGACTTTGTGTATGAGTAGAATGTAGATAATTATTAAAATGGGGTTTGGCAAAAAACAATTAAAATATAAAAAAAATGTGAAGATATAAAATTATACTTAATATTATTATAAAGATTTAATTAGAATAACACACTTTTAAGCTTCATACTACACAAAGTGTGTCGTAGTACACACAATTTAAGGGACTGAATTTAGGGCCATATAATTTACTACCATATTATTTATTTTTAAATTAATCGATAGATAATAAATCGATTAATTCATGGAATATCCGATTGACCGGTAAAATCGATTAGAACCTATAATTGATAATCGGTTGTGTAAAAGAATAATCGCGCAGGCCTAATATTATATCCTTTTAAATTTTTGGTGAAAAAGCTATCTATGCATAAATGAGGAAACTGGTTTGGGAAAGGACATGCCCACTACAAGTATTGTTATTGTGCATGTAAACATATAATAAAAATATTATTTATTTAACCAACTTATATACTTAGTGGGTTTCAATGTGGAGTAATCAAACAGCCGATTTTTAAAGTTAAATGATCAAATACATAACTAACAAATTAATAGGTAAAAATCAATCTTTAATAAATTGAAATTAAGAAGTTAAAAAAAAAAAATACTTCCACAATTTCATCACTGTCTAATTCCTAACACTTTTTAATAGTTTTCCTCGTATATATGTTACGTATATTTATTACACATTTATACGGTGTACAGTTTCCAAGGGTATAATAAAAGTAATATCTAGACGAATATAGTTTTTTAAGTTTATTAATATTTCGAGTTTTATGGGCGTATATTATATAATTTATATTTTAAATACCCCTACTACAAAAATGCTATGTTTACTTAATAGTAAATGGCATATTGAGCACAAGCTGAATCACGGTAAAATTTCTGGTATTAGTATTCTAAATACTGTTCAAAAAGTAGATAATGCATATTTCAATACAAAAAAATCTGGGATCGGATACTCCAAAAATACAGCGTTTAAAGTTCAAATAAAGTGGTTATAATAGTTAGCTATATCATAACAAGTAGGGTCATTGGTAATTGGATGTAGCCCATTCCCGTGTTTTATCAACGGCTCCCGTTTTTCAAAAAGGGTCAATTCTCTAACGGCTCCCGCCAAGAAAGATTTTACAAACAGGTAACTTCTGACTTAGGACTGTCTTAACTCTCAAAAGAAATGTGGTTAAAAATGTATTGGTGTTTTTTTTTACAGTAATATTCTAAGTAAATTACAAAAAATATATAAAAAAAATCTAATATTGTGAATTAAATGTTATTAAAATGATATTAAATTTTAAAAAGAGAAAAAATCGTAAAAAAATGTATGTATAATACGTAAAAATAAAAATATAAACAAATCATACATTGGGTAAATTTATGAGGCACAATTTTTTTTATATAATCCAAACCTGTTATTTCATTTGATGAGAATTCGTCAATGATGTTTCCAATCAGCCCCTCGATTTAGGTGTATTTATATTTTATGTATATATTTTTCAATTTCAATTTAAATTATACAACGATAACCGGTATATTGGTATATCAACCCCAATCAGTTTACCAATATATACCATCAGCCGTTTTGGAATTTACGTGTTCATAATATTTTTTTCGACGGGAGCCATTTGGGAATTTACTTGTTCATAAAACCTTTTTAGATGGGAGCCGATCGGGAATAAGCGAACAATAGATGGGAGCCGTTTGGGATGTGTCGATATCATTGGTACCTACTACCTATAGGTTAGATTAGAGTTGTTTTGGGTTTTTTTCATTAGGTAAATCATTTAATTTAAATGTATATAAATACTAATTGATGCGTTAATATTGTGCAACATACATATTTCATAAATCAAATTAATTTCAGTTAAATTTTTCCTTATACTTAATTAAGTACTGCTTTTTTTCCTAGGAATTATTTAACGCGAACATTCTGGAAGTCTACAGTACAAACAGTACCACTACATATACAGTATATACTTTCACACTGTCACCTATAGTATTTTATTACTTTTACTAACTAATATCGAGAAAATCTGTTTTTAAATCACCCGCTTCTTTGCCACACCAAGTATTTAAAAATTAAAAGTAGATATTTAAAACAATTATATAGGTACTATTGCAATTTTCAACTGGTTTAATTATTATTATTTTGTTAATTAAGTATGTGCTTGTTAATGTTTTAAGTTTGTTCACAGAGGGTTTGATGACACAGAAATAAATACATTATTAGTAATAATAATAATAATAAATATTATACCTATACAAATAAGTAGTTATAAATAAATGTCTACCAATGTAGAATGGAACATTTAAGAATTTAGAATTCTTTTTAAAATACCCATCTACGGTTTTTACCTTTTTATATGTTTCTTTCTTTCAGGGAATTAAATTCTTTAGATCCTTTAGCAAACACAAGGTTGGCTTAAACATGCACGCATAATAATATACTATTTTTTTTTATGATTATACTTTTAAAACAAATTGATGGTAAAAAGATAAATCAAAGCTATTCATACATTATAGTTCTATAAATATATTTATAGATTAAATACCATATGCCTGCATACAGCTAGAGTCTAGTCAACATAAATAAATAATACAATTTCAAACACGGACGAACACGATGGCACAAAAATGTCATCTAATGCCAAACAATAATATGATTTTATTTGCCAACAACCTTATTATTATACAGGTAAAACAAGGTGATTGACCCTTATAGCTGGAGCCTACTGCAGAGTATATAATAACTAAAACCAGTTTTCAGTCACTGACAAGGATGAGTGAAGTATGCTGCTGGATAAATACAGCCAGTCTACTTGAATTACCAATCAAATGAATAACACTCTGGGCCCGAAGACATCGGAATAAATCGATTGTTATTATTCTTAAGATCCAGTTTTTGAATAGACCGTTAAAAATAAAAAGAACAATAATTATTATTTCATAGAATCATATTACAAGCGGAGATGACGAAAAATAAATGATGATATAATATCATGTACTCATTAAAAAAAAAAAGTATTCTTTCGAAAAACTTATTTATTTAATAGAAAACAATTATACTTGGGCACTTGACGTTAACATATAAATTATTACTTTTGAATATTATAGTTTTTATTGGTGTTGTAATAATAATAATAATATCATTCAGAACATAAATTACACGCTTAAAAAATATGTAAATATTTGTTGAAGCCTGGAATGTTTATTAATTACATATTTTTAATGGTAAGTACAAATTATTTGTAAAAAAAAGCACCTAAGTAGGCCAAATTAATTAATTAATAATTATTATTAATTTTCTAGCCGATGAAATAATGGTTGGTAACAAATATAATAACAATAATAGGCATTATTTGATGATATTATTATCTATTCATTTTTTTAAAGACAAAATAGATAGAAAATGTGTCATATTTTTATATTATAATATTAATGCAAATATTAATTATTCAACAATCGAATAAGATATTAATTATTGCAAATGATAAATTCGTTTTCACGTGATTTGCAATAAAATAAGACATATTTTATTTTACATATTTTTACATATTTCGTCATAAATACATATTTTTAAATACTTTGTAAAATGGTCGCTTTTTTTTACATATTTCGTAAATTTTGACAATTTTGGTGGCTCAGTAATATTTTACATTTTTATTTCAATAATGGTACTCGGCAAATTGTAAGTGTATAATGTACCTATATAGGAAATAAGTAGGTTAAAATAAATATTAATAACTTGATTTTAGTTTATCTTATCTGCTTCTGTTCGATAACCATAATGATCTTAGATTATACTTTATGTTCAACAATTATTTGACAAAATATTCTTACGAATTTACAACAGTACCCATCAGACTATCAGTTCTTGTGTTCATTCATTTGATTCAAAATGGTCCTATTTGGGTTTCTATTGATGACTAAGTCATTGTTAAGACCAAATCACCTTACATTTAATTTTGAAAATTTAAAACAATATATGGTTTGTCATTGTTTCACTTTAAATTGATTAAACATTAATTGTATTTCAATTTAACGACATATTTTTTTTTACTATTGTATATTTTTTAATTTTTACCACAAAATATTATATTTTTTAAATTAAATTAATTAGACATAAAAAACAATTAATTGTACCTGTTATTAAAAAATTATTTGGAATTGTATTTTAATTTAAAACTTTAACATAATTTTTTTATTTTTCTTAGTAGATATTTTTTATTTTATACTACATATTTTGGCAATTTTAATTACATATATATGTACATATTTTTGGTTTTTTATTACATATAAATCCCAGCCCTAGTCATAACCAAGACTACAAGAGTCTCAACAAAATAATTTTAAAAAAAATTGAATGGTCAATTGCAAATTTCAATTTGTTCTCAGAATCTCGCATCACTAGTTCGATAGGTTCATTGGAAAAATAAACCACGGAATGTGGATAATCCACAGTAAAATATTAACCGACTATGTATAATAAATAATAATACCAAGGTTTTAACATTTTTTTAAATATTTTTGATACACACATTATAATAATACTATGTGAATAAAATACACTATAAACAACGCCTATAACGGTCGCAGACGCTAACCGTCTATCCAAACGCAAACGGGCAACACGATGTGCGGCGTACCTTGACGGCGCCGCCCTCGGGTTTTTGTAATCCTCGGGAAACGCGTTTTGCCGGACCGGAAATGGCGGGCACTCGCCAATATAATACGTACGAGTTGTTCGGCTGGAATTTCGCCGCACTGCACACCACTAAAATTTTATTAGTATTTATCATTTTACGGACGACGATGCGAAAATCGAACAGCACGCTGCACACGATGTGGACGCGGAGAAAAAAGCCGGCGACAACCGAGTTTACCTCGGACCGACCAACTATCGTTTGTGAGTACGCCAGTGAGGACCGCGGTCAACGAATTTTTGAAGAACCGCCGTCCATATAAGATTTACATTACTCGTGGGCGGGTAATCGGGATATTTTCTGATGGTCTGTCGGAAAGGAAAAAAACAGGTGGTTGTCGGTTTCAGTAGGTATCAAACTTTTCCCGCGACGTCGCTGTGAAACGCTGTGCAGTGCGACGACATACCGACGAAACAAGACTTAGTGTTGCAAGTTGAAACGCAATCCTTTCAATTTAAACCTTACTAAAAGCTCCCCTTTGCATTTCTAATGGTAATAATAATAAAGTACCTATTGTAATAATATATTTATAATTAATATATATATATTACATTTGTTGTTGAGTTTTTGCTGTTACATACAAATATTATGTTTGGAAATCAATTGATTTGTTGCTTATTAATTATACCATACTAGGTTGCTCGTTAAAAATACCAACTCTATATTATAATATGATTCAAAATTTCTGTTAAATTTGTCATTTAATATCCGGCGTAGCGGATGTTCAAAACTTCCCGTGGATTTTCCACATCGAGGATTTTTAACACAATCATAGTTAGAAGTCACACACACACTCATTTTGATGGTTTTAACCAAATAGATGAACCTAACCTAATACATCATCATAATAACTATAATATATTTTGTGTAACCAATAGCAACACTATTATAGTGTCACTATAATAAGTAAATATATGTTATTACTTCTATTATTCCTATAAAAATTTTCAAATTTGCTATAAAAAAAATAAGGGCCACTTATCGATATAAAATACAGCCTATAGATTCTTGGGACAGTGCTTTCCGATGGTAATTCATTTTTTTAATTTGGTTTTGTAGTTTCAGAGATTACCCCGAACAAACAAACAATTTTTTATCTTTATATATTAGTATAGATTATACAATTTATATTTTAATAAAGAGCAATATCAGTGTATGTGTTTAGGCGATCCTTAGCCAAGTTTATCGCACTAATGGTTTTGAAATTTGGTATATAGGTAATTCTATACTTGAGAAAGGGCATATCCAAACCAATTTATAATTTTAAAAAGGTTCACACAGGGATTTGATGTCTCACACAAAATTAATACTTTTTTTTTGACGGGCTGAATCCACGGGAAACACTGTGCAGGATCGGCTAGTAGATACCTAATATTTATGATGATAGAAACACCACTATTGAATATTGATAGGGAGAGCCGGGAGTGAGTTGTGCAAAATTGATCGTTTATTCATCATTTCAAAAGATTGACTTAAGAGGATGTCGTACCCCGTCTCACGACTTACACACGCACACGAAATAGTAATTTTCGTTCATTAGTTTCAATAGTGTGCTATTAGTTTTGATATTGGAGTAAATTGACCTATAATCAAATTTTTAGGTAAAAACATTATCTGTGTTCTCTTGATCGATTTTTTACGATAATTTAATTTAAATGTGAGGTATGAGCGTTTCAAAACATTAATACTTTACATACTCATAAAGTTTTACATATCTCATTTAAAAATTAAAATAATGTAAAAAACCTACTGAGAGAAGCAGAGAACACAGATAATGTTCTTACCTATAATATTTGATAATAGGTCAATAATTCACTCTAATATCAAAACTAACTGCACACTGTTGAAACTAATGAACGAAAATTTGCTATGTCGCTATGTTATTTATTGCTTGCAAGACGGGGACAATACATACGGATACGGTACGACGTCCTCTTATGCAGATGGTCGATGGTATTTTTAACGACTGAAAAACATGATTTAGAAACCTATAAAAGTAGAGAAATTTAAACAATTAATGTTTGGTGGAAAGCAAATTGTATTAACTAAATTAATTATTTAATAATGGTATGTATTAAATTTGAATGTTTTAGAAAACTTGATTTTTTTTATAAATTTCCTCGAAAGTATTATGGATGATTTCATATTATGTTCCCGAATATTCCCTAACGGAACGAAGTCCTAAGTACATTCTTATTTTGAGAGGGGTTGAGGATTCAGTTTCCCGTATAAAAGAATCGTGGTCACCAGTGGAGATAGAAACGTAATATTAAATCTGGAGGAGAAGATAATTTACAACTTTTATTATTAATTTGTTAGCAATAATTAACAACGTTTTTATAACGAGTGTCCTTGATAATATTAAGTGGTATTCGTTAGATTCGTTGCGGTGAATCTTGTATACCTAGAAATGTCTCTTGTAATTAGAATAGAAGTTAATAAGATAATATTGATTGGGTGTTCCATGAAATCTAAGTGGGCCGTGTATAAAATGGGACAAACAAAATAACTAGTAAGTTATAATAAATACAACTAAAATCTAAGTTTATGGAGGCTAGAACTTTTTAATTTAAAAAAAAATGAAGAACGTCATTCCTATATTATGATTGATAGCGTTTTTGAGGAGGCTTATTAAAATTTTTAAAAGACCTTCCGAAAGAGGCGATTGCCGTGCGAATTTCTAAATAAATTACTGGACATCCAATGAGCTATCATTAATAGACGATGGCCGATGATCGCTTGATAATCGCGTCTGGAGTCGCGCAGATTGTACGGTATTGTTAACAACTAACCACCGTGTTAGCGGAGTAGGTACTTTTGGGCTAGGTTTTTGGGTTCAAAGTCTGATAAGTTTGCAATTGCCAACTGTATACCTACTTAAAAATGTTTATAATTATTTAATAACTAGTAGAAAATTAAATGTTTGATACATAAAAAACTGAATTTAACATATTTACGTATTTTTACAACAACAGTTTTCTTCAAACACGTTTCCAAAACATTAAAAAATAATTGAATAATAGGGTGTGGTACCAATCATTTAACGTAGGGTACCGCTTATATATGATATTATTTTAGTATAGGTAGTAGGTACATCAACATAACACTATTCACTAGGGAATAGCCCAGTATCGCGGGTGTGTATACGTATAGTTTTTAATTTTTTACCATGGTAATATAGTATAGATTGGCATGTATATGTATAATGTCGACATAATTTCGATAATATGTAAGATAACATTTTGTCGTTCTATTGTTTTTATACTCATTATTATTATTATAAAATATGTAGGTACTAGAGGTACTACTACTAACAGTATAATAGACCTGTGTCTTATTTCAACTAGCTGTAGTCATAATGTATTATTTTAAATACGCCGGAATAGTGTCGAATATAAATATAATATTATGTAGTAATTAAAATAAAAATGTTTTCTCTGAACAGCCATTTTGCAAAGTGTACACAAGGCAATTTATACAGTATTGTAGTTTGTATAATTGTATTGTAAACTGTAATTATTTTTTTTATCCCATATCCCCGCATGAGCCTAAAACTATTTAAACATTAATATTATCACGTAGGTATTACGTATTAGTGTATCACATTAACACATATTTTGATTATTGTATAAGAGTTTATGGTATATTTACTTAATTTTACCAGTTACTTGTGACAACAAATTATTATAAAACAGTTCACAGTCGACAATATGAAAATGTCGGAGAAAATGTTGTTATAATGAACACGTATAAAAAACGAAAAATTCAACAACTGATTATTATTTATTTTTATTGAATATCACAATATTACATAGATGCAAAAATATAATTAAGTTGAATTTACTGAGTTTAGCTTACAAAATATACAAGGGCAAATGACCTGAAGCACTACATGTTTTAACCAGGACCCATACGTACTATTTGATGACATGACTAGGATGTATGCATGGGTTCACATGAGAACGGTGGGAGGAAACATTCTAATAGTTTACACATACACATGAAAGAAGTGAAGTAAAAACATTCAATGTAAATTTCTGCATTGCATTTTGATATTATATTATAACTGCATTTACCATAGTGAAAAAAAATTGACCTAATTTAATTATTGACTTTGAATAGCCTCAGAATAACCCTCAAAATACACAATATTAAAAAATAATTTTATAAGTTAGTTGTTATGTCAGGGCTGATGCGGCAAAACATTTATTCTGCCGAACACTAATCTTGTCTACACTAAGTGTGGAAGTCTTCCAGAATTGTGAGAAGCTGTAAGATTTTATCTGATGTATTTGAATATTTAAAAAATTAAGATATTCAATAAGGTAAATTTTTGTTCCAAATTTACTTTGAACTTGATAAGTAACATTGTAGAAGTACAAATTCAATTCTGGTAATGTTACGCGAGACACAAAATACAAAATATATCATGACTAACCTACCCTATAGGCAGGTATTACAACTATCCAGGGGTTAAAGTGGGATAAGTATGTTTACACAATCAATGTTTATACGTCATTACAAACTATATGGAGACAGTAGCCCCCATGGAATTTATTCCCATTTTCAGTCCTGCTATAATTATTATAAAAATTACTTTTAATATAATAATAATTTCAATTTATACCAAAAATAATTAACATTTGGAATAGTGAGTTTCAAAATATAAACAAAACTGTTAATGTTGGAATATAAATAATTACTTCTAATTGCATATGAATGACAGTATTATGTTAATTCCATGAATATTAAAAAATATAGGTAGGTACCTACCTACCTACCTATTAATTTTGAACTTTTATTTACGATGAAATATATATATTTATAAAATTGAAGTCTTATAAGTTATTAAAACTAGTAGATGAATAAAAATAATAAAACACATAAATATTTTACTTCTTATCTTGGTATACTCTCTGGTGTACTTTTTTAGGGAGTAAAATATATTTAAATTACTATTATTGCTTGTATTAACACTTCATTGAAACATATAAAATCAGAACAGTGCATAAATAAATAAGAATTGCTTACCACTGCATATCTCATAAAAAGAGAATATAATTAGCTTGAATAATTTTAGCTTAAATTTCTTTAGAAACGATAAATGATAATTACATGATTATCCATAATCATCATTAAGTACCATTTAACGAAAAACAACAGTAATTACTAATATTACTAATTAGTATTTACAAATGAATAATATTACAAAATAATAAAATTGCTTATGAACTAAATAGTGTTAAAATCAAACAAATATGAATATTTTACAATTTTAAAAAGAAAATTAGTTTAATAAGTTTTTTTAATTTTTATTTAAGTTAAATGTTTAAGTTCAGTTTATAGTTAGTCAAAGTACCATAGTAATGGTAAAGTAATAACTAATAAGTACATCTATTACTTAAGTTTTGTTTTATTAATCTGTAAAATATATAATAATTTTTAATTGTGCTTAAATTAATTGAAAATGTATGGTCTACCCTCGGTTACCTATACCTAGTTACAAATTTTAAATGGTACCACATTTTAATTGTTTCTAAATACCATAGTTAATATAATTATATAAAATAAAAAACTATAATTACCATTTCTTGAAACATCTAATTCCACCAAATTTTCAAAATATTGTATTTCTGGTGGTAAACGGTGTATTTCATTGTCACTTAACCCAAGCTTCCGTAACCTTTGAAGTCTAAAGAAGTTCTGTAAAACAAAAATAATAATAAAATATATTTTATAAAAGGTAGGTAGGTATTATAATTAATTGTTATGAAAAAATAAGGTGAAACTAGGTTTAAAAAAAAACATTTATTGGCTGATAAACAAAACATATTAAATACCAACTGAATCCAAACAACAAATTGATCAACCAATATAATTTAGTTACATTATTGAAATTCATGCATTTATTCAATGAGCTGTACAGTAATTATTTACTGTTTTTTTTTTGACAAATACCTACAGAACCTAAATAAGTAATATGTATATGAATAAATAATAGGTAGGCAGATTTTTTATGGTGTCAAACTGTCAATAATGATTCGTGTATAATGTACCTACAAAAGTGATAATACATAATTATTAATACATATTCAAAAATTATGTAAAAATAAAATATATTAGTCAAAGTAAGGTCATTAAATGACACATAAGTTATCTATGGAGAATGATGTAATTTTGTATAAGACCTTGGCTTAATACTGGACAGGTTACATTATATCTACATCTTTAATATTATCAACGGCACATGATACCATATTTAAAGACCTTATTATTTTACTCATTACGCACATAGAAGAAAGAACTAATTTTTGCATAGTTTATAATTTAAAAATAAATTGGAGTATTGTTTGGGATATAGGAAACCTATTAAATTGTTTTATTACTGCTATTATTATTATAATTCTATTTTAGTTATTTTTAGTTTTTAGTACCAACCATAACTAACTATTTTATGGCAAACCTTTAATACATACAACATATTATTTTGAAGGGTTTGTAATAAAAGCTAGAATAATAAATGTTCAGCACATTATACAATATAAATCGCGTGAACAACCAAACTTTCATAAATACATATTTAAATACTATACAATTTTTAAAGTATAAATTATCAAATAGGTGACCTATATGACAAACAAAGTATCTGTTTAGTGTAATAAGAATTATAATGATTTTAAATAGGTAAATACTCCAATTAAAACAAATAGGTAAACTACCTAGTTTAAGTATTAAGGTTAAAATTGTTCATATGAATAATAATTATGTAGGCATAAACTACAAAGCATTTATTATTTTCCTACAATAACCTAATGAAATTATTTTATTTTGAGTACAATTAAAACAACATTTTAAGTTACATATCTATAGCCACCATGTATACCTATACTCCTTTTCAAAAGAGAATATACCGCTTTCGCGCATGTCGAATGATTCGATTGGTGCATCGAGAACTACGTGATCACGCTAACAATGGGAAATTGATGGGGAATGCGCACCACCAGACATAAATTGGTCGCCGACCGGTATATTCTGTTTTGAAAAAGAGTATACAATTACTACAGTAGTGACATTTCTTTTACAAAAATAGGTATTTATTGGAGAGGAAATTGCAAAAGATAGGTACCACTTTGATGTTGTAAAAGCTATTTTTGTAATAATATCTAGTCCATTTATTTCATTTTTAGTGGAATCTGGTACCCTGTTATTATGTGACATAGCTCAGAATAACCGTAAAAAGGTAGTCATTTGTAAATAATTACTTATGATATAAAACAAATATTTGATTAGAGCTGTCACTATAAATCATAGGGTAGGTACTGTATTTAATTATATCACAGAAGACTAAGAACAAACACAATGAAATATTTTTTTTTAATTCCGATTTTACTATGAAGTATAATTGTATAAAGTTATATTCTGAATTCATAATAAACATTTTTTATATACCCATAGGTACTTATTACTTATTAGGTAGTAAATATTAGTAGGTGAAGTTTATATATAATCAAGTTTTTATTTCAATTCAAACTTTACAAATTCTTGTAAAACTTGCTAGTTTCTGATTTTTCTCATTGTTTTTGTTTGTTAATAAGCAATAAGCATCAAGCATACTACTAATGAGTTTAAAATGAAATGCAACCGATAATATTTTTAAATTATGAAATTCAATGTGTTCAAATTTACATTCCTAGAATGGTAAACATATCAAAAGCCTAACAAATGACAAAACATTTCATAATTGACATAGGTGCCAACGATCTACAAATTAGTAATAGAATATTTAATTAATTTTATCCAAACAAAACAATATATACGAAGGTGGTACCTATACACAACGATTAGTGGGTATCACCACCGGTATAAGTTTAGGCCAAAATAATATAGGTATTTGAAAATTAGATAGGTATACTAATGTTGAGACTAATGTTTTGTCCACCACCGGTTGCCATGGTTGCCAATACTATTGTAACTATGGTATTTATTGTTGTTTGTATCATCAATTTGCCCTGGGTTATCATCTCATTTATTAAAAATTGTCGTTTTTTCAGTACCCAAAGATTGTAATTGGATTAAATTGTTACAAATTCTATTCCCTAGTTACTCATAGTTGTTAGAAACCATCAGTTTAAACAATTAAAAATAGTAGGTACCTATAACTGACCAAGCCTGTGACATTAAAATTCACGATAGACAGTTACTATGTTAAATATTAAATTTAATAAAAAAAAATATAATTTATGAGGTTTTATTTTCAAGAATGGTCTGTGGACATGTGATTTTAATAAAACGGAAATTCAAACATACAAATATAGTATAGTAGGTACTTTAATATTGAGTAGGCAATATTAGAATACTTACTTAAAAAAATGATCACAATGTACATATAGGATTTAGAAATAATAGTATAATTATTAAATTCCACTGTTGATAAGGTTTAAACGTTTACATAGACAATGAACATATTAACCAAATATATAGGTATATCCAGGGTACCGAACAAATAATCTTATATAGGTACCAACTTTTTTATGAACGTGCCAAAAAATATAAATCTAGAAAACTACAAAGGTAAATATACCTACGCATAATTTTAAAGCTAACCAGTTAATTTTATACCTAATTGACTAAAACCACAATTTATACATTATATAATGTGTTCTAAAAATGTAGGTACCTAAAACATTTTAGATTTTTTTCCTGATGCATTAAGTATTAGCATTAAAGTAATACTAATACATTTTAGTAGGTAGTGCATTGAAAGTATCGGTAGGAATATACCGGGGAAAAAAGACTTCATCATCATAATTCATGAGATACCTTACCAGTATTGGCAGTATTAATTGTGTCAATGTCAATGGCATGTATTTAATATTTTTTCCTGAGTGTGCATGATGAATTGAATATAAAACATAAATAACACCTTGTAATTTTGTTCCAAATTAAACATATTTACTATCAAGGTCAAGAGTGCAAAAAGTGCAACAAAACGATAACAATATTTTATTTACATTTAACAATGAATCAAACAGAAATGAAAGTATGTGCTTAGACCATTTTCTCTAAGTTTTCTAATATTTGATCAAACTATTAAGTAGGTATGCATTTTTATTGGCAACTTGATAAGTAACTCTTAGTTGAATATTAATGTTATTTACAATAACTACAACTAAAGAAAAATTAAAGTAGGAATGAATTTCTTTCAAATTTTAAAAGTAAATTCAGATTTTAGTAAAATATAATATCGAGTATAATATATTGAACAAGGAAGTGTTAAAAAAAATAAATAGGATAGGTACTTAATAAACAAAAATTATGTATTTTACAAAGACACATGGTAAAACACGGAGAAATATACAATCTAATAAATATATCCATCAATTTGTTTATTTTATAATATAATACCACGACGTAGGCATGAAAGTTATGAAGCCATGTGTTGTTTCAATTGTATATAATATATTGTGCCTAATACTTTTACTTTTTAGTATTATAAATGAATATGAAAAGGTAGGTTGGAATTTCTATTTACATAAATTGTAAAGATATAGGTATGGTCATCGTTACTGCTAGGTAGGTCCATCTATTAATTTTCATTGAAAAAACAATAGAAATAATCTTTAGAAAATGGTTTTACAAATAGGCAGATCTATTGAAAATAATTTGAAGCCTACCTTATTTTAAAATGTTAAATACTTTTTGATGAAGGTAAATGACAGCTAAAACAGTTTGTGTACCAACCTATAATGTTAAGTTACGCCTAAATGTTTATTAATTAGGTACATTAGATAATAGATACCCATGTTAAGTACCTATTGGTTTGTTTTTTTAAAACAATATTTGTGGAATTTCTACTAAAATGATAGAACACGTCAGACAGAAACTATTTATCAAATATTAAACAGCCGGGGGACAGGTATTGGCTTCAAAAATAACAGACATGATAATGAACATGTCTGCAGGATAGAAAACACCTGTCCGTCTAGGTTTTAGTAAAAAAAAACTTTGGCTGGCTGTTAATCGCATATATTTCAAAACCATAGTATTGAAAACACATTGGTTGCCGGTGTATACCTATTTACTATCTATTCTCGTCTTGAACCTGTGAGTTCCTAACTCGTGATTGTCAACTGTATTCGGATGACTGCGGGTGCTCTACAGCACAGGCTGTTCCTATATTCAACTCACTTTTGGCAGTTCGCGAAGGTGGTTGGCGTCCAGCAGCAGCTCCTCCAGACTCCTGGCATACCTGAGTATCTCTTCGGGTACCGAGTTCAACGAGCTGTGGCGCTTGTCCACGCACTCCACCTGCCTGTTGCAGCCCTTGAATATCGGTATGCAACGGAACATGACACCGGTCAGTCTGCGGGTGACATGATTACGAAGACACGATTAACACGGCACGTCGGGTCGCTTTAATCGACGGGAATCGGTCGTCGGTGGCCGGCTGGGCTGATGGACGATCAGCGGGAATCCATCGGACGAACAATAACAACGTACCTATATAGTTTGGATGCCACCCGGACGTATTGGTATGGGAATACGGTCGTTGTTATAACGTCATCGTGTCAGACGAACAACAGTAATAACTAATAACAACGGTGGTGTAAACAGACGCGAATTGGAATAAAAACCGTTTGCGTGGGCGACGACGCCTTCACGGAATCTTGTGATGGCGGGAGGGAGACGGACACGCGTGCAGTCGGTACAACAACAATCGTGAGTTGGATATTATTGTTGTTAGCGCACACCGTGCGGGAGGAATGAGGATAGAGCGTTGGGAAAACGCGCGGCCAACGGTACAGCACTAGTGCACTACTGACTGCTGAGCCGCCCCGTTGAGGACGTGTGCGGTGTGCGACGTGCTCAGTGCTGCGCCGCTGCTCTACCACCACCACCGACTACGGCCGTCTATAGACACTACCACTACCACTATCATCGGTCGTTGTGGTTGGCGTGCCGTCGATGACGACGACGTAATCTCCCGATCCGCATTCCACAACATTCCGGAACGTGTACACGAATGTCATATATTATTATTATTATTATTATTACTATTATTATTATTATTATTACTAATATTACTACAATGGGAATTTTACGGGGCGTATGGTGAGGCCAGCGCGCAACGGCGGATGATCAGGGCACCAGGCGCGCGCCGCGCCCGATGACCGCGCCCCCCCACCCGCCACCGGCGAACGGGAGCATCGCAGTTTGACCAACGCAACGGGCCCCTGCCACTATCCGTAGACGTTATCAAAATCAACCACGAGCACGACACCACGTAGATAGATTAGATAACGTTATTGTGTTTAATGTTATAGTTATTTTGAAATTGGACAATCAGTGGTTTGTCTTGATCTCAAAAGAATTTACTAATTATTTTCGTCGAGACTATGCCCGTCCTCTAGTCACCGTTTCCCGACATCGCTGTTCGTCCGTCCGTCTGTGCGTGTACGACGTCTCGCAGAAACGATGGCCGAGGACGGGCCGACTGGCCCTAGCTACGGCGAAATAGCCAAAAAACTGTTGGACGACCGTCTGCTGCTCACCGCCCTGGAACTTCATTACGAGCTCGTCGAAGCTGGAAAGGAGCTACCTGGACTCCGTGAGTTCTTCTCCAACCCCAGTAACTTCGAACACTCGTCTCCACAAAACGACAACATCAGTATAACGCTGAGTATGGGTACGTTACACCAGGGCAAGACCTTACTATTGTCTGTATATTTAATCTTACACAATATATTATTCATTAAGTACGGCTTTGATTAGTGTTTTTTAAAATATTTTTTTAGCTCGGTCGTCAAGTCAAGCGACTTTGGACTCACTGGAGATGACCAGGTACTCTGAAGATGGCGATAAGACGGTCAATGAACGAGTAGCCATCCTTGAGTTTGAACTGCGCAAAGCCAAAGACACAATTAATGCCCTCAGGACGAATTTGACAGTGGCAGCTGTAGGTAATATTGTTTTGTACTTTGAAACAAACATATTTTGGTTTTATCTTCATAATTCATACATTGACAAACATATTATTGTTATCTTATAGGCAGTACCTTTATTATATCTAGTACTTAATAGTTTAACAATAATAATTAGTTAAATTCAAATCAATTTTATTTATAATGATACCTGGATATTAACCACTTCAAACAATTTTTATAGAATCTGAAGAATTTGCTGGGGAAGATCCTAAAATTACCCAATATGATGATAGAATCAAACCACACGAACAGCGGGTTCTCAATTTTTTAGTAAATGAATATTTAATGCAACATAATTATAAGTTGACGTCAATAACATTTGCAGATGAAAATGAAAATCAAGTAAATTATTTTAATATTTATAATTATTAAACTTGTTTATCCTCTATTTTAATATTTTAATATTTGTTATGTTACATTATTGATCAATAAAAAATGTACAATGATTCGTTGTTAAAATAAATAAATTGATAATAAAATGGAATACTTGTAACATAGTTAGGTCATAATTTGCATTAACATTTACATACCTAATAGGGTGATCATTAATTACTCATTACTCATATTATGAAACATACAGTATACATAATATACTCTATTCAGAATAAGAAAGGTACAGGGCGGCGTTAGCTGCTTCTCCTTGCAAGTCAGCCACTTAGTTTGGAATGAGACCACACCCAAGCGCACAAGTCTGCCAAGCCGCGGTACCTTTCTTATTCTGAATAGAGTATATATTTTTTCATCATATATATTATTTATTTTAATTTTACCTTGATATATTAAATACAGAATAATTATTTTCTGTTTTTAGGATTTTGAAATCTGGGATGATGTTGGTCTGAATATTTCAAGACCCCCTCATCTATTATCCTTGTATAGAGATCGAGCTAAAAGTTACTTGAAATCAGATGTATCCTGTCAGAGTGAAATACTTGATTGTGCTAATATTGCTACCCAGGTATTTTTCTATTCATTTGAATAGAATTATTTACTTAACACATTACATTTTATAGATAGACGGAGACTACAGTGACCTTACAAAAATAATCTCTCAATTAGAAAACGATAATGAAAATCTTCTTTCTCAATTACAATTGTAAATATTGTTTGATTTTTATTTTGTATTTTTATGTAGTTAAATATAATATAAGTTATTCTTATTTCAACAGGCTCAAATCAACTAAAGAGTTATCTGATGTAACCCCTAAATTGTGTAAAGAAAAGTGGTTACGGCCTGGTAAAAGTAATAAACAAAAAGTTATAAGAAATTGTGAATCATCAGTTTTTCATGATATGTTAATCAATAAATGTTGGCCTGATCAACAATTGCCATTAATGTATTTAGATGTTGATTTGGATATATTATCTGATGATGGTGTTGAATTGAATTTATATCCAATACTACGAATTCTTGAAAATCAAAGGTTACGCAATCAAAATGATCAAAATATATTAGAATCCGAAAAACAAGAAGTAATATATATATATTTTTTTTAAATACATTTTTTAATAAAACTGTTTATTTTTTTAAATATTAGGATTTTATTATTTTAAGTGTTCTCTTAATGCACATTCACCCAGATATATTAGAAAGAGAAAAAATCTTATGTTCTTTATTCAATATGAGAAAAAAACCTAATAAAAAAGAAAGAAGTTCAATTATAGGTGGTATGTGTAAACCAAATTTTAATTAACTATTTGTACCTAGTTTTAATTTGTTACTTGTTTTAATTTAGGTTTATCTTGGTTCCTAAAACACTCCAATAATGAATTTTTCGAAAGAGAATTATTGCCTCAATTATGGCATTTATTAACAGATAAATATGTTGAGAAAAGATTATTGGTTGCAGAGGCTTGTTCATGGTTTAGCCCATTAATTAGTGTATGTAAAGAATGTATAACATAATCATAAATATTTTTATGCAAATTTATTATTTATTAAAAATATTTTTTTAGTGCGAGTCTAGGCAATCCTTACTCTCTGTATTGCAACAAATGTTGATTGAAGACACTGATGAATCTGTCCGTGCAGCTACTATTAAAAGTATTGCAATCAATACTGTTTATATTTATGATTCTGACAAATATGCTCAAGTAATTATTGTTTAATTATTGTGGTACCATTTCAATGTGTTCTGATTATAATAATTATACTAAGCAAAACCGCACTATACTCCATTCCAAATAAGTTTGGGAAATTCATGTGTTATCTCGTTGGCTGCCGACTACTGGTGAATCACTGTGGTCCTACCTTTCCGAGGCTGT
Source organism: Acyrthosiphon pisum (assembly GCF_005508785.2). Classification (NCBI taxonomy): domain Eukaryota; kingdom Metazoa; phylum Arthropoda; class Insecta; order Hemiptera; family Aphididae; genus Acyrthosiphon; species Acyrthosiphon pisum. The sequence goes on along the minus strand of NC_042495.1, from coordinate 103,826,432 downwards.
GCAGTTTTTCTAAACTTATTTGGAATACAATATAGTGAACTGATGTATTATAAGAGACTGTTTACAATTTGGTAGATTGAAGAACTACTTTTTATTGGCCTAAAAGACAATTTAAAATACATAGTTGAAATTACTATTGGAGTCTTATTGCCAGTCTTAGCAAAATGGGCATTTGACAAAGGCCGTTTACAATCAAACTGCTACATGAGATTAATGAACTCTTTGACAACTCAAATTAAGGTTATTTATACAGGTTGTATAATGTTTACATTTTTTAAAATTATTTAAATTACTTATTATATTTAGAATCTTGATTCTCAAAAAAAATCACAAAAAACTGACCAGTTAGAATCTAACTGTTGTTATATGGTCAACGCTATTCGTTCCATACTTCCATACTTAGTATTATATGTAGCATCTGCTCCCGAATGTATATCATTGCGAGATGAAGACACACCAAGAGGAGAACTGAGTAAGTAAAATACAAATGTTTCTGATTAACCTTTTAATGAGCTATGTTTGTATAAGTTTTTTAAAATGTTGACATAAGGGACATTGACTTTATAATTTAACATACACGTTTTTACCACCATTGTTTTTACTTTATTTTATACGGTTTTATCTTATTAACCAATATATTTAATATTTATTATATACACTTATTTAAGACATACTTATGCATCATTGCTAAAAATATGGTGATAAAAATAAAATGTTAATATATGTCATTGCTCAGACATTTAAATTTCTCATTCTTTGTGAGCTCTATGAGTGTAATCTGTGTGTATTAATCAGTCCTCAAATGGTTAAGAATAACACGAAACTAACAATATATAATTTGTTGGATAATATTATCCTTTTTTTTTATGTTTCAGGGACAGGTTTTGCTGATATATGTGTTGGTTTGAGTAACCCACAAGTATTCTATAGCGATCCAAATAATACAATTGGTACAGTGATGTGTACATTTGATGCTGTTGTTGAAGACAATAAAATAACATGGCCTAGACTACAGTGGCTTTTTGAATGCATGTGCGATTTGTTTTTTCTATTGTGCTTAAAAGAAATTTATTTATGAATACTTTATTAATCTGTATTTAATATTTAGGCTGCCCAGCTTAATAGAATCTTCATCTTTGGTTTCAATTGAAAACCAAAAGCTTTTGCAGTCACTCATGGCATTATTCCAATCGTTTTGTTGTGGATTTGGATCCAAGTTCACACAAAATAGAGTATGACTTATTATAATTATTTTTTATAATACACAGTATTGGATAACTATAATAATTTTTTTAAATATTTTTTTACAGGTAAAACCATTATTTGTAAAAAAGATACAAGATCTTGAAAAATCTTTGGGTAAAATTGCTAACGCGTTACCATCAATGACTCTCCTATGTACATACATGTGTTCGGTATTAGCTCCAATTGAGGTGAGTTAGTGTTAAAAAAAAAAAAACTGTAAGCTTTTACCTTGTATAATAATTTGATATTACATTTTCTAGCGTGAAGATCGAGAGTTGGAAGCAACTTTAAAAAAATATGTGTGCATGTTACCCTTGTGCGGTGTTCCCATCAATATATTGCAATTTACTGTCAGTCAACTAGCACTTAACCATCAACGTTTACATGAACTAATATTATCATCTCTCTGGGAAGGTATAGTAACAAGACTAAATCACTTTGTAAAAGCAATATTAATTACTGATTTCATAGGTGTAATTAGTCAAAAAGAAGCCGTTCGTTTAGCTGTGACTGAACTATTATTATCTGTCATGCCATACTTGTCTGATATTAACATAACCAACAGAATTGTGCCAGCTCTCATTACACTTTCAAACGATTCTAATTGGTTTGTTATTAACTTAATAACTATTCAAAAAATGAATGGAATTTAAATTCTATACGTATGATTTCAGTGATGTGAAAATAGCCCTAGTTCCAGTTCTTGGTCAACTGATGATGACAACAAATAACAAGGATACTATTGAAAAATGTCGTTTTCAGATGAAAAGTCTAATGGACGATCGGACGTTAAGTGATAGCATAGTATTTGCGTCTGAACTCATAACAGCTTTTGGCAAACTGGCTCCCAAATCAGATCAAGCTTACAGAGAAGATGGTAATTGACAAAAAAATGTTATGTTTACTATGAAATTTAATTTAAATTAATTTCTTAGTGATGATGGTGCAGTTAAATATGTACTCTGGTGTAGCTGTAAGAACGTCTGACATAACAAGAAAAATAGAACTGACTCGTGTATTGTTAGATGCATTCAGTACAGTTCTTTATGAATGTACTTTATCTCCAAGTGCAATCACATCATCTCTTTTGCCTAGTTTAAGGTAATTTTAATGCTATCTTGTTAATATTTAGTAATAACAATTCGTTAATTTTAAATTATATTAAAAAATTGTGTAGGTGTTTAGAGGAACTTTGTAACATAAATAATTTATCTCAAAAAGAATTGTCAACAATGTTGATCAAAGAAGCCGAGTCGAGGTTACCACAGTCACAATCAGAAACGTAATTATATTTTTCATTTATCTTATTCATATTTACATAATTCATCAATTAAATGTTACTTAATAGTGGTACGAGCAGTGTAACTCAAGATTTGAAACCTAAAATGGTTAAAATGTTTCAATCATCGAATATTGCCAAACAAACAATGTTTTGGAAGAAAAATAACCATCCTCAATAAATATTATGTTATTACACGGCTTAAACTTAAAGGCTTCAAGTACTGTTTCAAAAATGAGTATTAATCTCAAGTATTAAAAATTTTAATTCAAGTGATTCATGTTAGATCTATAAATTATATATGTAATAATGAAATATGTTACAAAAAAAAAAAAAACAAATGCGATAATTGTGATATTTTAAGACATTTATTTTATTTTTAATAATTATACTATTATATTATTGTTAAATTATTGTTATAGGTATATATAATATATTTTTATAAATATTGATAGATTTTTAATAAATATTAAATGCAATTCAATATTATGCACATTTTCATTTTTTTTTTGAGTATAAATATTTTTAAAACTAATGGTAATTGACACAAAACATTTTAAAATATTGTATAACTATAAACTATTTACTACGGTGTGTTGAATATGTTTTCATATAAAAAAAAGTATCCAATAACTAGCAATGAATTCAATTATTATATTTATTGTATTAATTATTATAATTGAACCAAGAAGGTTATAAGGGTACATGTATATTTTCATATCTAGTTTAAAAAAAAAAAAACTCCGTACTAACCATTTTTAAAATACTAGATAACATAATTAATTTTATATTTTATACATATCACACAAACACAGAATAATATCATGTTGGTTTTTAACGATTATTACATTTTTAAAGTGGAAAAAAAATAGTTGCACACTTAAGTATAAGTTTTGGTCACTCATTTTTGATTTTAAAATAATTTATACATATATTTTCTAATTAAATTCAAAATTGGATCAGAGTATATTTAAAAAAAAATTGTCTTTATTGTTTTAAAATACTTTTTTTAAATTGAAATAATTATTATATATAATATAATAATACTGGTCTACAGAGACCAGGACTCCAAACTCTCTATCACGTAAACATAAAAACTAAATAATTAATTAATAATTATTGTATGGATATAAATTAATTAAAAATTTAGTCAGCCTTAAAGTAGTCTGTAAGAAGGATGTACTGAAGTTTTTATGAGACAAGAGTTTTATTTTTATTAATTACTTAATTTATTTTGAAGTAATATAATCAACTTGGGAAACATGTATTCTGCCAAGAGCTTGTCCCATTTGTATGGTTTGTCCAGCATCCACATCAAAAACAAACCCTTTGGGTGCTTCAAATAACAAAACTACTGTCGATCCCATTCTGAATTCTCCAACTTCTTGTCCTATTGACCACTGAGTTGAGAATGGACGATCGTGTTGATTGAAGTCTTTTCGACGGCATCGCTTATTGGTTTCCAATCCCTTTAAAAGCCATACACATAATGTAAATAATAGGATTCACTAAGTATGATTTTTTTTTTAAATTTACCTTATCAGAGTGTACTTTAATTGATCCAACATTTGTGGCACCTACAGCAGTCATTGAGAAGAATCCATGTTCCCATTCTCCAACATATACAGCCCTCTCATTTAACACAAATAAATCTGGTAGTAAACGGGCTATTTTTGGATTGACACTTAATAATTCACCTACAAAAAAGTTAATAAATATTGGTAATTCCAAATTAAAAATGTTTACAATATAATAATATGTACCTTGAAAATGTCTTCGAAATTTAACAGTCCATTGAGCTGGTGAGTGAAATCTATGATAATCTCCTGGAGCCAAATAAATCACCAGTTGATACAATTCATTGTCTGGATTATGCAACAACTTTGATTTATATTCGTTCCAATGAGGATCAAATGGCTGACATTCGCCATCATTTTTGTCTTGTCGTTCAACAGAAATCGTTTTTTCCTGTGTGTCATCTGACAATGCTACATCTTGTTTCTTAAACGATAGACTGAAAAAGCTTACACCTTGTGAGAGGAAGTTGAATATGAAATTGATGCAGTACATGTGCATAGTGAGAAGGCCGTAATGGTAAAATAGGAAAGTGGAATTAATAGACCAACCACTACAATTGGATGTAGAGGAGTCTTGCTTCATCATATCACTTTTTGTTGCAGTATTCATTGGTGAGGATTCTAAGTTTGATGTAGCTATATCTTCTTGCCAAGTTGGTGAACCTAAAAACGACTTGATAGTATACGTGACACCCTTAACTTGTTCAACTTGACAAGATGTAACACGTCCAACACTCACTATGGTGCCATCAGCTGGAGACACCTGTTAGCATTTATATAAATTTATTAATTGTAAAAACAACACAAATATCATTAAATATTTAAGATACATGTGAAATCTCTTACCATTGGACTATCAAAGCTTATTGGCCGAGCGCCATCTTTTAAACGTCTAGCAAAAAATTCTCCTAAACTTTTATAAGACTCCATGGGTAATTCAATTTCATTTATAATAACGCCAAACAATTTTGAGTAGGCCGTATATAACCAATATCTCAATTGCCGAGGAATGTAGCATCCTGAAATATATCCCCATAAGCGCGACATTGCTCTTAATGGTATTGCTTTGTAAAAGGATAGCTGAAAAAAAAAATAACAAAATTAAAATTAAATCAATTATTAGAAATAAAACCAATGAAAAATAAAAATTCCATTATAAATGTTTTAGTTTTTTTTAATTCTAGACTTTTACAGATCTTGTCATCCAGAAATGAATATTATAAAATGGGAGGGGCGGAGTGCTATAGTGAGTTTGCTTTTGATAAGAAAAAAAGGTAGGCAAGTGCATAGTGCTCTGTTGTATATTTATAAGTAGTGTGGGTCACTATAATGGATTTTTTAAATTTGAATTCAATGATATAAAATCATTGTTTGTAAAAAAACAATTCTGAGTGAAGACCTTCAGTCAGCCGTTATTACTACAAGTATGTGTATATTTTATGAAATTATTACTAGTCAAATAATATATTTTACTATTAGTATTACAGTAGGTTGAATTATTTTTTATAGAAAATTTCAAATGTCACTGTGTGTTTAAAATATAATACTTCAAAAGTTTCAAGTAGGTACCCACAAATACTTTTTATATTACAATTAAATAACTAAAATAGTCATTAAAATCTTCATTAAAATATCTACTTTTGTCCAAATGTGAAATTACAATGTCTATAAAAAAAAACTATGTTTATATTTTTTTAGATTATTTGTTTATAGTAACTACTTATGAGAAACCTAGTTTTAAATTTTCAACTGTTAACTATAAAAATTGAACATTTTATTTATTTTTAACCAAAAGAATTTGCTAATTGTCATGACTGATAAATTTTCAAAAAAACTCAAAATATTTTTAAAATGTTATCATGTGTAGAACATTTGGAGAAATTTGAAGAAAAAGTTATTTTACTGGTGAATTGGACAATGTCGTAAACATTTTAACTTTGATGGCCGTAAAAAATACGTGGAACCTTGTGTTATATTTTTAAGTTTTTTGACTGAGATATTTTATTTTCAATAATTTTAATAAAACTAATAATAATCAAACATTGTTTATGCCTTTTAAAAGCACAAAAAGTTTCTGTGAAGATTCCATTTATCTACGGGTTTTTTTTAGTCACACCAAAAAAACTATATTGATTTAGTCAAAAAAAAACTGGTTTTTCGTAATAATTCCCGTTTTTTCTTAATGCTTTTTTTGGTTTTCCCATCGTTTTTGAAAACTACTGGGAATTTTCAATATTGACCTCTCAAAAGTACCAACTAGATTCACTTTCCCACCAGAACAGACACTGAAGTTGAAAATCGAGGCAGATAAAAAAAAACACGGCATTGTAAAATTAATACATTCATCGCTCCGGTCAGAATCTAAAATAGATATACTAATCTAATTTCTCAATTTGTGATTATTTTCAAATTATTATTATTGTTATTATATTCAACGACCAATGTCAACAATCAATATATTATACTATAATTATTATTTAGAATGGACATATCTTGTCTAGTGTGTACGGTTTACTACGTTTAGATATACGAATAGGTACAAGGAGTTCTAGCCATTTAGGTTACGACTTTTAGGTATTACACTGTCACCGTATTCCGTGTAACCATGTGGTCCGTGTTCTGAATTAATTGTCTCGTTGTTATTCACCAACTTAAATAATATTGTACAGGTAAAATGATTTCACTATAGTAATTGATAACCACGGTGGAGTAGTTGAATATTTTCAAATATTTGGTAACAGGTAACACACCGGATTACGCTATTACACGGAATACAGTGAAATTGTAATAGTAGGTACCTTAATATAATATAATATCCCTTAAGATATAATAATATATTTTGTTTTTTTTTCTTTGGTGGAGCGGGGGTATTGTACCTAAATTTGTATTATTTCATAAATTGTACAATTTTTATAATTTATATTTTTAAAGGCAGAGATACAAATTTTATTTTTTATTCACAGTTCTGTTAAAATGTTCGTATAGTGTAGTGCTCACCTGACACCAACAAGTATTAGGAACCTAACTAGTGTAATACCTAAACGAATTCGGGACCCAACAAGTAGGTATAGTACATATCTACAATAATCCGGTTCCAACTAGTAATTATAGCAGTTTTAAATTCGGGAATTAACTCAGATTTTTAAAAAAAAGGTCCAAGGAGGATCGCGTGTGTAGGTTATTATATCTTAAGGGAAATTATATTAACAGAAGAGTGAATAAAAAAATTTTTAAAAATTTTTTTTTTGTATCTCTGCCTTTAAAAAAATATAAATTATAAAAATTGTAGAATTTAAGAAATAATACACATTTAGGTACAATACCCCCCCCCCACCAAAGAAAAAAATCAAAATACAGTAGAACTCCGATTATCCGAACGCCAATCAAACGGACGTCCAATTAACCGGACGAAAAAAAAAGGTCGTCTTTTAAGAGGACGCCACACACCCGCATGTGTTTTCTCCGTCTGACAAATTAAAGCGTAACATACCAAATTCACGCTCAGAAATTCAAGTTTTATGCCGTTAGCTTAAAAATTAAAGCAAATCGACCTATTATGAAATTTGACGCTAAGAACATTATCTGTGTTTTGTTGGAATTATCGTAAAAAAACTTCCAACAAAACACAGACAATTGCGCCAATGGTCAGTTGATGTCTAATCGTCGCACAGTTTAGTCTTTCAATTGTTATAACGAGTGAATTGTCATGTTACAATGTCACTATATATCTTTTAAAATGTCATATGTCAATCATCCGGATATTTGCTTATCCGGACCACCCTTGACATTAATTAGTCCGGATAATCGGAGTTTTACTGTACATAAAAAAAATATAGGTAGGTACATATTAAATAATATAAATAAAAATTTGGTTAAAAAAATCACTTTTGTATTGGTAAAAATGTATACGACATTAATTCTTGGTGTTGTACCTAACTATATTTAAATTATATCATAACTTACAAAATTCAATTCAATTAATTTATATTTTTAATGTCAAAAAAACTAAAAGAAACTGTAAAAAAACATTTTTAACTACACCTTTTGTGTGAGTAATAATAATATGATTATAAAATAATATATTATATTGATAAGAAAATTATTACATCACCTTTGATTTAAATTGACTTAAAATGGGAAGAAAAATGTTAGTATATTGTAGTACTCAACAAAAATTATCCAGGACCAACTTTAGTGTAGTACCTGCGATTAGCCCATTAGTGATCGGGACCCAACTCGGATGCGTCGGTTTTTGTTTATATTATAATATAATATTAGTGCGGGGGCACTACCCTGCGATTTATTTTAGAAATAATGAATATATATTTCTCCCAATGAAAATTCCTGTATACACCATTGTACATTTTCAATCAACAAAATAGTAAATTTTTAAAGGTTTTATTTTAGACAGAATCTGTATTCATAATAAATTAATTAGAGCTAGCAATATAATAAAATAATAAATAATATAAACTTGCTAAATCTGAGATGAAAAATCCTTTCACATTCACATTCACATACTCCATACAAAATATTGTATTGGATGCCTAATAATATTATATAAAACAGATAATTAATATCTAATATTCTATATTAATAAAATAATTAGATTGAAATTGACGAGGAAATTGATGTCTTCCCATTTAAAGCTGTTATACAATAGCGCCTTGTATTCCTTGGATTATAAATAACTACTTCATACTTAAAAATAACCAACAAAAGATTGTATAATATATTATAAATTTAAATATAACTTGACCAGATTATTTTAGGAATAACCGAGATGTGATATTTTAAATCGTTTGTCGTCAAATGCCTTGGTAATATTTTTAATTAAACACTATCACCGGAATATAATATGCAGTTACTAGGGTTAAAAAATTATACGTAATACGCATTGTAGTTCTATAATTCTATAAACTATAATAAAACAATCAATGCAATATAGTACTATTTTATACAAAAGTAAACTAATGAGAGAAGGGCGGCATTCACAACTTTGATTTGTATAAAAAAGAAAGGGAAGAAGGGCGTATGTCAATAAACTAATAGGCTTGCTGTTTACCTATGGGCGTATCTAAACCGAAAAATTGTATACATTATAAATTATACACCGTGAATATTCTAAACACAATCGTTTCAATTTCTAATTTTTAGTGTAGCTCACTATTATGTCAGCGCATTATTTATTTTCTCTATCAGATTCTGGTCATTCGCACCAAATTTGCATTCAGCCGATCTAATTTGTGTTATTAGGTTTTATGTTGGAGTGAATTAAGCTATTAACATAAAGGTAAGAATATTTAACACCTCTACGCTTTTATTGATATTATAATTTTAAAGTGAGTTATAACTATGTTAAATATTACAATGTTATAATGACCATAACTCGATTAAAATATCAATGCAAGCCAATAAGGTGCAACATAAAGTTTGATAATAGGTCAATTCACTCTAAAATTAAAGATAAAAACATTGAATTGAATCAGCTTAACGAAAATTTGAGAGAAAAAACAAATAGTACGCTGAAGTCCTCTTAAGCAAAAATGTTTGCTTCAGTCCCTTTTTAATCAATTAGGTACTCATAGTAATTTAAAGTATTATATTATATAGGTAGTATAAAAATTGCGATTAATGTAATCACCTTCATTATTCTATCTTTGATAATAGACTAATAATTATCCCATTACATAAACATGGAATATTATATCATTGTTATCTGACATATTTTATATAGAAACTGATTATTTTAACGAGCATATTGCACTTTAAAATAAATAGACTTATTAACTTAACACTATAATTTATTCATGTAATATTAATAAGTATAATATGAACCATAAGTTTACTCAAATAGCACGCTCATATTATTATAAATTATTCATGTTCATCTGATTTTTTTTCTGACGTAAATGCAATACATTTTTGTACATACTTGTGTATGCAACAGTTATTTACCAACAAGTGTTGTTTTGCATTGTTTAATCAGTAATGAGCAAAATTTACATAGCATAATATGTCACTACAATTTTAATAACAAAACAAAAAAGAATTTAATAAAAATTATAAATTGTTTGAACATTATTTAGAATATTTTGATGAAATTGTTTACCCTTAGATTCCGCGTATAGATGGGTTGTTGTTCGTTTTCTGGCTGTTGCTTGTTTAAACGACGCCATTGAAGTACAGCTAGTAAAGTCAACCCTACACCAGTGGGGATGGGATAAATCAGGTTTGTCCAGTTCCACCATCGTGAATTTTTTGCCACTACTTCTTGAACACCGGCATCATTTCCGGTACCTAGATAAATAGGTTGTTAATAATTTGAATATGGAAATTAACACGAATTTAAAAAACAATTACGGAAAAAAAAACAAACAAAATAGGCGAAGTTACACACAGGCGCAATATTGGGTACACATGTCAATTAATTCATAGTAGTATTGTATCCATAGTTCATCCATGACGCGTGTCCGCGTGTAAATGTTTAAATAATCAGGCGAATAAAATTGATGCGTGTGAGCGCGCGTGTGGTGGCGTGATGGAAGAGGTTTGGAGTAAATCAGTCGGCGTAATGACCTTAATACTCGTAATACCCGGCTATACTCTTAATTTTCCCAACCACATTTTTCTTATTATATTTTTAATAGATTCCTAACTGTCAATGTAACAATAAAATAGATCATCAACATTTTAAACACCTTAGATATGTTGAACTTGATATAAAAGGTTTAAAAATATCATCGACCTGTTAATGTTTTTATTAATACCTTAGAACATTTTTCCCTCGAAAATTTAGTAACAAGCTCAATTGCTTTTAATTGAATTGACCTTTGTTAAAAATATGAACGTATAGGTATATATAATATACACGTATAGTATGTATATTACATATTTGCAAAGATTATGTGTCGATGCATGGCATCTAATTTGTATTAATGTATACTAATTAGAGTAGTTTATACTTAAAATAGAATATGAATTTAAGCTAGTCACACTACTTTTATTTAAATGGTTTATTGACTGTACATACTACATAATACACATGGTAAAATTATTGTTACCCGATTATAAAAATTACAATGATTGACTACATTTTAAAATTGCTTTATGTATAATTGACTTCAACTTCTACGGTTTCTTACGATTTATCGCTGTAATAATGTCTGTTCTACTATTAAACACATAAAAATATATAATAGGTATAATATTAAAGATTTATATAAGTGTTAACAGCTTAAATTCAAATATTTTTACTTTATTAAATCGTTTTATTATACTATTAAGAAATAAGAATATAGGTTTTACTAAATAAATTGAAAAATGCGTTATTCTTAAGATATTTTTTCAAATTATATTTTTAACACGGATCTTATGTGAAACTCAAATCATACCTAATTGATTATAAATTAATATATTCATAAATCTTATTTATTATCAGTAGGTACACGACATTATATTTAACTTAGTTTTGGCATATTTTGCTTCGCAATATTATTACATAATATAAAATTAAAAATTAATGTGTTTTTACTTTTTAATATTCAGAAACCTCAAACCATCAACGGAACAAATAAGAGGTACACTGGTACTTAACCTAGTAATAATTTTTTTTTTTGTGTAACATTAATTTATTATACAATCTGTAAATTTATTTATTTTTACAATGAGTACAAGCGCTGTGGGAGTTGATGGCTTGAGAGAAGAATCCGTAATAGGTATAGGTATGTAATACCTTAACTTATTAACTTTATTATTTAAAGTTTTTAAGCTTCAGATTAACTTTTGATTATTGATTGGATTTATAAGTTTATAACAATAATAATATGTTTATATTGTTAATTCGAGATTCAACATAAAATATTATATTGTACTAACGCTTGATCGTTTGATGTACACTTAACAAAATAAAAAATTGATAAGACTATTATAATACTATTTGCGTGAAATAAACCTGAAAAAGTTAAAAGTCGTCCAACGGAATTACGGAATATAGTTAGTAAAGGTATAAGTTATAAATTAACAATAAATTAACACTTATTTACTAGTTTTACCTTGCACATGCAGTCTTGGGCTCAAAGCAAATTTGTTAAAAAACAATAATTAAAAATTATATAACATATATATTATATTTATTTTATCTATTATGTAGAGCTAAATTAATACATTATTCAAGTCTTGAATGCCTAATATAATTTTTTAAACTATCTATAACTAATAAAAATATATTCCCTATAATATAGGCATTAGACAGGGATATAATAATATTAATATATATATAAATATAAACTAACTACTTTATATAAATCTAACTACTAAAAATAAATACTATTTATATATTAAACATAATATATAAAACATATAAAAACTGAGTTCTATACTTCGTAGCCTGCGGTACACTTGGATAACAGTCTAGGTTGGGTATTTAGTATTTACATTATGATTTCATAACATCTCTATTTAATATTGTTGTATGTATTATACAAGAGGATGCCAACTTTCATGTGTTTATCTCCGTGTTATAAACAGCTCAGTCTTCAGGTTAATTTTATGAGGGGGGGGTATAAAAATCTTGTATTAATTGTATTTGATTACAAGACATAGTGCATACAAACTTTACTTGAAATTACACAAATATAGATCATGACACAGCGTACAGGAGGGGGAGGCTATCGATACCTCACAAAGGATTATGCCTAGGTATAAGCGTACGACATACCAAAATTTACGTTCAGCAGAACTAATTTTAAATGTTTAGTTAAGTTAGTTTTAATATTAGAGTGAATTGACCTATTATCCAACTTGAAGGTAAGAATATCATCAGGGAACTTCATAGGAATTTATTGATATTTTAATTTTAAAATTGTATAACTTTCCATAGTTATTTATTGTATAAAACATGTGATATAGCACAATACGCGGGTTTAGCATCCTTTAAAGTTACAAAAGTTCAAACTAATTTTAATTGAACATTACATAAGAAACTGCATGAAATCACATTCAGTAAAAGAATATGTAATATAATAATGATATAATGAAATGTGCATTAGATAAGAGTATAAGACGGAATTGATGACTTCCTGAAATATGCGAAAGTTGTTTTTTGTTGGAGACTCGAAGTATTTTAAATAGAAGGGGCACCCCCTTTAGAAGAACACGTTTTCCTAAAATACTTACTTACTAATTTAAAATATCCGATTATCCGAATAATGGAAACCTGGCTATATAATATAATCTTAAAATTAGTAAATCCTTGCGTTGTACTTAAATAGTACTAAGTAATTTATAAATAATAAGTTTTTTTTTTTTTTATACATAAATTGTAATAAATTATTATTATTTAATTACTTTTTAGCATAATAATACACCATGTTAAAATTATTCTACTTTCGTAAAGATTAATATCTACACTGTTAAATTATATTAATTATATGATAAATTGTTTTAATAAAAATGAAATATTACTAGGTATCGACCAAATAACATAAAAAAGTAAAAGGAAATAAAAATAATAACGTTAAGATATAAATATATAAAATCTAACTATAACAAATAAATTATAGTATAACAATTTTTAAAATGTATCAACTGTAAAATGATTTCTGATGTATTTAAGCGGGTGGATAATACTAACATTTACTGTAGTATTTAGTAGTAATAGTATTATGATTAGTTTATTTAATGGGAAACATTATTAAACTAATAATTATAATTTTAAGAAATTGTTCTTGTAGTTTGTGTTTGGTTACAGACGAAAAGTTGCAATCGAAAATTTTGAATGGACAAATATTGTATTTTTTTAAAAATTGTCAAGAAAATTGTTTAATAAAATAACACCCTAGAAGTGAAATTTAAGAAATTGTAAACGAAATTAGGTACCTATGGGATATAGGTTACATAAATACTAAATAGGTAGGTATGTACCTAAATTAAAATATCAATAGGTAATAATGAATATCAAAATAAATTAAATTTTTAGTTGTAATCGGTTGTAATTGTCTTTGATTTAAAATATGACGTAAGGTGTTTATATTTTCACTATATTGATGAACAACATTATTTATTACACGTGGAACTAATAGGAAGAAATATGTTTAAAGATATTCACACATAACAATGGCCATAACCATTTTACATAACCACTTATTTCAATGGCATATAGATAATCAAACATGTGACTTCTAAGTATTAATCAACATCCAATTAGAAACGACGAATACGTGGTCCCACCAAGATTATTTAATTACATTTTATGATAGGTGGGTATATTTAGCGTTTTATAAATTTATTCATATAATTAGGTAAACAATACCAATAAATACATTGTATATAAAATAAAGTATTCAGTATACAATAGCTTGATATCAATTTCTTTTTAAATTGTATTAACTTCCTTATTTTTTCAGAATATGAGCTTATAAAAAACTTATAAATTTATATAGGTAATATTTTTAAGAGAATCGTTCATAACCTTTATATTTTTAACAAATTAATATAAAAGTCCCGGAAAAAAATTTAAAATTTATTGAAAATTAAACACGCTTATTAAATCTTATTATTTTGTAATTGTATTCAAAGGCGCGCGGCGTCCACATGGAGCAGCTTTTGACATGAGTCACAAATTCTTTATCTGCGGTCTTCTCAGCCTAGTAGCCAGCCTATATGAAATTTAAGAAAGCTGCTCGACTTGGGCCACGTCTGTGTGAACCTAATTTTGACAAAGACGCGGGGCATTATACATTTTTAAAATCATTATATTATCCGAAAAACAAATACCGCATCGTCTGGAGACGTATTTGTCGCGAGGCCGCTAGGCTAGTTTAAAAAAATAAAATATGTGAACTACAATAATTGCTTGAATAATAAATATGTAGGTAGATAAACTATATGATAAGGATTATGCACATAATATGGTAGGTTTACAATATACACACATCATTACATGGTATTAAATAATTAATAATTATGACTTTCATTTTCCAATTATGAATAAAAGAAAAATATAAACATTTTTTTTTGTAGTTTGCATACAAATAACACTAATAATAAAACATGCCTATTTTAAAAATTGTTTTTGTGCTAATCTTTTACAGATTTTGATAAACTAATTGATTTTACATTGGTATTTTATTAGTCATTACGTCTTATTACGTACTAATATATAACGCATTAAAAAAAAAAAAATAATTATAAGATCGTAACTCTTATGATGAAATTAACCGGTTTGGTAAATTGCAATTTAATATTGTTATTCTGTTAATATCTTCATAAAATATAAAAATTATACTTTATTTCAGTATAATATATTATGCTAATTTCTTGTTACGCATATGAATGAATGATGGTTAAATTCTATTTTATGACGTATTTCATTCCAAAGTATATTTGTTCTTCATTATTAATATTTTTTATAACCTAATTCTTGGATGCAAAATAATTAATTTAAGTTAATATAAATTATAACTTTGATTTAATTTTTTAATAACTGTATTTTATTGGGTAATGGTGTAATATTTGTAATATAAAGCGGCAACTCAGATTTTGGTCGAAATCAAGTTGTTGGCATTTAGTTGTTATCTGTTTTTAAAGAACTCATGTAGGTAATATAAATGTGTTATATAATATGTCTTCTAATTCGGTACCTAAAAGCCTAATTATTAATCACCTTTTATTTTAATTAAAATGTAATATACATATTAAATCTATAAAACAGAATATATTATGAACTAGATTCATAAATTTAGATATTTACCACTCTTCTTGAAATTGTAATAATGTATAATAAACTAAATTAAATACATATTAACTACCTTCATTATACAACATAAGCACACATTTATTAGTATTTAATTCAGTTATATAACAAATTAAAAATGGGTTTGCATAAATAAAATAAAGAATTGGTTTAAATTCTTTCTATAAGATCTAATAAAATAATTAATATTTCATATTCTAATCCTGATATTTAATTCCTAATAAACAAATTTATATAATTAATACACAGTATAAAAAAAAAATATTTCATAATAGCTATTGAAGGTATAATGTTAATTTTAATTTTGATTTTGCTCAATTTCAAATATTATATAATTTTATATTAAGTAAGCTATACCTGCCTGGCCAAGATGAGTCAAAGGTAGTAAACTGCACTAAGACACCAAAGTTCCCAACATTTTAAGGGCACCGAACTTAAGTTTATATTTTTTAGTTGTTAATTTTTAAGTTGATTTTTTGCATTCTTAAAGTTTTTATCTGTTGATTCCAATGAAAGGAAATAGGAATGGTATTAAAGTACTGATTAAACAAAATATAAAATATATTACCAATTAAATAAAATAATTTGTCGTTCTACTAATAATATTTTGGGCACTTATCTAAGAATGTTTAATAAAACCTCAAAAAGTCTTCGACTAGGTCAGCGTTTCTTAAACTGTGTTCCACAGAACCCCAGGGTTCCGCAGAGATCACTTCAAGATTCCGCAAAACTTAAGTTTTTTTTTTCAAAATTTTAAATTGATCTCTGTGTTAAATGTTGGTGCATTTCAAAAGATGAATATCCTCAATTGTCACAAAAGGCCGTGTTTGCACATTTACCATTTGTAACCAAGGTTGGTTAGTGCGCACTTATATGTGTGAAACAGGGTTCACCACTTATGTACCAACAAAAACAAAATACCACAACAGACTTGATGCCCAACCTAATATGAGAATACAACTTTCATAAATAAAGCCCAATATTAAGAATATTTGTTATAGTAAAAAGTAATTTCATTCATCTCATGAAAATTAAAATTTAGAATTCCTATTATTGTCTGTTATTTAAAATATTTTTTGACTTAAATACAGAATAGTGTGTATACATAATTATTAAATGAATTATTATAATTTTTATTGTAAATAATCCTTACATCCACATTAAAACTATTGAAACAAAGTATGGGTTCTAATTGTCGAGTTATAATAACTTACTGTTGAATACTAAATAAAAAAATCTAAAAAAAAAGTAGGGGTTCTACGATAAAAGTGGATATAAAAAAGGGTTCCACGGATAAAAAAGTTTAAGAAATGCTGGACTAGGTAATTATATTGGTTTGTCATGACGTGTGGTGTCCCAATAAATTATGTCATAATTATATTATAATCAAAATCATATTTCTAAAACATTTATTCTTATAATTATATCTATTAATTATTCAACCAAATAAAATAAAAGTAACATAAACTGATTAGGGGACAAATTAAAAATATGATAATACTTAAATAATGCATCCTTAAGCACAACCTTTCTTTGTTGAACTTTAAATTACCTTTAAAATATTAATTTGTATGCCATATGGTATATTCTAATAATGCAAGCAGAAAATACTTATTTACCTACATTTTTTATTTATTTTTATTTATTCTCTAATTGAGAAAAAATATTAAGTTAATAAATGTATTAATGTTTGCTTTTCTTTAAAAATGTGTAAAAATGTATTGTGTCTTCTTAGTTATTTATCTAAGCTTGGCTGTCATATAGTATGCGATCAACCGGCAAACGCGTTCTCCCGGCTGTTGTTATCTCCTATAGCAGGGGTGGCCAAACCGCAGCTCGCGTCATAGACTTTTGAGGCTCGCATCTTAACGTAACATTAGACGTAAATTAACGCAAGAGCCAAGATGTTAGAAAAAAAAGGTCATATTATTTTATAATATATAATATGACTTTTTTTTTTATACATCTTGGCTCTTCCATATTTATTAATATATTTGGTGGTTTGCGAGTCTCTTCTCGCTGGCCACCCCTGTCCTATAGGATGTGGTCTACCCGCAAAATGGCCAGTTTATACACGGGCTTATGATCATCGATAGATACGGTCTAATCTTGTTTTCTAAGTTAACACTTTATCTTTAGGACCTTATACTTTAAAACTTTCGATAACAATGCTTTGACAATTTGTAAAAGTATGGACTCAGACGCTCAGTACATCACCTACCTATTGTATGACACAACAATTTATTCTAGGTACATATTATTATGGAACTCACACAGTCACGCATTCAAAATGGATAAATATGTTTACTTAATCATAAGTACCTGATGAATCAACCACCAACTTTATATTAATATTCATTTTTTATTAATAAAAAATGTTTTGACAAGCAATGAAAATGCTCAATGTGATAAGTGTGGAAGTGAGATGAATTTGTACATATGTTAGGAAATGGGCAAAGAAAGGCGAGATTTACATTGCAAACAAAAGCGATGTCAAACAACTTTTTTTTTTTTGCCAATAGATCACATACTATATGACAGCCCAAAGCTTTTAATGAAAAATGTATATTTTTACAAAACTAACTCTATTAAATACTAACTTGTATTAGGAAGGCACTACTAATTTTTATGTCAATGAGTAACAACATAACAATTTCAATTGTATTATTGTATTATTAATATTATTTTATGTGAAACTTAGTACTTATAGTATTTGATTAAATAGTTAAACTAAAAAGAAAAATGTTAACATAGCCAGTGTAGAGTGTACCCTGTCATTGTGTAGATCACTGTAATAGATGTGTTAATCTGAATTCAGTGATGAATCATTCTATACGAAGAAAACCAATCCAAAACGAAGACAGTTTAACTTTTTGGGTATTATTTAATAATAATAGGTACTTCAATTTTAACTTATGTTTATATAACTCCGTATCACTATTTTTATTTTTCAAGATCGTTTTGGAAAATATTGAGAAATTTCCAATTTTTTTAACTACCTAAGAAAAAACTAAATCAAATTTGTTACTATATAGAAACCTCTCTCGAAGTTGATGATCGGAACATTTTTTCTACAAGAAAAAGTGTCATCTGACACAAAAATTAAAAACAATAACATACATCATAGTAATATCAATACGTCCATCCCAGAATCTAAAATAGGACCTTATGCAAAAAGCAATGTAAACTGCTAATGTAACTACAAATATATTGAAATATATTGAGTATTAAAATTCAAAATTAATAGTTCAACAAACTCACAATAATAAATAAGTATTAAACTAATTTCTTTGAATGTGAAAAATACTGTACTCACTTAACTCAATCAAAGGATGAACAATATTATCCATTAAATGCTTTCATCAAAGTTCCTCTAGTGGGAGAGGTTACTGTGAATCATGTATTTATTTTATCACCAAACGTCACATTTAATTATCGTTCTACATTTATTTGAACAGATTGTACAGTGAAAAATAAATAAAAAAAATTCTTTCGATCTTATTATCACTCACTAATGACTATGCCTTGACTACTACATGAAGTATTGTAAAATATTTGTGTTAAATGAATGAGATTGAGAAGTAGAATTTATTGTCACTTTTCATTGCTAAACTAACACAAATTAATTTAATTTAAACACGCGTCGCATGCGTGTTCAATAATATATCGCAAAACACAATAAAACATTTAACACTAACCATAATTTTTCCTCAGCGACCTTTGGTACTCTACGGTGCGCAGTGAAGTGGGGTGATGTAGCAGCCTCTTCGTTGTCTTCAGGCTCCTTCCAAACATTTTTTGCAACGGGCAAAATAATTTGATGTACTAATGTACAATTAAGAACAAGAATTATAGAAAAGGCCACCACGCTCCATCGAGACTCATATCAGAATCAAATAATCCAAAAAGTATAAGGATTATGATTTATGATAATATACAATTTCTTGGAAACCGTAAAGGCCAAAATAGTAAATGGTTATAGGTGGTTATAGTAATCAATAATATAGATAAGAAAGAATAAAAAAAAATTACATTTATTATCAGTCAGATGTTTTATTGTAACACAATAGTGGAAGTCAAAGAAGTTCTAAATGTTTTACGCGGTATTTTTTATTTTGAATACACAACGCGTCATTCGTACAATATTGTATTACTTACATCTTATAATTATTTATACCATTGATTTTGTAATCTATATACATAAATGAGAGTTAAAAAAAATATTATACCATATATAGGTCAAGAACGGCTGGACCTATTTCAAAAATTCTTTTATTGTAAAGGTCTCCACATACTGCAGCGGTGGCGGTGAATTGCCGCAGGACACATTTCACCGCTCACCGCGGTGGTAAAGCTAAGACAATAGAATTTAACGCCACCGCCACCGCTGCAGTGTGTGGGGAACTATAGAATGCTACATTATCCCTGGGTGCTGTATGCTTATTTAAAAGCAAGAAATTAAAACCCGGAGAGGTGCTCAAACAGGGTTTTGAGATTTACGATGGACATTTTTGTTTATAAATGGATACTATTTTATAATAATTATTGGTTGCCATTGGTTAATGGTTAATTAAATTAATATTATTATATATTATTATATATTATTATATATTATTTTACAATATATATTCCAGAAATAGGCAGACCAAGAACGAGGTGGAAAGATGCGGTAGAGAAAGATATCAAAATGTTGGGAAGAAATGTGATAGTTTACCTGGCATTGGACAGGGAAAGATGGAGAGAATTGCTTGTGGCAGCTCAGGTCCTACAGGAACCGTTAAGCTAAGGAAGAGGAAGATGAATATTCCAGATAGTCGATGAAAATGTTTAAGTTTTTTTTTTTATCGAAAATGGAAGCACCTTTTGTATTTACGCGCATATCTCAAAAAGTACTCAACGGATTTTCATACGTATTTCACTAATAGATCGGTCGAGTCACAGGGAAGGATTTAATGTAAAATTTGTCTTGGAAAAATTAAAATGTGGCTGAAAATAACAACAATGATAAATTAATGTTTGTCTGTATGCCTTTTATTCATTTCTAAACGATTGGACCGATTTTAATTAATTTTTTTGTTTTGTGTGTGAATGGTTAGCGGGATGATTTAAATTCCCAATTGTATCCGGTAATTTTACCCCGGAGAGGTGCTCAAACAAGGATTTTGATATTTATGATGGAAATACACGATGACAAAAACAAAATATAAATAAAAACATACACATGATTGTATAATCAATAAATTCATCCCTACGCTCAGAATATAAAATTGTTTATGCATGGACACATATCACATTTACACATTATTCATACTCATTGCTTCAGAAATAATTAACGTATTTTAGAATAATTATTTTACATAATTTTAAGTCATTAAAAACAAAGTTGTTCTCAAAATTAATATATTTTACTTTTTATGGTTATTTTCTTTTAATCTTTTTACCTTTTTTTAATGATAATAGGTATGCATTTTTAATTAATTATTCCAAAACAGAATATTTTTTGGAGTACTTCGATATATTGTAATTTTGAACGATAGTACCTATTTTATGAGTTATAACTTATATGTAGGGATTTAAAGTTTTGATGAGTGGAGTGAAGTGGTAGAGGGGTATATATAGTTACCTCAACAAATATTTATCCTCCAACATCTAAACTTTAAATATAATTATAACTTTTTAGTTATAACAATTTTCTAATACTATACTTGTTAGGAATTATTTTCATCATATCAATAGGTATAATATTAATATATTAAAATGTATTTAAAAGTCATATTCCATTGTGATTGTACTTATAGTAACCGAATGTTGTTTTTTAAAGGATAAAGGAACATAGTACAGGATATAGTTGTTTTTGAATTTTATACTACATTGAACATTATTATTAGATTTGTTTTTCATTTAAACGCCAATATATGCCATTTAAAATTAGTATTGAATAAAGCTTTAAGTATATAAAAAAAAAAAATTACGATACCTATAATATTATATTATATGCAACATGCTATACTGTATGCGTCTGTATTCTGTATTATGAAGTTTGACATTAGTTTCTTTGCAATATTAAAACATTATACATTTCATTGTTGTTGCAAAAACATAATATGTGTTTTGTCTCAAGTAAGTCACTTACAATTTTTATTATATAGGTAGATCAATATTAAATGTCAATAATTTTATTTAGTTTTTAAAGATTAAAAAGTCAGAAATTGATTTTCTTTTGTAAATTGTTTATTGGTTCTTTTGTATTTCATTTTAATAGGAGGTACCGAAATGGCATGTTAAAATTATCAAAAGTAAATATGTTCATAGTTCGCATTTATCATTTCTAGTTAAAACGAAGTGATGAATAACACTCAAATACCAATGAGACCTTGGATAATAGTGGATTCTAGCCTTACCTACACAGGCATCTCATTAAACGAAAAAACAATATTTTAATAAACGCCTAAGACTTTTAGACCGCAAGTAAATAAATATTTAAAAAAAAAAATTGTTTTTTTTTAAAAACCATAAGTTAACAACTAAGATAACTCAACAATTGCAATGAAAAATAATATTTTTATTTTTTTTTTTATACCTATATACTAAAATTACACTGTACATAATGTTATTTATACCTAACTCTCCCTATCACATTGAACAATGATCCAATACTGTCCCTTCGTACTATCATCTCGGCCCACAACTATTACTACTATAACCACAACACCTGAACGAATCACGAATCTTTGTACCGCAAACGTAGTAACCAAGCTGCACAAACTATTATAAAATATTAAAATATATAGAAATCATTTCCATAGACGTCCTAATTCTCTAAATTCGAATCTGATTTTCAATAATTTCCCTAAATATCCACTCGGTTGTCTGACACAGAAATAATGAAAAGTAATAACTTTAACTAGTCACCAAGATTCCATCAATGAATACGTGAATCATAACCGATATGGCGATATGGCAATATATTACCACTATTTCCGTCACTATTTCCGTTAGTTAGCTAGGTACCTATCATGGTTAGATAGCTAGGTCTAGTTATAATGTGTATTGTACGTAATTTTCTGTACGGATTGTATATTTTTTCTTTTTTAAAAGTATCATTAAGTATACTAAATTTTAAAATTAGATTTTATCTATAACAACTTATAATATGTCTATTTATACAAAATTAAACTTTTAAATATTGACTATTGTATATATAGATGTTATATACATAACTATACAAATTGTTGGTGCTCTTTGTTTAAGGATACAGTCTTGTAAATTATTCGAATATAATATGTATTCAAATACTATTTTTGAACTCAATAGTTTATATTTGTGACAAAACACATTTTTCTATTAAAAATCGGGCACATTATAAGTTTTAAACAATAGTTTTTCTCTTTTTATATGATTATACCACTCACGTTCATTTCCAACCATTTTAAAACTGACAAATATTAACGGAGAAAAAATATATTCTTATAGTAGGTATTTGAATATTTTTTCAAGTATTCAAATATGTATTCATAATATATTTTTTTTAATGTATTCCGAATACTAATTAAAAATATTATTTACAAGTTTACAAGACTATGGTCCTATGCATAATGTATATAAATTATTATAATATTTGTTATTTTGTTACAATTGAGAACTGATGTTATAGTTACGTACTTGTTAGTTAGGTATTACTTATTAGTAAATAGGTATTATATATCACGTTTAACATAATATTATATTATTGAATAACAAGAAATTAACTATACCTACCT
Source organism: Acyrthosiphon pisum (assembly GCF_005508785.2). NCBI lineage: Eukaryota > Metazoa > Arthropoda > Insecta > Hemiptera > Aphididae > Acyrthosiphon > Acyrthosiphon pisum. Next base: position 103,802,816 of record NC_042495.1, on the reverse strand, counting down.
ATATCTATATATTTTTAATTTAAACATTTGAATATATATTTATTTATTTCATTTGATAATATTATATTGATTTAAATTAAAAATATATAGATATAGGTAGGTAGCCAGGTAGGTATAGTTAATTTCTTTGGAAAGGATTGAAAAGGAAGATTAAGGAACAAGTTAGTTTATAATAATTTACGAGAAAGATAAAATATTAAAACATTATTATTCAATTTTAAAAATATATTTTTATATAATAATCCTTTAATATTAATTTTTTCACAAGTAATAATATTTCTTCAAAATCTAGAGGCATAGAATTATAATAAGTCGAGTCGATTCGATCGTCAGACTTCTTATTGTGGATCGATGTACGGTTGGCGGAGTACCTAATTTTACGTAAACACAATGCGATGTACTGGTGTTCTTAGAACAAAAACGAAAACAATAGTTTTTATTATTATTATTTTAGATTCTGAGCCGGGCCATGAATTTATTGATTTTACAGTGTTGTGTGCAATGTGCATGGTACATGACAATATTGTGCACTTATACTTTCACAAGGCAAAAACGTTCAATATATTTTATTGAGGTTTGGTACCTACGTAGGATCAAAAAAGTTCTCCATTATTCTGTTGTAATAAATAAAATCGTACTCTTTAATTCAAAAAATAAAAAACAAAATTTTGCTGTGTAAAAAAAATAATTTTATTAATGGTCTTTGTAGCCAAATTCTATGGCTATGTTGTCCTGGAGCACCGGCTGGACGGTCGTCTCGAATTGGCTTTCGCTGGAATCCAACACCATTGCCGTGATAAGGTCTTCCAGCACCTCCTCGATGGCGGTGTCGATGTTTTCGGAAAAGTTTGACATAATTGTGAGTACGTGTGTACGTGTGACGTCGAATAATAAATTGTGAATGTGCTATGTGCAAATATTCAGATTTCGTTTTACACCGTTGTCGAGCAAATCAATTATCTCCCAGTCCCCAGACGACGGGTATAACTCGCGCTTCAGCGAGTACCAGGCACGGATCCAGAGCAAAGATCTGAGGGGGGGGGCTAACAATTTTTTGCAACACAAATATAATAATTATAATAAAATATTATACTTTATTCTTAATTTAAAATGTTGTCATAATAGTAGGTAGGTATATATTATAATTAATGTGATAAATAAATTATTGATTATTTAATATATAAAGCGACAATGTGAAAAGAAGTTTAGATTTTGTTTATTTGTTATTTAATATATAATATTTATATTTATAAAAAAATATGTCTGAGGGACCTGGGATCTGTCCCTGGTGAGTGCCTATACTAATCAAGCCAGCACGATTATATGATTTTGGGCCTGTATATTTTACTAAAGACCAACAACCGATTTTTTTTCTTAAAACCTGATTTAAAAATTGACTTTTTTTAATTAAAAAAAAAAAATTATATCAGATTTAAAATTTTTAATTTCAGTACCTATTAAAAAATACAAATAAAAATATGTTTAACCTACTATACAATATGTAATGCAAGCATCTGTAAATTATATAAAAAACAAAGTTTTAAAATATTGATTAGAACAAAAGTTATTTTATTTGTCTGGTCTTCCTGTTAGATATTATATCATAATATATTATTATAAATTAATGAGGACTCAGATTTTGATTTGTATATTATACTGCTGCAAAGGTGGGGGCATTAACTAGTAAAAAATGTTAATTTATTTTAACTATGTAACTCAACTAATTAGTTAATTTTTTAATCAACTTATATGAACTGGTTCAATCGACAGTTAAATAACTTAGTTTTTCTATAGTTGATTTAAACATAATTCATAACGTTAAAATTGTTTTATAATGTTGAGCATTTTGTTAATTTTTATTGCATATTTATACATTATATATACATTTTTAGTTTAAATTTTGTCGGCAGGGACCTAATTTAAAATATTAGCTCAAGAAATTGTGTTTCTTGCTATTTATCATTTGTTGCTAACCTAACCTAACCTAACCTACTATTTATTATTTCGATACGTCGAAAGTATATTATGATTTATGAGACTCATAACTGCAATAACGACTAATTGGTAATTTGGTAATCATGTGTATTTTGTCAAGTTCGTATTTTTGTTTGCTGAAACATTTTTAACAAATTTATAGGTTTTTTTCAAGGATAACTTTGTGGTTAAAATACATTATTTACAATTTTTTCGAGCATTTTTTGATAATTTATTTAACTTACGGGTACCTATGTTAGTTTTTTACGATGATTTAATTTTTATGCCAGTAATGAGAACTTTTAAATTGTCATGTTTTACATAGGTACTATATTTATAAATTATAACTCTCTTAAAAGTATAAATACCACGAATAACCAACAGATTTTTTTACAAGTTATCGCTTTGACTGTGATATAACTGATATTAATTAATATTAAATTTAAAATTTAACATCATACCACATTCTCTTTAAATAGACATGCGTTTAAACTTTATGACAAATACGAAATACCTATAGTATATGCACTTTTCACTTTGCAGTACCTACTCTAAATGTGTATGTACTGACATTTGTACAAGTATGTCAATGATGATAATTATTAATTGAGTTTGAATAAACTATTTATTTACTTCAACCAAATCAATTATATTAATAATAGTTGATACGTATATATCAACTGAGCTATAAGCTCGTTTCTTGTATGCCGTATGCGGAAACAATGTATACTAATTAAAGTAAAGTAAACAATATTGTATAATATCGATTATGTTTTTTTTTTTAAATATAAGTTATTAATACGTGAGTATTATAAATTCAGAATTATAAATATTAATATATAAATACACATGGTGTAAAAAAAATGTGTAATTGTATTATTTTTGACTTTTAATTATTATTTTTTATAATTTAAACTTTGACCAAGGCTTTTCCTAAGTTTTCTCCATTCAGCATACCAATAAAAGCTTGTGGTAAACTTTCAAAACCTTGAACAATGTACTCTGGGTAAATAAGTTTGCCCTTAAAAAAAAAACCAATAGTAGTTATAATATTCAGAATAATTAAAGAAAAGCTTACCTCTTTTATGAAATTTAAATTACGTTCAATACCACTTTGCCATTTATCTGCCCATCTACTAACAATAAAACCTTCAATTTTTAGTTGCTTAAACACTATGGCTGGCTGCAACATTGACACTAAAAAAAATAATTTTTATCTTGAAGTTTGTAGACAATATCAATTGAAACGTAATATACCTTTTGGTAAATTTTTTGGATTAGTATTATACGATGAAATTGAACCACAAACCGACACACGTCCAAAATTTTTCATTCTATAGATAACTGCACTACTAAAATCGCCTCCAACCTATAATTTAATTATTAATCGATAAGTAGGTACAAGTTTAAACATGTTTAATGTTTGAATACATATATTTTTCCCGGAGCTTTTGATATTTTTAATGCTTATTTTTTGAAAAATTCACCGGGTCAGATGCAATTTAAAATAATACGTATAAAACGAAGTGAAGTTAAATAAAAAAAAAAAATAAACAATTATCTACGGGGAAAATTAATTTACCTACAGTATATAATGGTATAAATAATTATAAATACAGGCAATACAGCAACATCTAATCAATATATTAAAGTATAGGTAATAGATAAATCAGACAAGGAATGATAGGTGAGCCTACTTAATCATTGGAATGTTTTTTCAAAACAATATTAGGATACATTGGAATTAGTAAGCCAGTAAGCCGTAAGGAATGGAAGATATTGTGATTATTCCGCGGAGGAACAAAACAATTGACAATGTTTTATAAATTATTTAATTGGAATGCAGAAGCATCACTCAATCACTGCATCAGTATAGGTATCGGAATTAATTAATTTAGACAAGACTACAAGCTATACCTATTTGTACATATAACCATAAACAGCAATGATAAGATCTAACTACATTAAAGGTACAAGAGATAAGATATATTTATAGTACCTATTCAATGAAAATATAATTAGGTGACTGCATACTGCATAACTATATATTATTATAATTTATAATAAATATTAACACATACCTAGATAATTATAGCTTAATATATAGTTGTACATTATGATTAATATAGGGAACGTATCTTATGTATTATATTATATTTAATAATGTTTTAATCGATAGTTATATTTGTGATAAATGCTTTATTTAAAGTTAGTTAGGTATATAAAACGAAATATCCCAGTTATTTTGCTTACTCACGTTATCGAAGTAACAGTCTACACCATGTGGAGCAGCTTCGAGAAGTGCTGCATTGACATCTTTCGTTTTATAATTGAACGCTGCATCAAATTTAAGAACTTCCTTCAACCATTTAACCTTATGATCAGAGCCAGCAAAACCAATTACATAGCATCCCAAATTTCTTGCAATCTGTCCCACGTGAATACCCACAGCTCCAGCTGCAGCACTAATAACAACAGTTTCCCCTGGTTTTGGGTCGCAAATGTTTAAAAATCCAAATAAGGCTGTATTGCTAAAATAAAAATTTCAAACATTTTTATAGCAAGATTTTATTTGAATTGCTATGATTTATCATAGAACATAAATACATTGAAGTGAGCTAAACCACATAAGTGCTTAACCATATAGGGTGTCTGCAGAATTTTTAAGTTATACTATTAGGTAGGTACAATACTGTAACTAACACAGCCAGCATTTTTTTTGAGAGGGGCAACTGCTATAACAATTACATTACCTGGTACTAATTGAGTAGGCAGGTACCAACTTATAGTATTAAATATTAATAGGTACTTGATTGAGTAAAAATAGTAAAGGCCAACCCGGCAACCCACTCCCAAAAAAAAATATATGTCAGATGACCGTTTATTTTTCTCAGTGAATTAACTCAGTAATATAACATATATATTATAATGAATTCAGAAACAAGTGATCATTTTAAATTGTGTTTAATTATATACGTTAAAACGTATAGGTCCTATATGGATACTATATAATAATATACTACTTCAGACTCAAACTCAATTGTAAAAACTTTAAGTTTCCCATTAAAAAACATTGATTAACTTATACATATACGCATTATATATTCTTGTTTATAATACAGGGAGGTATAAATGTATAATAATATTAGGTAATTATATAATTTATAATATAATCATATAGGCAGTGGCGTATATACAAATTATTTTCACTATTGGCCAATTTATCAATTGTCAGCATAGCGCAACTAACATAGCCATAACTTATACATTTATTATGGAGCTAAGTGGTTATAAATACAAATAAAAATTGCGAAATATAATTTTATAATTATTAAGTAAAATTCATTTTTAATTCTTTTTTAAAAAAAATTTGACAATTTCATATATATATATATATATATATTTTAATGTGTTCTTATTGTGAATTTAACACATAAAAGTCATCAAAGCAAGTCCTGACAATCTAACATTTCCTTGTTGATTCCTCAAAACAATTTTAATCATGGTGAAAAACTGTAAACAGTGTATATATACATGAAATGGTTTAATTAAACCTGCAATTTCACTATGGGCTCTGGCCTAGAGGGCCTCCCCCCTATATACGCCACTGCATATAGGTACAAGTATAATACAACTATTGCATTGGTGTAATATTTAAACAAAACAGAAATTATAATTACCCTGGCATTCCAAGTACTCCAAGACCAAGTGAAGGAGATAAATTTCCAAAATCAGGGAGTAGATAAAATGTCGGCATACCGTCCTTCTCCAATGTAGTGGGATTAATGATACTAAATGTCCTCCAGCCAGTAGAACAGAATACTAATTGACCAAATTTGTAATCTTGATTATTTGATTTGATAATTCTATAAAAAAAAAAGTGAAAAATAAACATTTGCGCAAATATATGGACATGGCTCAGGGGATTTCACATAACCCCTCATATGTAAGTCAAGTCCCCCCAATTTTTTCAAAATAAATTGGGTTATTATAGTAGGTACTAACTATTAAGCGTATTTAACTTTTAGAAAATATCATGGGTGGGAGAGGGACTTAAGTCCACCAAAAAATTAGGGTTATTTGCGTTTATGAAAATAACTACCTATATGCTAAAATGTAAAAACTATTATATTTTAGAATACATATTATTACATCTATTGCCTTTTTTGCAAAATGAGCATCGCACGCATTCTATATTTGTATTGCGTAACTAATACTATGTAAGAAATGTCAATATTTATTATTTATATATTATAAGGGATTAGGGAAATTCATTTAAAATCTATTGTAACTCTATAATTAGAGCTCTAAAAAAATTCCGTTTACAGATAAGTTATACAACTAGGTATATCTACAAGTTTATTTTACATTTATACCTACATAGGTACATTATATAAGAAGAGTAATATAATAGATACTTTTCTTAAATTGTATTTTTATAATAAATCAATTATTTACGAGTATATAGCTTAAATCAAGCTTGATGCATTTGTAATTATTATTATGTTTTAATTTTAAGATTTCATTCACTCATTTACGTCATATACGAAGTTTGACTACAATAATTATAACTCATTTGTTATAAGTTATAACTATTAACTATTATATAATAAAATGTTGATAACTAATTTTATCTAAGTGTCTCACACACTAGGTGTTGTAACGTGTTTATTGTTGATAAAATAAATTGTCAATTTTCAGAATTATAATTATTAGACGAAAAAAATGTTAACGTAATGATTAATGATAAAATATAATATGATAAATTAGGTTAAAACGTTAGGTTAAATAAATAGATCATATTATTCTACATTACTACATTAATTTTACTTGTAAAAATGAACAAAATAATAAAAATATAAAATTTGTTTATAATTTATTATTAGATCAATTAATTATAAAATATAAATTGTATATACTATGTACCTACTGATACTGGTAGGCTTTTTATCTACATAATGATTTGATAATGTATTAAATCAACACAACTATTGTCTATTAATATAGTTAAGTAGTACTTATTCTAAGTAATATATGAATAAATGAATAATATATTATACTAAAAAAAATGTTTACTGTTTACTGTTTAGGTATTAATAGGGGATTGGAAGCCGTGATTTTTTCAGTCTTTGTCGTGGAATATCCGAACCTAGGAATTTAAACGAGTTTTCATTCTAACGTACCGAGTGATCTGGTCAAGCGATAAGAATTGTAAAAACAGATTTGAAATTATTATCGTCATGTCTACTTGAGATCGATTTTTACCACATTTATGATTTTTTGATTTTAACTTCACCAAAAATTTAAATATATACCTTTTCCTTTTTTAGTACAAATTTTTTTAAGATTTAGAGGGATAAAAATATAAAATAAAAAATGTGTGAAAGTCGATCTCAAGTAGTCATGACTATAAATTAAATTTTGATATTCTTATCGCTTCACTAGATCAATCAGTACGTTGGAATGAAAAGACGTCAAAATCCCCTTGAAAAAATGGAAAATTAGGAAGCCGGTCTACTGTACAGTAGGTGTCGTACAGTGTATAGAGGAGTTCTCAGGAATTTTCAATGAGGGGGAGGTTAGACAGTTTCTAGGAACATATATAGGGGGGCTATCGGTGCACTTAAAAACAGGCACGTAATAAAACGGTTTATGATCCCCCCCGTGAGCACGCCCAAGATAGTGTACCACGTCATTGCGAGGAGGTCATTTTAATGTACCTATGTATTAAATTTGATTTTAATAATAAATCATTGCATACAAAATTGATTCCGAGACGAGTCGTTGTGTCAGCTTTTTATCATATAAATATATCGCTATTAAGTATTTTAGTAATTCATTTTACTATTAGTAATACGGTAGGTAGGTATAAACTATATATAAATATACTTAGGCAATAGCATAAAATTAATCTGAATGTTTTGAATATGTCATTGTGAAATAATATAATATACCTACCTACACTAAAGATTCAAATCCCCTAAAAAAATTTTTGAATTAAAACAAAACAACTCAAATCTTTAAGCCTAATTAATATTATTAAATTAACCTGTCCTGTTCTTCGTTTTAATTTCGAATTTCGGCCAAAATAGAATTTCAATTCTCTGTAAAAAAAATTGTGTAAAATATATACTTTTTAGGTTTTTTAACTACAGTATAAACAGTTAAGTTTTCAAGACTTAGTTATAAAAATTGAACATTGAATAAATATTTATAAATATTATAACTACTAAATAATTTGAAAATTGACTGAGTGAAACATTTTTTATCCACACAAAGAAAAAGATTAAAAAACAACCAAAATTTCAAAATATTTTAAACATTTTATTAATATAGGTATAGAAAATTCAAATATAAACATTTGGAAAATGTCAAGTATCTACAGTTATCTATTATTGTTTTTGAGTTACACCAATAAGAAAAACATTGATTTTGTCAAAAACAGGTTTTGTGTGAAAATTACAGCTTTTTCTTAATTTTGGAATTATTTTTAAAAATACTGAGAAATGTCTACTTTTAAACTACCAAAATACAAACTACAACCAATTTGGTACCGGAAACCAAGTTTTTTCTGCAAGAAAAATTGTGCAATAAAAAAAATCCACAAGTTGTGTGACACAACATCGTAAAATAAATATTCATCGCTTCGCACATAATTTAAAATTTAAATTAGACAATAATGATTGTAATATATTATATATAATGTTTTCAAAACATAATATATTGTGATATTTTGTGGTTTGAAATTTTACTTGTTCCAAAAATAATACATTAGAAATTTACAATGATGATGTACATTAATAGGTACATTATTAATACACTATTGAAAAAAAGAAATACATAATTATATAGGCACGTGTATTTAAAAATATTAGAAGTGACTAGTGAGTACGATTTAGTTGCTTTATTTAATTAACGATTTTATAACTATGAAATCTGAGAAGTTTCATCCGATTACTAGTAGATAACTACGTAGACATGAATTAATATAATTGTACATTTTTACTTTTACTCGTTTGTCATATTATAACAATGAATTACAGTTTATACGTTCTGCCATCGCCTATCAATAAAAATGTAGTTAGTAATTAATAGAAGAATTAACGATAATAACGTAATTTTTATAGTCAACCTTTTTCATAATATTATAATAGGTACTATAAAAATAAAAATGTAATTATAATGGGAATATGGTTCTTTAATGTTTATGATAAAATAGATACCTACGTTTGTATTTTCTTACACTCGTTCATGCCTAAATATTTAATATGAAAATAAATGTTAGTTTGAAAAAATAAAAAATATAAGTGTTTTGTTATCATAACAGTAGTGTAAGTACCTGAAAATATAGGTATACTAAATAAATAAATGTTGTTTCGTAGAATAATTGTGTAAATATTAAATCATCATAGAAATGGTTTAAAATATAATAATTTTTACGTATGTAATTTAATTTTAAGACTTACTTGGCTATTTGAGTACCCATAACAGTTGTTCCAGGAGATACATGGTTTGAATAAGGTCTACAAACACATTAAACATTATCTTCTACATATTTGAATAAAAATAGATACTATAAGAATATAATATTTGGATTTTTGGTACCTGATGTATGGATCAACACTAAGCCAAATTGCTTCAACTAAAATTTCTAAAAAAAATAAAATAATAATAGGTCATCGATCGTTTTATTTTTTTTAATGTTAACGTTTTAGACAATAAATGCAACTGTAGTTTGTTATAAATTAAAAAATAAATATTATTACGTACCTCCTTTGTTTAATTCGTCCAGCTCTTCTTCTAATAATTTAAAATTATCTTCTGTTGGTGCACCATTAAATGGTTTTTCTAAAATAAATTTTTTTGCAATCACCATTTTTATAAGCTATTTCAAATAACAAAACATAAAATTCAGTAGTAGTATAATTTTTAACCGTTGTGTCCTTTCATTAACTCGTATTCAAACTGAATTACAAATTAGCTGTTTATCAACAACATTACGGACGATTTCCTATTAGTTCATATTATAACTGACCTTCATGAATGTCAATGATAATTGATAACACCTAAATTAAATATTAATCTAATATCATCGTTATTAGTTCCAGTTTAATTATGTACATAACCACTTGTATTGTAGCCTACCTATCTTGACGTTTTAAACCATGTTTAATAACCTAGAATATAAACATCAATACTGAATTGTCGGTACTGACTTCTGATATATAGTGTGGTTACTGATGTATGTAGGTAAATGGTAATATTTATAAAGGTAAGTACATTCATTACAATTTACAATATAACTATTGTCAGTTGTATTGTAAATTGTAATGTAAATATATTTAAGGGAATTCAGTATAATAGGCTATATTAACTTTGATATTAACATATAATATTATACAAGTGGAAAACAATTTAAATTTATTCGATATGACCAGAGGGGAGTTTACCAATTGCACTTAAAATTACCTTTTCATATACCAATTGCGCTCTAAACATTTTAGGGTCAATAGCAGTCCTGTAAAGAATACTTTTAAAAAGTACTTGAGTAAATACTCAAATACATTTATTTTTAAGAATTTAAGATACTACTCAAATACTTTTCAAATACTTTTGGTTTTTAAAGTGGGTTTCTAATTTATTATCGTAATACAAAACATAGGTAGTAGGTAATCTAATAGTTATCTAATAGTTTTAAAGGGAATATTGTTATTCAAAATTCAATAACTTTTTTTAGAAATCTGGTTTTCACAAACCTTTGGGCTTCGGCCAACACAGAAATACAGAATATGAAATAAAACTATTATTCTATTATTGTAGTTGACAAAAATATTTTTCAAACCAATTATTTCGAATAAAAATAAAATGTTCGAAATAAAAAACCTAAGTATTCAATACCAAAAAGTATTTAATACAAAAAAAAGTATTTAAAATACCATTCAAAATACTTCATGCTAAAAGTATTTAAAAAGTTATTCAATTCTTAAAAAAGTATTTGAATACTTTTACTCAAATACTTTTACTTAAATACTTTACAGGACTGGTCAATAGATAAATTGCGCTCAAAACATTTTACAATACCTAAGGAAAAGTTATAAGTTAGTTATACATTTTTTATGCGAGTATTAATACATAATATAATATAAATAAATAAACATTTTTTTCTTCACATTTATCAAGTTACTTTTTGATCATAAATTATGTATGATAATGATAACTTGCATATTTCCATGATTAAATGTCCGTAATAATAATAACATTTCATAAAATTCCCGATACCGTTATAAAATGTATTATAACCAGTCACTCTAACCAGTAATCAATTGATCAATAAATATTTTTTTAATTTTCAAGCATTTTAGTGTGTTTGTGTTGATGTTGATGGAATTAGATCAAAAAACAATATTTCTAAATCGGAAGAGAGCCGCCAGGCGGCAAATTTGAATACAAGCGCAATTGGTATATTTACCGTAAAATATAAGAGGCGCAATTGGTACACTGACCCTAAAATACAAATTTTATTTGGCGCAATTGGTCCATGTCCGACCAGAGATTATTATTAAGTAAAAACGTGTATATGATTTCAAATGATAGAAGACTGACTCTTGAAAATTGAAACAAGTATGTTATTTATAATTTAAATGTATTGTATTTTTTCAGTTTTGAATACATTCAAAGAGGGTTTAGTCAACCGTTTAAAAAACCGATAAACATATATGTATATAAACATAACTAAAAAAAAAATTATTTCACTTCAAGAGGACATTTTTTAAATCGTTCAATAAATTTCACTTCTCATGAACTTAACTAATATAATGTATTAAATCGAACTAATAAATATTTTAAATGAAGGTTAAGAGATATGAGCATTTTAAATTTTTGATACTTCACATACCCATATCTTGCTTGAAAATAAACATTTTGAAAAATCGGCAACGCTTAAGCACAGATAATGTTCTTACCTAAAAGTTTTAAAATAGGTCAATTCACTCTAGTATCAAAACTAACAGCACACTATTGAAACTTGTGAACGACAATTTGCCATGTCGTGCGTGTGTAAGACGGAGACAACAAATGTATGGGTAGCGTCCTCTTAAAAGTGTTCCATAAAATCTATACAATTGTATATAATAATAGAAAATTTAAACTAATTTTAATGTTTTCGAAACTAGAAGTATAATAAGTTTCTGTAAAATATATACATATAAACTTATATTGTAAGGCACCCGGTGCCAATGTAATTTTATCCACAAAAATACGGTCTACGGGAATAATGATCCTGTTATGTAGAATCAACCAATTTTGATAATGATTTTTTAAGTGGGTAATATCTACAGTCCCTATTGAACTCCGTTTTTTAATATTTTAATCTCAACTCTTATAATATGTCTTAAAAAATTTTAAACTCATTTTAAAATTGTTTTTACAAATTATATTATACCATTATTTGAAATAAAATAAATAATCATAGTTCAATTCTTCTTGTAGAAAGTCTTCTTCCAGATAAAAAAATAGTGGATAATAAGTGGATGTCGCTCTGCTGTACAGTAGGTTACAAGTGGGTCACTGTAATGTATGGTGTTAAATTTGAATTCAATGATATAATATTATTGTATAAGAAAAACCGAGAAAAACGATTCTGAGCGAAAACGGTCAGTCAGCATATGATATTACTAAGTATATTTGATAATATTATTGTGAATAAAGTAATTTACATATTTACCTATTTACGTGGAACCTTGTTTTAAATTTTCAATCCTTAGCTATAAAAGTTGAACATTTTATAAATTTTCAACTACAAAATAATTATTACATTTTAAATTTGATAAAATTTGTCAAAATTCGAACTTTAAATGCCTACAAAAAAAATTGAGCATATGTATTTTTAATGTTTTTCAACTGCTTTTGTAAAAAACTATCTGGAGCTTTGCATTAAATTTTAACGCTTTTTTACCCAACAAATACAATTTTATAGATATTAATAGAAAAAAAAAACTAAAAAAAATTAAAACTGACAACTTCCATAAGCAGCTCAAAAAGAGTCTAAATGTTTTCAAAATTTTATCGTGTATAGAAAATGAAAATATAAGCATTGAGTAAAAATTGTATGTATCTTTTGCTATTCGTTTTTTAATTACAATAAAAAAAGAAAATCGTCACATGAGAAATCGAGTGAATATCAAATGTTGTAAAAATGTTATTTCAAACGCTCATAACAATTTAAATTGATTTTCTTGTCGACATTTTTTTTTTCGATAAACTTATGACGAATCTTGTATTACATTTTCAAATCTTAGATTTAAAAAGAAAATTTTTTATGAATTTCCAACTCAAAATAATTTGCAAATGTCCGTCATTTTTACGTATTTTGTCAATATTTAAACTTTAAATGCTCATAAAAAAAATTGTGGCTGTGGATTTTTGATTTTTTCATCTGCCTTTGAAACAATATACTAGGAGCCTTCAATTAAATTTTCAAGCTTTTTTAACCAACAAATACAATTTTATTGATATTTATAGAAAAAACGAAAAAAAGAATAGAAACAAAAAATTTCCGTAAACAGCTCAAAACAAGTCAAAATATTTGGAAAATGTTATGGTGTATAGAAAATGCTAATATAAACATTCAGTCAAAATGTCATGTACGTATACGGTCATTTGTTTAAGAGTTGCACCAAAAAACCAAAATCGATTTTTTCGAAAACACATTTTGCGTAAAAATTTCCGTTTTTCCTTAATTTTTCTTTTGTTTAAATTTGAAGAAAATCCAAGCACTTTTACTGTCCTAAACGGTGATGACAGACACAAAAATTTTTTTTTTAAAAAACACACACATCACTGTAAGATTAATACATTCATCGTTCCACTCAGAATCTAAAATAGTTATCAAAATCCTACAATTCTACAAGGCCTGAGAATTATTCCTGTGAAATAAATTTTTTCAACATAATACACCGTATCGACCTCTACTAAATTGGTATCGGTAGAATTGTGGAAAAATATTATAATTAAGGTATCAGTATCATTTTCAAATTTTATAGAATTGTTAAAAATTTGATAAACCGGCTCCAGGAGTTATTTAATTATATACATGTTCCTGTGCGTATACGAGAGTGGCATTTATTGGTACCTGCAATGAACCTAACTCATACTATAATACAAATCAATTACTATAATAATAATTTCAGACTCACGCAGTGACCTACTTGAATTCGGCAAGTTTGGCGAAAAACAAAACAGTTTGTATTTTGCCGCATCGGACTACGGCGGAACAGCTTGATCAGAATAGAATTCGCACGCAATCATCGCATTCGACAATCGATGTACGTAGGACTTGGCGTAATTCAATACGCATAGATGAAGTGATTATAAGTGGCTATTGTTACCCCTTACATTAAAGCCATTCCTAGGAATCGAGGACCCTTAATATAATTTTGTTATAATAATAACAATGATAATAATTCTGTATAATTTGTACCAGGGACTGGAACTGTACAGAAAAGAACCGGTTTTGGAACCGGAACCCTTTGAATATCGGGAACCGGAACCCTTAAATACATTTTTTTAGGAACCGAAACTAAAACGTAAACCTATATTTTGATGTAGAGGTTTTTACGGTTTTTTTCGGTTCCAAAATCCAATAGATATTTTATCTATGGTGTAAGTTGGTAATAACTAATTATTAGTAATAATAAACAATTATAGAATTGTAGACCTATAAAAGTTTATCAATGCTAAGAAATAAGAATATTATTACGTGTACAAGTACAACAGAATTGTCATAAAAGAAATACCAAAAATCAAAATTCTAATTTCCATGTAATCGATATCAATATTATTATTGAATCGCAATTACCAATAGCCGATGTAGAATTTCTGAAAATAATAGCAATTTGGACATTTATAAGTGATTCAGAATTCAGAGTAAGTTGTTATATAAATTATAAATTATAATTGTTACATTACTAATATGCCTGCATTGATAATATTAAAGACCTAAACCTAATGCGAGTATCGTTAACTCTTTTCTCTATACTATATGCCCTGTACGACAATTCTACTAAACTGTTCTTCCGTCTTCATTAGCGCGGTATATTATATTGTTTAAATTTATATTTTTATATATAAGTTATAAATTATTATATCAAACTGAAACATGGGTCACCCAAGTGTGTTGAAAATTCATTCTTATTTGTTTTTTTAATAATAATTTTTTATTTATTTTAATTTATTATTTTATAATAATTCATTTTTTATAATATTACCTAAATTCTGAAATAGTTACACTTAATTACAAATACCTGTCACTAAAAAGAGGCTATTAATATTATGTTCATTTTTTTATATAGTACCTACTTTATTGATAAAAAAAAAAGTCAAATAATAAGGGTTAAAACCGGTATTAACCGAAACCGAAACCGAAACCAGAACCGACATCGAAATTTTCGGTTTTTGAGAACCGACACCTAAACCCAAACCGATAAAATCATAAAGGTTCCAGTCCCTGATTTGTACATAAAGCCATCAACAGGTATGTTGCCAACACCTAAGTTTGAAAAAAGTAGTATTTTCCAAATTTTTTACCTATCAACGTATAGAACGCCATTTAAATAAATAGTATAGAGCAATTTGTCGTAAAAGTAAGCTCCTTCCTTTTAAAAATCTAAGTAACATAAACATCGTTTTAAAAACTGTTTTAATCCATTTCCTGGTTAGAACAACATATTTGAAAATTTTTTTGGCAACAATGTTACTCGACGGTACCATACACGACCTAGCTTGGTTTTGAAGTTCGATCGAAAATCCTTCCATCACAAAATGCACTAATAGTGAATGTTGTACTATAAAAGCCATCAACAGGTGTGTCGCCATATACCTAAGTTTGAAAAAAGTAGTATTTTCCAAATTTTTTACCTATCAACGTATAGAACGCCATTTAAATAAATAGTATAGAGCAGTTTGAGTCGTAAAAGTAAGCTCCTTCCTTTTAAAAATCTAAGTAACATAAACATCGTTTTAAAAACTGATTTAATCCCTTTCCTGGTTAGAACAAACATAAATCAACATTTTTTTGGCAACAATGTTACTCGACGGTACCATACACGACCTAACTTGGTTTTGAAGTTCGATCGAAAATCCTTCCATCACAAAATGCACTAATAGTGAATGTTGTACTATAAAAGCCATCAACAGGTGTGTCGCCATATACCTAAGTTTGAAAAAAGTAGTATTTTCCAAATTTTTTACCTATCAACGTATAGAACGCCATTTAAATAAATAGTATAGAGCAGTTTGAGTCGTAAAAGTAAGCTCCTTCCTTTTAAAAATCTAAGTAACATAAACATCGTTTTAAAAACTGTTTTAATCCCTTTCCTGGTTAGAACAAACATAAATCAACATTTTTTTGGCAACAATGTTACTCGACGGTACCATACACGACCTAACTTGGTTTTGAAGTTCGATCGAAAATCCTTCCATCACAAAATGCACTAATAGTGAATGTTGTACTATAAAAGCCATCAACAGGTGTGTCACCATAATATCTCAGTTTGAAAAAAGTAATATTTTCCAAATTTTTTACCTATCAACGTATAGAATGCCATTTAAATAAATAGTATAGAGCAGTTTGAGTCGTAAAAGTAAGCTCCTTCCTTTTAAAAATCTAAGTAAAATAAACATCGTTTTAAAAACTGTTTTAATCCCTTTCCTGGTTAGAACAAACATAAATCAACATTTTTTTGGCAAAAATATTACTCGACGGTGCCACAAACTATCTAGCTTGGTTTTGATGTTCACCCGGAAATACTTCCCCTCTTAAAATTCCCTAAAAGTAAAATTTGTATTAAAAGGCGATCAACAGGTGTGCCCCCAACACCTAAGTTCAAAAAAAGTAATATTTTCCAAATTTTTCCTTATCTATGTATAGAACACCATTTAAATAAATAGTATCCTTCCTTTTAAAAATCTAAGTAACCGTAAACTATCTATAGCTTGGTCTTGAAGTTCGCTCGGAAATCCTTCCACTACAAAATGCACTAAAAGTAAAATTTATTCTAAAAAGCCATCAACAGGTGCCTATGTCGCCAACACCTAAGTTTGAAATTAACTAACATTTTCCAAATTTTTACCTATATTTTTATCAATATAATTATTAAATAATTAAACAATATATATAATAAATGTATTCGTTTTGATACACGTACACGATAATATTTTATGAAAAAATCAAACTTAAGTTTTATGCATAGAAAATTTATAATAACTGTATAGGAAAATAGGAAAGGCTTAAATCATTAATGACAATAATAATATGATGATTATACATATTTTTAGACTCTAAGTTACATACACATTTAAAATGGCACCATAACGCAGACAATATTATATTAAATAACTTAAAACGGCAGTCCAGAGTCATATTCCCGAGACAGGTGAAGGTGCACCTGGGTGTTTTGTCGGTGTAAGAGGGGACAAGGATATAGGGGTTTCTGACAATTTTCCACTTATTGAAACATTTATTATTCGCAGAGCATTGACATTAATATAAACAATTATGTAGCTTTAACTGAATTAAAATTACAATATTATTTACTCATTTAATGATTTATTCGTTAAATGATTGTTTTTGATCGTTTTCAATTTTAAACCTTATATTTTTGGGAATTGAAAAAAAGGGGTCCAAGCACCCATACTATAAAAGTATAAATTTTTTGTTCGATAAAGTTCGGCTATCAGTAATATTTGCACGAGTTTTAGAGCCCAATTAACGTTTTCTGAATAAAACAAAATAACGCACGGTCGCGCGTGTATATAATAATTTCCACCGCGGAGAACCAAAAAATCGCGAAACATAACATTATTTATTATTATGGTCGAGGGCGCGTATTTTGTTCCAATTCGTCGTTTGTTGTGTCGATATAGTCGGCAGCCCCGCCCCCGTGCTGCGTCCCCACAGCATGTATAGTGACATGTCGGCGTCGTGATGCATCCAGCACGCGCCCGTCGGGACTACGCCGTTCATCAGAACTGATTGGTCGCTTGGAAGTTGACCGAAATCGATATCGGGTGCACGATGACCGACGAACGGGTCTCAGTCAGCGCGTGGTCCAGGGCGGGCGGTATGATGTCCCTGTTGACGGTCAGCGGTATGTAGTACGACCCGTTGGCGTGCAACGCGAATATCGGTACATCCTGTCTGCCGTCTTCGGTGCAGTCGGACGATTCTTTCCGGCGCCGTTTCTTGCCCGGCGCGTAGTAATCGGCCAGGTCCTCGCCGCTGTTCTCGGCGCTGAACCGCTGTTTGATGTCCGTCTTGAACTTGTACATGGACCCGTTGGACGAATACGAGTCCTGCGTGAACGACATGCTGCACCTGTCCGCAAGGGTCTGGACGGTCATGAAACAAAACGACGCGATTGTAGAAGCATTATAATATTATGTTATAATCAGCGTTCGGACTTATCTAGATAAATGCATATAGATGGATATCTAGATAATTATTTGTTCATCTTTTACCTTATCTAGATAAATTATTGTTAAAAGGTATCTAAACGTTGATCTTAGATAATTTTTTTACTGATCTAAATCGATTCATCTGGATACATTTTTTATTGAAAAAAATCGCGAAATTGTACAAACGCATTTTTAAATATTTATACAGATTCCCGAACAAAGTTTATGGCTTATAAAATATAATGCAATTATTTTTATTTATATCATTATTATTATTATGTTCCTAGCACCCAACTAAAATATACCCAACTTTAAAACCATTCAAAAAATAATTGTATCTTTTTCTTTATCTAGATGAATATGAGTTAATAGTTATATTTTATATCTATTTAGATACATTTGAGTTGCATTATCTTTATCCTAATCCGAACACTGGTTATAATAATATTATTATATATTAGGTATTTATAGGTAATATTATATTATTGGGCGCTAATTCGGTATGCGCTCTACCGGTTTCGGCGTTCTACACTTGGTCTACGTTCGGTACGCGGATATTGTACTGAAATTACTGTATATGCGTTATCTGCCTCGGTTTTATATAATATGTTGGGTATTTCTTTCAACCGTTAATAATCTTGATAATCTCTAATTATCTTTACGTTAAAATTGTATTTTACTTTTATTACAGTCGTCACATAACGCTCACGAAGGTTGTTCGTTACGAGTATAATATGTATATTTTTTTAAAAATATTTTTGGTATTTCGTGTATTATTTATAAATTGTAATGGATGTGATGATGTTTCGCGAGTTTTATACTGCAGCAGTGCCAAATGGGACTGAGTGTCATCGGCTTTTAGTAGAAAAAGGACGGCTGAAGACAACGACCCTTGTCATAAATGTGCCACAGAAATGCAGGTAAAACGACGGAAATGCCGTAATGGGGAGTGGATGTAACATTGTCGAATGTAACGCGTTACACTTACGCACCTGGTCATATGACGCGTTGGCCGACGAGTCAGATTTCGAGTTTCTCAAAGAATGTTTTTGTTGACCGGTCTCGTCGTAAGCCCCGTCCCCGTCCATGTATGTTAGCATATTCGCGTTGAATTTGTTCACTTCCAATATAATCTCTTGTTTCATCACGCCTCGGATCACTTGTTTCCCTGCGACGCGACACGAATATCGATTATTTAATTAATAATTATTAATATTAGGTATACATATTATATTTTAGGTATACAGGGCGTACATCGGTGACACATACCTTTGGTGATCTGAGCACAATGTTGTTGCAAGTGGTTGATAAGCGACAAGCACAACCCGTGGTTGGGTGGATATCCGTGTGCCTCGACGAGGTACTGCATAGTCTCGGTCAGACATTCCAAAAACCCCATTTTGTACTGTTCTGCCATCAAAATGGAGTTTTCTGGTTGCTCGGGGGTAGAATTTTCGGATTTTTCGGCTTTCACTGGTTCCGAGGGTTCACGTGGCGGTGTTTCATTCCCGACTATATTATAATATTATTATTATGACGTGCATGAGTAACATAAACGTGTTTGTTTTATATCCAATGTATACCTATCACGGACATCTATATCATCTATTTATAACCGTCGTACCTATAAGTGGATTGATCCAAAAAATAAAAATCCTTACCCGACGAGGAAACGTTGGATTGAAGATACTTCATGTGTTTGATGGCCATTTCGATTATTTCGGTTTTTTCAACTCGGCCTCGACCTTTTTTCATATATTCGGCCGGTATAAGCCGTGACAGATCGGCCAGGCAATTATTCATTCGATCGCGTCGCCTTTTTTCTATTATACGATGTGACATCGGGTCCTACAGGATAACAAGAAACATTATCATCAATGCACTGTTTGTTTATATTTTTCGTTAGTGCATAATTATATCATTACGAAACGCTTCGTGTTCGGAGAAATCGGAATTTTTTTCATACGAAAATTATATTGTCTTAAGCGATTTATATACGGCGGCAATTTGAATCGATTATGATCACGTTTTCGACATTACGAGAAACGTATTAATAACGTCATCGTGTTTAAGAACACCACGTGATGAGCAAACGTCTTGATCACGTTGTCACGCTGCTGTTCATTTGCAAGTAGAATAGGATCGTATTATATGCCGACAATCGGGTTTTTCGGTACAACGTGATCGGGACGGGTTGTTAAAAAAAAAAAAAAAAACAGCAGACGGGTCATGGAGGTTGAATTAATATGTATGATAAATGTTCAATACCTATGGTATGGCAAACGAGTTGGTGGTAAACGTCGATTAAAAATTTGGATAACATATGAATATATTATTCAATTATTGTATAGCCGTCGTAGGTA
The DNA here is from genome assembly GCF_005508785.2 of Acyrthosiphon pisum. Taxonomy (NCBI): domain Eukaryota; kingdom Metazoa; phylum Arthropoda; class Insecta; order Hemiptera; family Aphididae; genus Acyrthosiphon; species Acyrthosiphon pisum. The sequence continues at coordinate 103,782,027 of NC_042495.1, read as the reverse complement.
TATAGGTATATATATTCTATATAAGATATTTTTTGTTCAAAGGGACGTAAAATATAGCACATATAGGTAGGTGATCTTAATTATTATTATGCCTCTTTATAAAATTACTTATGACTTATGAGTTATGGATATTATAAAAACAAAATACGAATTTTCCTAACATATATGTTATGGATGCCTATTAAACAATTTTTAGATGAACGAATTTTACTTATAATATTGAAAATTCAACAGAATAGATGTAATCATTTATAAATTAAATTTTATGTCGACCTTCGCTTTATTATTCCGCCTATTATTCTCGATGAATTATTCGAAATGTTTTTATTATATGACAACAACTCATTAACATAATGTCGATAGATCATATACTATACTATGTTATTTTACGGTCGGTACCAACAAATATATTATTTTGTACTAAATAAATTAAGGTTTAATCATTGGTAGTCGGGATTCCATGTTATATTAGTATTATCTAGATCATAATACCTATCCTGAACTATATTTAACTATAATGTAGTAATTTACAAGTGGTTTTATTTAGTATCTACCTATTTAATTACATTAAGATCTTTATCAAGCTGGCATATCTAACAAAATCAAAATTATGTTTTAAGAAACAATTTCATTAAATAATAATTATTATGATTTATGAGAACCTATAGATTTTGACAATTTAATAAACGGCTTGTCAACACATTGATTGTATTAATTAATTAAAATGATTAACAAACTTTTGTTTTACATTATCTGTATACATTAAGTTAGGTCTTAGGTTACAAACACATACTACATTTATTCAGAAACTATAATGTTGACATGTTTTTTAACATTTGTTTTGTTTTTCAATAAATTCCTTCTTACAAGTAGATGTATTTGATTGTGAGCTTAACATAAATAAATATTTATACGGAACTTATGGCATTAAGGAAGTTAACGGCATTCAGTTTAAGTAAAGTTATTCTGTATTATTGGTGATAGAGTAGCATTATAATGACGCTACGAAAAACACTTGTTGATAAGTGATACTTGGATTGAAAGTAATATAATTTATACATAATATACCTAAATTAATATTGTTTGATTACATTAAGCTCACTGAAACGATAATTTTACCTGTGGCAACTCGTCTATAGTATATCCTACTACTAACCTAACTACTTAAACCATTTTTTTTTTAAATTTGAATTTGCATGTTTGATTCTACTGCAGTTTACAAGTAGGCATCAAAGAAAATAATCCTTGAAGTTAAGTATAAATGTATGCAATGGGTTTATTCCTCTTAATTCTTATAGAGTTATTTCCATTGTTAAAGCTTTATATTTTAAGTTTATAAATAGAGCTGTTGACTTTATAGGATTAACTGTTACCTGTAAGTATACCTATAATCGCATACCTAAATTTTATTTTTACGTATAAATTTCACATGTAAATCGTAATCCACTTATAAGTTATTTGTAATCATAATAATAAAATATCCTGGCTGTATTTTCTTATATTTTATTATATACCACTAGCTGATACCAAATTATGTTATGCATTCTGAACACTACTATAATTATATGGGTATTGTAATATGATTATCACGCAGAAAACTTTAAATGCAAAGTATCGAAAATGTAAATAAAATAAAATATATTTGTTAGTACTTGCAGTCGAGCGTTTTCATCGTGCTTACATTTCAGCTAATATATACAAATAATACATAATTATATCGTATAATATAATATGGTAGATACCAATTTTATATAGGTATATACCATGTGCATTGTGCATACTGCATATAAATAACACTAATAATCAGATACCTATATAATACGAAGAACGTTTACAACAGATAACCGCATTCGAGTGTTGTCACAGACAAACGATGGTAAATAACCGTATCTGCTCAGGTGCCTGGTATGCATATAGGATACAATATTACTTTGATGTCGATTCTAATATTGTTCTTACTACCCACAGAAAATCATTGATGTCATAAATTTAAATTTTAAGTTAATGACTAATTGACCTACCTCTACCGTTATTATGCCGTTAAATTGCGTTACATACACTCTTTTTGACGTTTAACCTGCGAATATTTTTTACTATAACCATTATATTTACACACAATCGCAATTACAAATGTTTATGTATATATTGTATTTTCATATTTGGACACTAAAACGATTTTCATATGGGAGGACTCCCCATATAAGACTATATTATGGTTTTACAGGTGTTAAGAACATAATATCAATAGATAAACAGCTAATAAATATACAAATGTCTCAGACGGTTTTAAATTTTTAATGTCATCACGTGTGCATTATAAAACAAATATTATACCAATCCCATTATATTATATTGGGCTCAATGATAAAAAAATAAAAGGCAAATTCTTAAGTCTTATTTATTATATAGTTTTTTTTCGTATATTAAACGGTTGCACGCATCAATTGAGTCAGTATAGTCGTGTATTCATTTTAAATGTATCCAAGTACAGAACCTATACCTACTTATTTTGAAAAGTGTTTAAAATACATATTTGAATACTTTAACAGTATTTGAGTACAGAAATAGAGATACTTCCAAATCTGAAATTTGTTTAGCCTTTTTTGTGTTTTACATTAATTTCATAAAACGTTTTATACAATTTAATTTGGTGTATGTGCGGAACTACACATTACTCATCTGGTTTTTTTTGTCTAGGTTTTTGATGGCGGGTATAGTAGTCACATACTCACACATACAGATGACTATTATACTGTATTTAACTATTTTATTACGATTTAAGTATATAGGAACACTTCTCGTTCAATTTTTGATTTGGATAAATTTAAATTTAAAAAAAAATCATCTGTTTAAGTTAAACAGTTTAACAATTTACAGTAAAAATTATGTATCTCATCACCTGAACAAAAAAAGAAATTGGTATCGCCTCGGGACGCCCCCATACAATGGAACACAGATCTAAGTAATTGAAAATATGGTTGTCAATTAGTGTAGGTAACTATAAATTTCAAAAATTAGAATTTCAAAGAATTTATTATTAAAGGAAAAAATGGGTAGAGCGTACTCGGTGAATCACAACTGGCGGTTAGAATACCGGCGTATCGTGAATTGGTAATTACCGTTGATACCGAAAATCCCATGCCACGGCGATTACCGAAAATACCATATATAGGTACCTACATATTATATTGTTTGTTATTTTTACATAACCAATATGAGTATATATGACATAATAATATAATATAATAGCACTATCCTAGGTTGGAAATTGGAACCACTAATAAATTCGCCGAGATCTGGAATTTGCCGAGGTATGGTATTTTCGGTAAATACCGTATAACGCCGGTAATACCGTGGATACCGGTAGTAAACAAATACCGGATACCGGTATAACAATTCGAAATACCGCACCAGCCCTAGGATCACCCATCTCCTATTCTCCTAAAACAGCTACACAGATACGCGCACATACCTCTTTGCTGACGTTCTTAGTCTGATTTCGGTGCGGTCCAGTTCTCTCGGCATGTTGCTGAGTTTCCCCTTCGAGATTTTCACATTGCTCCACGTTCTTTTGTTGCGGCAACTGTACCGTAACAGCATGAGATTTACCGGACAGTCTGTCCTTCATGGCACTTTCGTGGTGCGTTATTATCATGTCCGACACCATCGACACCTGTGGAAACACTGACTGTTAACTACCTATGCGCAAAACTATGAAAATATGTCTATAATGTCCTATAATATAATATATGGATGCGGAAATGATTTAAATAGGTATCACTCGTTATTTAAGATATTCTCGGCGATTTCCGTTGAAATCTGTCAAATTTCATCGAGTCATACTGCACGAGGACAGTTATATTTTTAACCCATCGCTATGACTCCGAAAATTCCCACCCGACAAAAAGTCATATGGCTAGTCACTTGAGGTAATAACTTGTTGAGTGATCACCGCAGTACCATCCCCAACCATCCCATCAGCCCACGTTACAGTATTCAGTGACGTATATACAAATTTAAACTTGGTGGGTATTGTGAAAATCGATTTCGATATTTTTGTAAAATTAATAATTTTAACTATGCACAGTAGTACAGAACACAATAATTACACTTATGTACCGGGGACTATATTTTTAGGAACCGGTTGTTTCTTATATCCCGATCGAGATTTAAAATATTTAAGGATCGACGCATTCCGAAAACCAGTAGTGTCCCCCTATGATATTATGTTTGAGAATCTTTTAAAAACGTTTTGAACGTGGAAAATACAGCTGACACGGAAATAAAATACGGTAAGTTCAAAAACGGGTCCGCGGCACTCACCAAAAAATGACGGTTCAAGTTTCGTGGAATCCACGCGCGGTGTGAACACCTTTCGCCGCTGGCCAGCCGTGCGTGGCAGAGAAGACGATAATAATATAATATAAATAATAATATATTTTATTATATTATCGTGCGTTGGTAACTGCGACGATCGGCGGGTAAAATATTATAATTTACAATAATGTTATGTTATCGTCACGCGAAACGACACGAAAATAATTCACCGAAAACGAGAATATTATAATGTTATTGTACGTTTGGCGGGCAGTATCGAAGACGACCCGCGCAAAATTTCCGGTACCGCGCACGATGCAGTGGCGCGCAACGATGACGGTAGGAAAAAAAATTATACACTGTATGCGCAAATAACGATACAATCGTTTATTAGTGTTATGACTGCCGGACAATATTACGGTATACGGTATTGTTATTGTTTGCCGTTGTAGGCTCTGAGCGAAACGGTTCTGTGGCACAGGAACATCGCCTGAAAACAACAACAACAGTGATTGGCAATAATATCACAGCAGAGAATAAACGCGGCAAAACGGTTCGAAACGAACGACTGTACGGGACGCGGTGTTAACGCGCAATAGTGCAATACGAAACTATTATAGTCGCGGTACACAGATTAACGGTGGTCGTTCGTCAAGCGGCGGCGGCGGCGTCGTCGGGACCGGTACGGTAGCGCGCCGCCTGCGTGCCGCGTCCGTCTCGCGCTCAAAGCTGCTTCGGGACCGGCGGCGGCGGGCCCAGTGTTGCCACCGAGCTGGCGCGTGCCCCGGTCGCCCGCCCGCGACGGGCGCACACGTGCAGCTGTCCCGACGCCGCGTTTATCGTCCAAAAAAAAAATGAATAATTATTTATCAACTCGTGTCGTTCGGTGTAAACGCTCACCCGCACCACCCGGACGGCACTACAACAATAATCAAAAATATTATAACACAATATAATATTATTATGTTATTTAAAAGTCACAACCGATAAATTATTGTTATTAAAATCATACGCTACACCGCGCACGAAGGCGGCGGTGGTAGGCAGAGTCCTGTACCCACGTAAATATTATGAGCACCGGGCGCCGCCGGCTAGCACATTGCGCCGAACGTGACAGCGCCACCGTGTGCGCGGCTAACGCGTGTCGCGTGATCGTGTTACGTTGTACGGCGGCAACGTGCTTTATTATTATAAGTATTGTAACTACGGATATTTATTATATTATTATTATTATTATTATTGTATTATACGTACGAAGCGGCCGCCACGCTGTCGTCGAGGCCCGACGATAAAATATGTGTAAAACCCACGTGACGATGTTTGTTTGATTCGCAATTTCAAATAATAACCTACATCGAATTTCCGACATTTTTGTCGCTTTACTATTGTGACTAAAGTAAGGCCGCGATGGCAGCGTCACACTTGTGGGGCTGTACGGGGGCTGAGGGTTGTTCAAAGGGGGTTATTATTCCTTATTTAGGACGTGGGCGAACGACGTGGGTGCAATGACTGAAATGCGTAGGTACTTTTGTCTTACAGCGTATGTCTGAGTTATAGGTAGCAGTATAGGGCCATTGATTAAGACGTATACCTATTTCATTGATGGTGGAGCACCTTCAATGAACAAAAACAGTATTAACAGTCGTCGAAACATCGTATAGGTAGTTTAAACTTTTAAACACACCACACCATATTAACATGATATTATTATATTAAATGCATTTTAATTTTTTATATTTTTACCTCAATAGGTAATATACTTTATATAATATCGATATACGTAATCGATATAAAAAAAAAATACCTACCTTATATCAGACGTAACTCGAGCTACAGCTATAAAGTGCATTTTTGAAATGCCTGTATCTACCTACGGTATGTAATAATAATCACACCCATAATATATCAATGAAATTAATCAAACGTAGGGAAACAAATAAAACCTGGTCAAAGTACAAAAGTGTCATCTGGTGCTCAACGTCTAGTGGTTAAACTGAAGACGGCCATTCCAGCATACAGTATCTACAACTTAAAGTAAAATAAGGACTTATTATACTATCGATTCGTTATTATATCAATTGTATGCTATACAGTGGAATATTGTAATCACGCGTACACCGGAATCATTACTGTCTTAAGGATTAAGGTTCAAGGGTTCTCAAAAAATAACCTTAATAATCTATTTATTTTGTTTGGTCATGGTAATAACGGAGTGACGGACGAGGGTCTAGGGTCATTTTGGCGGATAACGGAAACCCCCTTCTGGATCCACTACATGCTGTAGGCCTAGTGTTTCGATGGTAGTTTATTTCAGACCTAGGTTAAACCAAACTACCAAAGACTATGATTAAGCCACAGAGTTGGTGTATTTTTTCATTAAAAAAAAAAATCACAGTATTTTTTGTTTTAAACTGTTTTTCTGTTTTTTAAAAATAAATTGTTTCAGTTTTAAGTAGTTAAAAACAATGTTTTAAACAGTATATTTAAAATAACTTAATTTTAATTTAATATGTAATTTACTTATATGTCGATATGCCGTGTACTAGTACCTATATGTTTCACTGTTTATTTATTACTTGTTTTAAATATTTTCTGAATGGATGTTTTATGTGTAGGTACATTATATTATGTATTTATGTATATAATATTAACTATTAAGTGGCTCGGCGCGACGCAGTGGCTGAAATCAATCACGCGACGTGATTGAGAGTATATAAGCAACGGCCGCTGCCACTAGTCCTCGGATGGGTGACCACTCGGGTTCGTAGTGCGCAAAAACCTTGCCACACATACACGTGTTCCTAACCGATAGTAGTAACCATCCCAACCCAACTGTACCAACCCTACCAACCCTACAGGCGTATGACCTCAGTCGTCGAAGCCTTAAAACCTAAAAAAAAGAATTAACTATTAAGTAAAAACATTTTAAATTTAGTAATTTATTCAATAAAATTAAAATAATTTTTTAAAATGATATAGCCGTATAGGCAATAGCTACTAGGTAGGTTATACATATTAAATCCGTTATGGCATTACTCAGTGGTGTAGTTACAGGGGACGATCTGCGTGATATATCATCCCCCAACCCGACCACCGATATTTTTCTTTTTAATTCAATATTTTAGTGCCTTATAATTCTATGCTTACTATTCAATTTTATATTCGTAAACAACATGTACATTACACTCCTTATCTCTCGTTCGAACACGATGCTAGTCCCACTATAATTTATATTGTCATTAGTTATTACTAGGTTTTTTGAGTAACCCATAGGCCACGTAGATAAATAAACATATATTTAAAGTATTTATTAAGTTTTTATTTTGTTCAATTCAGAATAGGCTAAATAGCTGGCAACGTTGAACATCCATCGAAATATCTATATGTAGACTAGAGCTCTGCATGGTCCGTTTTTTTATAGACCGGACCGGACCGATACATTTTAACAAAGACCAGGACTGGACCGGACCGATAAAATAAAAATGAAGCTAGACCGGACCGGACTGATACATTTTAACAAAGACCAGGACCGGACCGGACCGGACTGATACATTTAAACAAAGACCAAAACCGGACCGGACCAGACCGATAAAATAAAAATTAAGCCAGAAGGAACGGACCGTTTTATTTACAACGAATTAGAAAAGTAAAGTGCAAAATATAGTGCATGATGTTATTTATTTTACTACGTAATATAAATTATATGAAAATTATATTATCGACGTTCAAAATGCAGATCTTTAGACCGGACCATATGACCTAATATGAATTTGAAGACGGACCGGACCGGACCATTTTTTTTTGTAGACAAAGGGACCGAACCGGACCGAACCACATTAAATTACAATACACAAAGACCGAAAAAGACCGGACCGTGGTCCGGTCCGGTCCAGTCCGGACCGGTCTAGACCAGACCGTGCAGAGCTCTAATGTAGACACAGAAGTGTTGGAAAAATTGGCTAATAAACCGCGAAAAATAAATATTATTTTGTCAAGAAAAATAATATAAAATAAGGAATTTGAAAACAATTAAAAATTATCGGTATTTGGTACACGCAGAACTATCACTGCAAGATAGAATATCGGCTGAAGTGATGATAAGATTTAATAAACCTCAAATGGTTTGAAATTCAGTTTCAGTACTAGAGAGTAGTAAAAAATACGGTAGTATGGTACTCGTAATACTTACTTGTATCAGTTGTATCATAAGATAAGGTAAGCATAACATAAGCCTCTCAGTGGGAAACTGTCCTCCCTTCTGCCCAGTTTACCTCATGCTTGTAAATCTACGTCGAATTCGAACGCATAACACAGTGGAGGAATAGCACTTAGCACTATTGGCATTTAATTTTCGAAAAGGATTCAATAAATAAAAACCTAAATAGTTAATAGTTCAGTTGAAGGTCATATTATATTGTGATTTATAATAAAATATAATATTTTCTTAATAATATTATCTGCACTTTGTCTCACACCAACACTCCTAGATTATAGATTTGATTATTTGTGTTGAGTACTGTTGTTTTTTTCACATTCATAAACAGCTACCATTATTTACGAATTCTCTCGTGAGTTTAGAGCACAGCAATGTACAAATACCTATTCGTGTTTATGTTAGTATAGTACGTTTGTGCACGGTTGTGTATGTCTTAAAAGAAATCGTATTTTGAACGTTCAGACGATATATTATTTGTTCAATAATATCTGCTTGGTAATAATCTTTGAGGTATAAATATAAAACGGTGTACGTTGTTTTTAATGCAATCATTCGCAAAATATGTCAAAAATCGAAATAGGAATTTAATTATGACTAATAACGAAAAAGATTTGGTATGATTATGTGTGTTGGATGGTGCAGGGCGGTGACATATACTTAGATTATAATCGAATTAAAGAATAAATATATAAACTATAAGGAAATCCGAAATATTATACTATATTATACTATAAACTATTTATTTATGTTAGTTTATATTAGGTATTAGTTTATAATTGTATTGTGTGAGAAAATAAAAATCGTTAAAATCAATCAAATTTTACATATTACACGCTCGATAATTATGGTAGGTACCTGTGTAACAAATAATATTATGTCGTAATTGCTGTGTTAGGTTAGGTTCACTTGTCTACCGAAGGACTCACTAAGTAAACAAAAAGCCATAAATATTATAGTAAATAGGTCGTTGTGCTGTTCTCTCGTTATACTTTGATTATACCTATTCAACATGTGCAGTGTATACAATATTATGCCGAGTGCTCGCTTAATAAAACGCGACTATGATGATGTCAACAATTATTAGCATTCATCATAAAATATTCCGTTCATTTCCGTTCAAAATATTACACTACTTATACAATAATAATATATTATATAGTAATATTATGGTAGGTATAAATACCTGGTACCTACCTACTATAACAATAATTGGGTACACGTAAAAAAAATAAGACAGTTTTCTAAAGATCCATAAATGTTACACGTTTTATTTGTTAATACGATATATTTTTGTAGTAAAAAATGAATACCCATATTAAATATTGCGGGAAATATCAAATTACTCATTAGAATTAATTTAGTAAGCTAATAACGTTTGTATGTAGGCACATTAAATTGCACATAATTTAAAGTGCGTGGATATTATAGCAACAAGCTTACAAGTCGACAACATACTAAGATGATAGATTAGGGTTAGGGTATTTATGAGTTTATGACCTTAGAACTCCAAAAAAATGCATGCACATAATACAATGAAAAATATTGTATTATCCTGGGGCCTGGTGCCTACTTTTGTTATTTCACGTTTGATTTAATTCTGATTAAAATCAAATTTAACTGTAGATTAAATCAATTTGAACATTATTTTTGGTTAAATTTTACATATTCTCTAAACTGAGATTTGAATGATGAAAGTTTTTTTGACGTTTTCGAACAAGATCTTTCGTTGGATGTCACTATGTCAGATAACAAACTTTTGTAGGGTGAGAAACTTCGTTCTTACACTACAGAAGTAATCGGTGCATATTAAAATTTATCAACTTATTTGTTTTTTTTTTTTATTGAAAATAGATTTTTAATTTTTCTTTATCGACATTTTCTGTTTTTTCATAATAATATGCATTTATTCCTATTAACATATAAATATGCAAAAATATGCTAAATAAAATTTAACGTATCTGATTCTATATCGTAGAAAATAAATTTGTAATTTGGTCTCCAATGTGTATGTCTAAATGAAAAAATATGAAAAATACGACAAAAAAGTCATAAACAACCTAATTCCTAACCCTAATGATAATAAATTAAAATAAATTATAGGAATTATTAACCCTTTTTTCCATAAATATATCACATACTTGACTAATCTACACATATACAGAGTGTAACAGGAAGACCTGACAGATGAAATAACTTTTGTTCTAATCAATATTATATAATTTTTGTATGTATAAATGTATAGTCACTAGTTAGTAGTTACTAGTCACATATAATATATAAAAAATTGTTTTATTTTCAGTATAAAAAATAAAAAAGCAGGTAAGTGGATGTCGCTCTGCTGTACAGTAGATTACAGGTGGGTCATTGTATAATGGTTGTATTAGACTTGAATTCAATGATATAATATCATTGTATAAGAAAAACGATTCTGGGCGGAGACGGTTTGTCAGTCTGGATATTTTATATTTTGTTATTATTTATTTTTTCATGTAAGTTGAATTAATATTAAAATATTATAATTTTTATTCGTTTCTACGGTGGTAAACAAAGCGTTATAAATAAAAATCCCATTTTTTGTCGGTGCTTTTTCCCGTGGCATTTAATAACTATTGAGAAAATCTAAAAATGACCCCTTTAAAGTACCATCTTGATCCAATTTGCTAAAAGATAAGGTACTATATGTTGAAATCGAAGCACTCCTTGTAGAAATTTTGTATACAGGATATTAAAAAAAAAAAAAAATAAACACCATTGTAAAAACAATAGCTTCCTCGCTCCACTCAGAATCTAAAATGTAATTAAAATATTTTTGGATTAATTCAAAATAGCCAATTTGTGAATCTGATTTATAAGAACAATTTTGATGGCAAAAACATTTATCTAAGTGAAATAGTTAAATTTTGAAAATATCAATATTTTTTTTGATTAAATTAATTTGGAACGTAATAACTTTTTTCAAAATATTATTTTTGGGAATTTTCTGACATGAGTTTATTTCTTAAATTATTTACTAATCATACAATTTTAACTGTGTTGGCCATGATTTAAATTAATAAAAATAATAACAAAAAAAGTAATAACAAAATGGTAATAACTAATAATAGTGTAAGATGATTTCACCACTCATGAGCTATTGTATTATCGCCATGAAACAGTAACGTATACAACATATAAAAATTGCATTCAGCACAGAATCAATTGAAGTTAATAACAACACAGAGTGGATTGACCGATAATCAAAGGTAAGACAATTATCCGTGAATTGGTATTTTACAATATTTTATTTTTGTATGTAGGTATTATGATTTATGAGAATTTTTAGATTGTAATATTTTACATTCGGTATGTACTATAACATAGGCTTCTTCCAAAAAAACATTCATATGAATGTATTTTCTTTTTACATATTATTATTATTGTACCTATCCATACAGATTGTAAATATCATTATAGAAATAATAAAATATTTTTTTTCAATAAATGTTTAATAATATAATCTCATTCATACAATCACGCATGACGCATCGCAATATCTTTCCATTGCGTAATAACTATCAGTATAATATTATATGTACGTTTAAACATTAAAAAATAAAAATAGAAATTCATTTTTGTGAACCTTTTATTCCGGTAAAGCACGATTGAACATAAAACGATTGAGCATAATATACCTTTTTAGCAACACGATTGAGCATAGAATATTTTATGCGATATTTCCACATTCACGTGGCCGAAATGTTGTAATTTATTGTTTTCACGTATTTTTACACCAATTATTATGATACTACCATACTAGACGCGAGCCGTGAGCTGAGCCCAGCTTCATCGATAATGTTGTCGAATAATAAATAGTAATAATACAATAATAAATTAGTTCCGGAGCAATAAAATTCCAACGTTTGAAACATTTCAAATTGGGGGAAAATATGAGATAATAAATTAAGATACAATTCCAAAATTATTATAGAAATAATATCAGTGTTCGTTCACATATTATACTCAATAATATTCTTGACTTATAAACTATGCAGTTTTTAATTCGTACCATATTTTTATTTTATTATTTTCATAACTATTATTATTACTATTATTATCACTATCATTATATTATTATTATTATCAAACAGATTTATGAAATGTGACTATTTTTTGATATTATGTTATATATTTTGAATTATTATAATTATTTAAATAAATAGTTTTGTATAATATAGCTTAAAATGAAAATGGCAACGTTTCAGAGTTTTTTATGCTCAATCGTGTCGCAAAAAAGGTGTTTTATGCTCAATCGTATGTCTCAGCCTTTTATTCTGTGGATTTAAATTCCAGTTTACCGATCATACTGTAAAATATTGTAATAACCTCTTTACTCCTATATCATAGGTATTTACTATTTATTATTTTGTTGCCCCGGTTCACGCGTTGCATGTGCCACGTTCACGTGATGGGTTAGCTTACGAATCCGCCGGCGGTGGAAAATAAATTAATATTATGAAATTGCATTCAATGATATATCATCATATTATGTATCACATTATTAATATACATGGTGTATATAGAAGGAAATGTAACGTATTATTATAATTTAAATTCATATATATATACAGTGTGCATCACGGAGAATCGACGTGTATTTAAATATAATCTTCACAATACACTATAATAATAAGTAATAAAATATTGTGCCGTACTATATATATATGACGCGGTGATATAATAATAATAATAATAATGATAATGGGTAAAACAATAACGCCTCACGGTTTATTTAATGCCCACGCAGTCACGTGTGTAAATAACACACCATTATTAAACCGTACAAGTATATTATATAATAATATTATACTGCAATGATATAGACAGCATAGTATTATAGTGTATTACATTACGCGAATGATATTATTTTAATATGTACGCGTAAAAATGCATAATGTCCGTCCGGTATAATATATATATTATATACATAATATAGTAATAATAATATATAATTTATACGCGATCACGAGATTGCTGCAGTCTCGACCATGGTCTGCATATATAGGGACGTCTGTGACTTTTTTATATTTTCGAAATCTGATTTTCGATTGACACAATATTTTACTATAATAATTATTATTATTGTTACTCGCGTAGTTGGACGTGTCGTGTAGGTACCTATTTTTATTATTGTATTTAATAGATTATTAAATCATGTAATGAATACGACCGTTCGAGTATAGAATGTAGCGGCGGCTTATAGCCTGGAAGCTTAATAATAATATAAGTACAGACGACTTTTATTCTCTGCAGCAATAATAATAATAATAATATGATATCGTAATCGACTCACCGCCTAGGTCAATAACAAAATTATATGCGTGTAGGTATATTATATTTTATTGGAAACGTGGCCACAGCCAATGTTATACAACCCATCATTTATCACAATCAATATTCGATATCAATATACATATTTTATAAGCGATTTATTTTAAAACCTAGTCGGCTTATTCGAAACCAGTGTGATTCGTGTGTGTGGTTACTGGTTAACGCAACAGCGCTCGTGTAAAGGTCGTGTTCTGCCGTGTTTATGTGATGAGTCCGAATGTAATGTTTTCAACTATTAATGATGGTATAACACCCACTACTCGTATACACAACTGTAGTTCAGTCTGTATTATAATTAGCAATTAGTTTATTATCCATCGGTAATCACGTGTATACATATACGTGTGGCTAGGCACATAAACCATAAATATGTAGGTTCTCACAGGTATATATTATATGAGACAGAGATGTTTGCGTCCGGGCGAGTTTGTATAAATTGCGATGCGTTTGGGAAATTTAGCATAATGTGTCCGACCGAATACATGATTTTAAAATAGTGAATAATGTGTTTAGGAGATCTTTGTTTCAGCTGTAATGCGTGTTTGGTATTGGGTATCGTTAAATGGTCAGCGCCCCGTCCCCTCCGCTCGAAAACTTAAACCAGCCAGTGGCCCGATGTGCTGCATCAAATCGCTGAAAAAATCGGATTGATGTTTCAAAAGGTTGATTTTTGACAGTTTTTTTTTTCAATTCGTCAAACTATCGCACACTCGATCGGATTTTTTATTAATCCATGTGGATAATAATGTATATATACGATGGATTAGTGTCCGCCGTCGTTTGTATATGCGTCCTATACTTGCAACGCATATTTCCGCCATTAGTCGTTTCAAAATATATATCCCGTGCGACACACTGCTGCGTGATCGTATACCAAATAATATCGTATGACATTAATATACGTACCTAGGTCACAGAATTATCTTATATAGACTGCAGTAGTGCAGTATACCTGGTATATACCTATATAGAGGGGTCTCCATATCTTTTCATTTGATGGCTGTATAAAACAATGAAAAGCTCTAAGTGGGTCAAAATTGTATGAGCTCGTATCATTTTCAATTGTAAAATTTATATTAAATTATTATTCATACAACACATGATGACACATGATGCGGATTAAATTTAGGATATTATACATATTTTTAGATTATCATTATTCATCGTCTATTTCGGAAGGCCTTATAAAACTTAATATTGCCGGCCGTAGTTTGGAGACTCCTTCTTCTTCTTCTTCTTCTTCTGCTGGCATTTATTAGTCTTGAAGAGTTTTTGCCGCCATCACGATCTGCCTCCATTCTTCCCTGTTATGAACTATTGTTCTCGTAATCCTATTTTATTGAGATCTTCTTCCACTGTACCAAACCATCTCTTTCTAGTTTGGAGACCCCCTACTATATAATATTAATATAATATACAGTCGTTATCTGATTTTTCATACATTTTATTTTTTTAATGAAAAATATTTAGCCTTTAGTACAACTCAAAACATTCTTACCGTCGACTACCTGCTCGACACATTATTATAATAACTAATAACTAGGTAGGTATTAGCAAGACAAATTAGATAGATATCATCACAGTTTTTTGATACGCATCCTCGGCTCTTTACTTCGTCTATATTGTAGTTACCCACTTCTTACTGGATGTCAATCATATACATACATATATAATATAGAAAAAATCATGCAATCAGAATTTGAGAACTACGGCGTTGTTTTGAGGTGAAGGAGATGCGCATACTGAAAAAAAACTATTACAACCGTGATAATACCTATATCTGAAGGACGGAGTGGCCGAGCGGTCTAAGGCGTCGGTTGCGACGCAGCCGACGCCGGCTCGATTCCTTGGTCACGGGCAGCATTTTTCTTCGGGCAGATCACGGTGTCCGGAGAACAAGTACCGCCATCCTCCACCCGGGCAAGGCACATACCTACGGGTGCCCAATCAAAAATTCTGCCAAACCCGACACGCACGTGTCTTCCCCCTACCGACATTAAAACGTACAAAAACAATACAGCTAAAGGCCATAGATGCCGGGCTTCCGATTAAAAAAAAAAAAATACCTATCTATTTTGTCATGGGTAATAAGTAATAACTTACAGGTAAGCAATAATATTAGCATGTACGTACTCGAAATGGTTTATTTAACGGGTTACATTCCTAGTTATCGCTTTGGCTCATTCTACTTGCGTTGAGGTTGATGCTTCTACAATAATAGCAAAAATAATGTTATGTCTTAGCATTGCGACAACTAACACAATTTATATACCTACATATGTGTACATAATTCACGTTTCGCGACGAACTGCAAATTTATACTGTAAACAAATAACAATAATGTATACAAAAATGATTGCAGTTTTGTATTGTGATTTA
The DNA here is from genome assembly GCF_005508785.2 of Acyrthosiphon pisum. NCBI lineage: Eukaryota > Metazoa > Arthropoda > Insecta > Hemiptera > Aphididae > Acyrthosiphon > Acyrthosiphon pisum. The sequence goes on along the minus strand of NC_042495.1, from coordinate 103,765,748 downwards.
CGAGTTATTTAATTTGCACGTGTGACTGGGTATTCTATTAATGTATACAATATAACGATAGCAGTCACCGTCACACTTCAGACAAACCTGACAATAATTTTCAGTTGAACAATAAAAACATAGATCTGTTATCAGTTGACTATTGTGTGCAACGTCGTATTGAATATTTTACTTGCATATACCACAACCGCGCCTAATCACCAGTAATCAATACTTTTTCAGAATCAATCATTTTTATACTTGCATGATTTTTTTCTGATATTTAGATCATATAAATTAAAATTACATAGTTTATTTTTATTTAATGTTTTTTTCACTATAGCAGGTTTTGTCAAAACTATTAGTCCCGGAAATTATATAAGCTCAACAATTAACATTAATATTTAAAAATATAGCAATATATAACATGATATTAAAAGTTAAAATGATTGATTGAGTACCTAGCACAGGATAATGGATATTTATAGATATAAAATATTGTCATGTTTGTATAATAGTGTATATTATTTTGAACTTGAGTTTAAAAAATTTAAACTGCAGTAACACTTTAAAATACAGTCTGCATGCAACTATTCGCAGACACGTTTTATAGACACGTTACCAATATACGTGCAAGTAAACGAATTCCTTAATGTTTATGTTTTTTTTTATCACGGAAAAATTATATTTAATTAGTATACAATATTTTAAAAATTGAATTAAAAAGGATAGCTTATAAATAATTTAACCATGGTTTATAACGTATATTTACTGTCATAGAATTAAGGTTCTAGCGTCCAAGTAAAACAAAATTATTTTTTGATCTGAGAAGGTATGGCATATTAGTAGATACCTATAAGATATTAATGTACTTTGTGTACCTATTGTTGTTGTTTGTGTACCTATTAGTTGTGGTCTTGCTACTTCTTGTGATGTTTAAGAGGATTTAACGTAATTTTTAAGTGAGTTATCAATATGTAAAATATTAATGTTTGAAAATGCTCATAACTCACTTAAAAATTAAAATATCGTAAAAAACCAACGAGAAGGCACAGATAATATTGTTACCTAAAAGTTTGATAATAGATTAATTCACTCTAAAATCAAAAATGACAGCATCCTATTAAAACTAGTGAACGAAAATTTGCTATAACGTACGTGTGTAAAATGGAGACAACACATGCGGGTGCGACGTCCTCTTAAGGTTTAAAGTTTTTTAGACGCATTAAAATCGATACTTTATTTTAAGTGTATATTTTGAATACATTTTATAACTCAAGATCCATCAAACCGATTTCGATAAAAAATTTCAGGGCATATTAAAATTGATATGTAGATAGTTTCTGTGTAGTTTGTACGCTGTGCGATAAGTGGTTCCGGAGTTATGGCCTCTTAAGTGCACACCTGGCGACATGGCCAAAAACAACAAGTTAAGTTGCGGATTAAAATAATAATAGTGTATTGTATATTGCTTGCTATTGGTTACGGGCACCTTCGTTGATTTGTATTATTATTTATTGTCAATATATTACATACTTATACCTTCTGACTATATAAATGTGAAATGAAAATCTTTGTACAGGGTCAACTCTGGTTCTACTTATCAGATCTTGATTTTTTTTAAACGAAAGAGTATATCACGGAGAAGGTTATTATGAAACAACATTTTAGGAAAATACACCGGAAAAGTAGGAAATCTGGATGTCTAAAATACAACAGTGACGCAACAGGTTAGGTTAGGATTTTGTATTAATTGATTATATTAATCCACCATAGGTAGAATATGACAAACTTGATATAACTTTGATACTTTAGAGTTGAATCATACACTTACGTACAAACTAGGGGGCCACGATCTACCACAGGTAGATTACCTACCTGATAATATAGGTACTGCTGCGAATCAGAATTTTTATTCCGAGCAACAGAAAAGTTAAGATTAATTTTAAACACCATACACCGAATATTAAATAACGAATTGAACAAGGTTTGATTCATATAGAGTTGGTACATTTAACGAGCAACGAAGTGCACAGGTTCAGCTTGTTTAGTATGAAAATATTCGGTCGAAAAAGTTACACTCATATACAAATTCAAAATGTATTAGTTTTCCATTCAACAGTTTGGCAGTCTTGTTAAGAATACTTTTCAAATGTATTCAAAATACGTATTTAAATACTTGGTGTCAATTGTATTTGAAATACGTATTCAAATACTTCCTTTTAAAAGTATTTAAATATAAATACAAATACTTTTTAAAAGTATTCAAAATACTTCAACAAATACTTTTTTTTAGTTATTTATAAATTTTATATTGAAATATTTAGTTTTGTTTAGTTGTTACTTACCTAATTATGGAATGTTAAAATTCAGCAATTTATATACCTATTAATATATATAATAAATAATTTTATTAATAAAGCACACAAATATTATAATATAATAGTAGACAGATTGTATATTTTAAATTTTAATAGATATAAATCGCATTATATTTGAATTGTATTATAAAAAAATTGTTTTATCTAATGTGTTATCGTCCATCTTTCCTCGACGTTTTATTCGTATGGCATTACTAATACTAAATACCCGTTCAATAGGAGCACTGCTAGGCAATGGAGTATTATGACGATAAATTATGAAATTGGAATTGGAGTAGAACATAAGAATGTAAAAAAGTATTTAGTATTCTAGAATATAAATACAAATAAAAAGTATTTAAAAAATATTTGAAATACAAAAAAAGTATTTAAATACAAGTATTCGAATACTTAATAAGACTGCAGTTTGGTACCTATTCTAGTTAATGCAAGCAAATAACATTTAATTCATTGAACAATACATATTTTATTTCATATTTTTTTTTCGTATTATATTTATATATTTATAATAATATATGTATTGTCAGTAACAAGCTATGTATAGATTTGTATTATAATTTAAAATAGGTTTTAATTTAAATAAAAATTGATAACGGTTAATAATTGAGCAATTTTTATTTTGATCCATAAGCTATGTATAACCGTGTTCCTATACTATATTATAATATTTTTATTTGATAACGATGTGTGACCGAAGCATTATTCACTAAAGTGCATTTTTCAATAGTATATATTGTAAATACATGCGTCATCATTGTGATTAGTTTTGACCCTATATTTGACGTACAACTTACTGATGATCGACTATTATATACCTAATACCTGCATAGGGAATCGATAGTTAAATAAACCCGAAATCGTTATGAATTGATTCCTTTGAGCGAATACGAGTTTGGTAACTATATATTTTTCATATACGAGTATACGACCTTGTCACTTGGGAATTTTTCGTGAATACAAATAGGTTGAAAACTGCAGTTGTAGTAGGTATATCCGTTACAGGTGTTACGTCCGATCTCCCACTAAACTATGTAAAGGTACGACGGAACAGTGCAATGATTTAACGAGTAAAATAGTAAAGGCACTGTCGCAAAGACAATAATGTCATCGTTTCCTTGCTTATCGCAGTTTTTGCTGAAATCACGTGTCACCGACGACTGTTATATAGTTTATCTTCGAAAAGATACGAGGCGTTATCGTGTTTTAGGAATTTTTTTAGTCTTTAAATTTTTATCGTTTATCTATATTTCATGAACATTGGAGAAAGGGCGCCGAACTGTGCATATAAAAGTGGACCGGAATTATCGCATCCGCCAGAATGCGCGTCGGACCGTATTGATGTCGTTTTTACATATTGTACAGCATAGGGAATTTATTGTTTTCTTATTATTATATTTTAAATGGTGAATCTTATGAATAATTACTATAAATGTATTACAATAAATGTATTGTGCTTTTTTTTTTTTTTTTGTAGGTATTTAAAAGTATAAGTGAGAGTCTCATTTCGTATGGGGCGAGGAGGAATAACGAATTTTTTATACTACTTAAGGAGTGTTCTGTGTTGATTTCAGCTTATTTTTTTTCACTTTTTTTTGTGTAAATTACTATAATCAGATGAAATGTTTGAAAATTCAATGAAGGTATTCAAATCGAAATTCGAACCTGTAGTTTTTGAATTATTTATATCAACATTTTTAAAAAATTAATATATTTCAAAATGTATAGTGTCTTTAAATATTTAAAAAAAATAAAAACCGGATTAAATTCATTATAATATTAAAGGAAAAAACTGGGTAGGACATGCTCGGCGAATCACCCTGTATATACGCCCCACCATAATAGTTATTATAATTTATAATAAAATTCCCGTGCGATTTGTAGTCTCATGCGGAAAACAACTGACTGTTTTAATAAACAATATTACATATTATGTATATGTATCTATCATTGAAAATCTGTCGCGACGACTACGTGACGTATTGCTTTCGTATAATATATATTCAAAACATTATACATAGAACAATACAACATACATATTACATATGGCTGTATACCTGTCATAATATTATCAAAACACGTAAAATATAAGACAAAAAAAAAAAAAATATCGAATTTAGATATGACTGGAAGATCTGTTAACAAACACGCTGCTGCGTAGTAAACCCGTTTTTTTTGCACACTCGACGCCCAGTAAAAACAATGACAAAACTTCGTCAATGAGTAGGTCACAATTTTATGAATTTTTAACGATTTGACGATTGGGAATTGTTCACAATGATGGTAAAAATGTTAGACTCAATGTTAGAAGAAAATTGTTGACTTTAATTATTTTTTAATAAAAATTAAAGAAATCGATTTAATCGAAAACTGCAAGTGTTGTGTAAATTATTCGTTTTTATTTTTTTACGATATTTTGAAGAGTAATGGACGCATTTATTACTCTTGACTCCCTAAGTATAAGTTACATACAATTTGTTACCATATAGCCATATAGGTGCCTACCTCGATATTTAAGATTCAACCATTATATCTGTTATAAAAAGTATCTTCAGAGTTCAGAATAAAAAACTTATCATTGTAAATTATATGCAATAGGTATTATAATATATATAATATAATATTAAGAATTGAAGTACTGACAAAGAATAATAGTAATTATTAGATAGGTACTCGAATTAGTTGGTAGAATACAATCGCTCCGTTCCGAATCTAAAAGCAATAGAATATGAAATTCATTATCTAGAACGATGAATTTTTTTTTAAGGGAAAAATGTCTAGGCAACAAATTTGACATTCATGATTGCAAATTAAGATTACATTTAATTTATAGCTTCGTAGGTTGTAAAATGGTCTAGGTAGGTATTATTTTTATAATTTTGTAACGGTAATAATAAAAATGGTGGACTAGAGGAAACCTACGATTCTACTATACATTATTATGTGTCGTGTGGTTCACCGTAATGGATGTGTTATCAAATGATTATATTAAATCGTTGTACGCAAAAACAATATTGAGCGAAGACGGGTCTAATATATTACTAAATATGTTTTATGATACCTATCATTTCTATAAAAGTGATTTATTTTAATTTTGTAATACGGAAGGCAGAATTAGTTTTTGCCGAAAGCATTGTATACCTATTTGAAAATGTAATTGTGTGTATGTATAATATAATAATATGCGTTAAAAAGTGTAAAGTACCCACGGATAATATTTTTTAATTACAATAAAATAACTAAAATCGATATCATCTAAAAAAAATATGCCGAAGTACAAAATCAAAGCATTTTTACTGTCTCGAAAAGTAATGACAGACACAAAGAAAAAGAAATAAAAAAATCATTGTTATACTGTTTACAATAATTAATTTTTATACAAATATTGTCTAATTGTATTGTTATGTCTTACGAATTTAATTACATCGTAGTTTCAAAATGATTGTCGGTAATTGTTTGGTACTGACAGTTGTTAACTGTTTCTATGGTAAATAACTAAAACCAGTGACAGCTACAATGTTTTATATATATAAGATTTAAGACCTAAAATAGTTTATACATTAATAAGTATTATTATTTATAATCAAATACTTATTTGAAATGGAAGTTTTGACAATATAGTGTGTCCAATTTGGTTTTGGTGCTTCGTAGTTCGTACATTCGTATGTACAGTGTTGTAGATAATTTCAAATTAATTGTATTCTAATTTCTAGGAACTGTTTCAAGTATCTAATAATTGTTACTATTAGTCATTGTTTAAGCTTCAAAGCGTTATGTTATAATCTATATATATAAAAATGGAGACAAAATGTATAACAATTCATCAATTGAGGATCCAAACAGCTGGTCCGATTTGGCTCAAATTTTTTTGATGTTCGTAATTGCCAGGAGAAGGTTTTTACGAAATAAAAATTTAGGAAAATCCACCGGAAAAGTAGGAAATCTGGATGTAAAGAATACAACAGTGGCGCAACAGTGTTTTATATACTGGTTGCTATTGTTTTTGGTGATTTCTATTATAATTGTTTTTAAATATATCTATATGTATATAAAAATGGAGACAAAAATGTATAACAATTCATCAATCGAGACATTCCGGAAAATCTACCGGAAAGGTAGGAAATCTCAAATCTGTATGTCAAAAATACAACAGTGGCGCAACAGTGCATTATATTATATTGGTTGCTATTGGTTAATCGGGCATGTTTGTTGATTTCATATAATATAAAAATGAATCGCAGAATGTGTTGCTAAGCGCAATAATTCTACTGTACGTGTGTTGTGACTGAACTCCACCTAAATGGTCAGACCGATTTGAATGAATTTTTTTGTATGCGTTTGCGTTTATTCATCTTATTTTAGTACGGTTAGGTTAGGTTAGGATTTTGTAGTAATTGATTATATCGATCCACCATAGGTAGACTACGACAAACTTGGTATAACATTGATACTTTAGAGTTAAATCATGCACTAACGTACATACAGCAAGGGGTCCGCGATCTACCGCAAGTAGATTGCCTACCTGATAATTTACTGCTGCGAATCAGAATTTTTATTCCGGGCAACGGAAAAGTTAAGATTAATTTTGAAACCATACACCGAATATTAAATGACGAATTGAACAAAATTTGAGTCACATATAGTTGGTGCACTTAATGGGCAACGAAGTGCACGGGTTCAGCTAGTATTAGGTATATAAATTATAATAATGCATACAATTTATAATTATTTTACTAATGGAACTAACATTTTTAATTCAATTTTCTTATAAAATGTTTCATTATAACGATTTAACTATATACTTTTAATTACATTCGAGTAAAAATTACTACGGGTCATAAATAACTTTAATCATTCGTTAATAGGTCAATTAATTCTTTTTAAAAAAATGCTGTGGTTTTGTTTAAGCGGAATGTAAATTTACTGCATTGCATAAGATAGACTGACTGGTGTAAGGTAGTGTTTTACTCTTCCTTATACAAGTTTAAGACAAAGCTCTGAGTTATTATTAATCCCAAAATCTAATATTATCTAAAAATACATATTATGAAACTACGGTACTTATTATATAATTAGGTATGTTAAAATAATACTATAGGTTTACGTTTATAGTAAAAATTTGTATCATCCTATATTAGAGTCCATTTTATTAGTACAATATTAATATATTTCCAACAATTCTATCTATTATTACAGTTAAAATTTAAAACACGTAAACATGATTACGTAATCTCAATAACTGATAAGCGTTTAAAAAAACAAATAAAACTGAAAAATTGTGAGATTTTTATTCGCTAAACATACAATCTTCAAATCTAGACTAAAATAAAGTGCCAAAACAACCAATCAAAATTAAGAAAAAGTTTGACTATATTTAGAAAAATATATAATAACAGAAGATAAGTCACATATTTATTTTCTGTAATCTATATTCAGTAAGTACTAAGTACAGCCAACAAATTTGTCGTTTTTATTACTTAATATTTTTTTTTTGGATTTATTATAGGTATTAAATATTAATTGTGGGCGATGAACAAACAACTACATGGGTAATATGTATATGTGTATTATTATACATAGTAATGTTCGGTTCCTCATCGGTAATCGTGTGTATAAATGTACAATATATCATGAAAATTAAAACTATTTAATATTATTATATACATAATATAGAAAGTATTAATATTGTATCACGCAACAAGTGGGATTTTTAAATGTACGTATTATATTAAATTATAATACATATGTGTATAATAAACAGTTATAGGTTTATCTGTGTAATAGAACCACGACCTTTGTTCGACAGCTGAACCACAATGATGAATACATCGAATTCGATTACCTAGTTCAAAGTACGTTGATGATATTAATATTATTGGTCGGATAAAAATATCAAAAATTGTGAAATTTTTCTTCGAGGATGAGCTGGCATTGCATTTTTGATTTTTTTAATAAATTGAATTTCGTGCGTAATCACGATAATAATGAGTCAAATTTTATTATAAAAAAAAATTTCATCATCTGCGGCCGGTCTGTCGCCGCGTACCTCAACGTGCGTTGTCTGTCAAGTTGTCGGCACGTTGATCGTTCTCAAAAGCTGGAATTTCATGTATAATGAAGTTTTAATGTTTTTAAGTTTTAATGTTTAGGATAATAGAATAATAATAATGATATAGTGCTATAATACAACAATCTCGTCCCCCGTTGCGTATTTGTGGTACAAATTGAACCTCATCTTGAGTCTGATCACATGTTTTTCGATTTATTTTATGAAAACGTACCATTCATGCAATACCAGGAAATAAATTATACACTAAGTGTCAGGATTTTTATAGCGGTCTAATCTTTTTTAATTGACAGTGGTTGAATGTAGTTTAAAACTAGTTTATTGTTTGAGTTTACTCAAGCTTTAAGGGGAGATTATTATAATAGTGTACATATTATTAATACGCATTACGAACACCTAAGCAATGTTTTTATGTATAGCTGTCTGGCTATGATGATATCGTTACCTATCTTAATATGGATTTTTAGACCAATAAATCTCTACTAATATTTTAAAAGCTCAAGTACATAATAATAATAAAGATTTCAACTTATGCACTCGACAACTGAAGTTGATTAAAAATTAAAAACCAAAAAGTAGATTGTATATCTTTATTTCGTTTATACGGAATTTAAGAACCACGTTTAGATGGACATTTTAGGTAATATTATGTACCTATAAGTATTATAAGTATGAATTACGACCTGGGTGTCGAAACAGTATTTAAATTGTTTGTATCTGAAAGAACAGTGAATTATAATACGTTTATAAAATTATAACCATATAATAAAATATTAGTCGGTAACTTTTTATGTTTTTATTTTGTATAGGTAATACAATTTAGAACAATAAGTAAAAAAGATGGACGATTTAATGGCCTGAAGTTCGGTAACTAATAGCCTCTATTATGATTATTAGAAAGAATAATCTAAATCTGAAATTTTTTTCTTTCATATTATATTGTTCATTCGTGTACACAGTTTAGAATTGTCTAACACATACGTTACGTGCGCTATAGATATACAACGGGATCATCGGGTCATTAATTTGTATATTGTTTTATAATAATCTTCCATGTGTTTACATTAAAATCGACAGTTTTACTTTCACACTTAACATAGCAACAGTCTTAAACGATGAATAATGACACTACTCAATTATGTAGAACTTTATACCCAACGTATAACATTTTAGGATTTTTATTTTGATAAATTACTGCTGTTTCATAGCAAGACTATGAAGTATATAAAATAGGTGTGTGAGAAAAAAATTCTTTGATATATGGTTGCTTTATTATTCGGAGTACCTACTCATATTATGTTTATTTTTGTTCCGGGAATTTCGATTTCTCCCGACTGAAAGAGTTCATATGATGACAGAGTAAATTTATACAATCGTATTCCTCAACGGGGCCTTGGCACAGTAATTAAGTAGTATGATATAATAATAATAATAATTATAATAATAGTTGTAATTATTGTTATTATTATTAAGTAAGTGTGCAAGTATTATTACAAACGTCTCTGCGTACAAATGCCGGATATGGGATGAAATGAGCTTCTATCATGCAGGAGTTCGTGGATGTGGCTGGTGGGCACAAACAACGCGTACTTATGTCTTACACTTACGCGAATCGACAGACATTTATTATTATTATTATTATTATTATTATTATTATTATTATATGATATAATCACGCTCTGTACAACGTGACGGACATCACATACAGACACACACACGCTTCATAAGAGAAACGAAAATAAATAACCGTATCCGTATGTAATATAATATCTCAGTTTACACGTGTGCAGACGTTTAGTAAAACGAGAACGTGATTTTTTTTTATATATTTATCACTGCTGCTGGTATTATCGCCGTCCGAAATAATTACGTCCCAAATTGCGAATTCATTTTTTTTAACGTTCCCGTCTACCATTCGGAATCCGTAGATCAATTAATATTATAATATAAAGATGATGATATAGGGATACTATACGGTTGACGATTAATTTCAAAAATTACCATGGTTGGATATTATGGTGATAAGTTTAAATGGTTAAATAATTTCATAATATATCAAATTAAATGGACGGTGCGTGGGTAAAATGGTGTTAGTAAATGTAACGACTAGCTTATTCTGACGCCTTAAACTTGGCTATACAACTTATTGTATTATACCGATCTAAAAATGGTTGATACAAAAAAAAAAAAAATTGGAAAATGTTACTTTCTTTCGAACTTAGGTGCTGACAGCGTACCTGTTGAAGGCTTTTTCAATACATATTTTACTTTTTTTTAAAATTTTACTATGGAAGAATGGATCTTGTGTTGATCAGTACTTCTAATCCCTTAATAATTATAGTAGGTATTTACCCCATATTATTATTAACTTAATTTACATGCCTTCAAATTTTTCATTTTTGTTACACATTTTTTAATTCAAATTAACAGTACCTACTTTTAAAGAATTTAAATTGTGTACAGATTATATGATTAAATATTTTATCATTAATCATGATTCATCAGTAATAAAATATGTTTTTAAAAATGTAAATAATACTATATTAATAAAATATAAACATTAATTGTATTCAACTAAATAATTATTTTGATTCTACTTCGAGGCATAGCGTATCACTTGAAGAATAGTATGTTAAACCCTAAATAGGACGTTTTTTAAGCTCGGTTATATTTAGGAAGACAGAATCCTCTTGCGTCCTCCTATTTTAACCTCTGGTTAAAGGACCTATACGGACTATAATTACTGTATGAATATGACCCTATCTTAGACAGTCAAGTACTTTCTCCCTTGGTTTGCATTAATATTATGATAACACATTGGTAATGTTGAATGGAAATTTTACCTTTTACATAATAGTTTTTTTTTTAAATACAGTTTTAGTTATTTATTTAATTACCTAGGTAAATAAATAAACAGGGAAATATGTTGTTGTTTTGATTGAAAAACGGGCGAACAAATAAAAACACTAAAAAAAAAAGTGAACTTTTCACTAGCTCATGATTTCTTGTCGGTCGATAGAACGCAGCTGAACGTTACACGCTGCCGTGCACGTGCTCCGAGGGGTGCGTCTTTTGTTTCACGTGGTGATTTGATCATCGCAGGTTGCTGCCATTTATTTGGGCTGCCGCATTATGTCATGTCCAAATAAATTTTCCCGAGAAATTGATGATGATTTAATAACTTGATTTGTATTCTCCTGCAGTCTCCTCCGCCGTTGTTACATCAAAAGTGTAACTTGAACGGTACGTTTAAGAGGTCAATAGTTTGTCCGTTATATAAACAATACTTAAGTAATACTCCTCATCCTACAGAGGTTTTTGAAGAAACCACATTCAACGTACTCTAAAAATCTTGAAATTAAGTAAAGGTCTTTCTCAATACCTATCATCTGGTGATCTATCGTTTATACCTAGGTATTTTAGCCAGCAGATGCGTTTAATTACGCGGTAAAGTAGAATTCGACAATTCTTAGAGAATATGTTGGTGTTCTGTGAAATATATAGGACGTGTCTAGTGTCTTAGACCAAATATTTTCCATAACCATGGTGAAATAATAAAAAAAAAAAAAAAAATTACCAACGAAAATAAAATAATTTATTTTAATTTATTATAATATTTTAAAAATGGAACAATGAGTAAGTTTTGTTAATTGCTTTAATCCATTATATTATTTTCAACGATTTCAACCAGAACATACATTTTTGTATTAGTTTTAGATTCTGAGCGGATATTTTACAGTGGATATTATCTAACGAATAAATCTAATAATAAGAGTCTTGAAAAATATTATATAATAAGAATTACTCGTTCGTGAACCTATTGATTCATGTAATGGTGAGTCTTTTTCTTCCATTTTCGGTTGATGAAAAAAATAAGGTGACAATACAAACAATATTATGCAAATATCTCTAAGTAACACATCATCTTAGTGTATTCGCTCGTGTCTACATATTTCATAGATTTGCCCTACAAATTTACATTTCTGAACACTTTCGATGACCTGACTGTCGACATCGAGACGAACAGAGACATCAGTTTTTTGGACGACCCTTGCAAGCTGCCCTAGCTATTACATTAAAATAATATGTTATTATACGGTAAAGTGTAGTTATTGTAACGTAATTGGCGCTGTTCCCGTGTTCATCTGGCATTGCGCGCAATCATGTATCTTCATTGCCTATACAACACGCCGCGGCCGTCTTACAACGTGGTACCTATGTATCGCAAAATGAGCCAAAAACTCGTTACAAAAGTATCAGAATCAAAATCGTTTAAGACTGTGCGTTGTCTTATCAGACATCGTTTACAACCGTGTCATGAAATTGTCTCTTGCGAACCGTTATCTACTTACGCAATCCGCACACAGATATATTTTTATGGATGCAGATCGTAAAATAATAAAAGTCGAACGGAACAAAATTGATTCGCAGAGATTTTCCCGTACATTTTACTCCATTATTACTTAAATTTACTATATTCGAATAAAATACTTGAACCATGATGCGCGTTTTAACCACATTAAAAAGTGATGTGAAATTCAAAAACAATACAACGAATCAAAATAAAACTTTGGATTTCCTTTAACTTATTCATCGTCTTGAATTACACGTATTCACAAATCTTTTGATATCTATAGTATAGTAATATGCAAATGTCCGTATTGTATAATAACCTATTAATTTAGTTACGTAAAATCATGATAAAATAAATTTTAATTTGTGCACTACGCATACATTGCTGCCGTTTGATTCCATGTCAACTGTTTAAGTTGTACCAAACAGCCGCCTGACTTCACGTCCTCCGTTGAAGTTGAGCAAAACCTTTTTTACAAATCTAAGTAACCTAAACATCGCTTGAGACTGTATTCAATTCCTTTCCAGTTTCCTAGTTAGAACAAACATTTTTGAATTTTTTTTTTTGACAAATTGTTACTCGACGGTAGCGTAAACTATCTAGCTTAGTTCTGAAGTTCACTTGGATATGGTTCCACAAATAATTTCCTAAAAGTAAAATGTGTACTAAAAGAGCCATCAATAGGTATGTCACCAACACCTAAAGTAACATTTTCCAAATTTTTTCCTATATATTTTTTATATCTTAAAAAAGAGGTTGTTTCAATAAGAAAAATTATATATTTTGAAACTAATTTATAAAAATAAAGATTTGTTTTTTCAAAAAAATTAATAGATAAGTTAATGTATTTTGACATTGCTCATATGCTAACTAAAATATGTGACCCGTTGATTGAATATTGGTAATTTGTATTTTCCATTAATTTTTTTAGTTGGGTGGGTGCTCATAATTTTCATCAGCAATACATATTTATTTGAGGATAGCCGGTACTGTTACTCGGGAATCAATTCAACGGTATCGGTACCAGTAAACAGGCACCCAGGAATTAACTAGTAGGCAGTCCAATATTTTGTTACCTCTCACAGTCTCTCTTCAATCTCCTATTTTTTCTTTGAATTATCCCATCTTCAAAATATAAATCTTTAGTAAACCGGAAGACCTGATTGAGTATTTAATCATTTATCTAAAAGAGACGTGCCGGCTCGCCTCACTAGATCGAGGAGCAGTGTCCACCAATATCGGGCTAGATATAAGAAATACAAAACGAATATTTCATGTAACAATACATTATATTCTTGAATTCTTCAGAAATGTACTATATTTATATATGATTGTATTAGTCATAAATACTCGACTTTTCTTGAAGCTGTTAGCAGTAAAAACATTTAAAATACCCAATACCTAAGAAGTAAAAGGAAAAAATTAAAAGTTTATTTTAAGTTTAAAATACCGCTGTTCGGGTATCTCAAATTTCAAAATGAATTTAAACTATAAAGATAGCAATATAAAGTAAAATAATTATTTTTACCACTTCTTAATTTTTTTGACATAACGAAAAATATTTTATTGAAATTTATAGGAAAAGAAACTAAAACAAATAGAAAATTGAAAATGTCTATAAATAGCTTAAAACGTGTCAAAATACTTTGAAAATTGAATGATATTTATAAAATGGTAGTATCCGGTGAAAATTGCATGTATACATGATAATTTTGAGAAGATATTTTGATATTTAAGGATTTTATATATATATATATATATATAAGGTATACCGTATTAGGTAGGTACCTGCTGTAGAATTATTACTATAATACTATGTATTTTTTAACACTAAGTAATTATTATAATAAACCAATATATCATCGATATTACATATATTGTATGTTGTTATGGATTCTAAGTTCAGGAGTTCACTCTATAGTCTAAGACATATACAGTTATACATTGGAGTCATGTACTCAAAGTCTAACTCGTGTCTCAACAATCATGTTTTTTACTTTCCATTCTTCTTATATGTAAACACCGATCATTTACACAATATTTTTCTTCGTTATATCAATTCACAGAAAATTATATGCGTTAATTGTATGCATCAATGAGATTAGAATAGAAATAGTATGCCTAAATCTTATTGTCCTTGACCAATGCGATAGGTAGTTTTTATATCGATTTTTTTAAAATTAGAACAATATCAATTAGATTATCATGATGTTACGAGTATATTAAATATACCAATAAATACTGAAAAGAAGTTGCGTTAAAAATAAATCATTGCTGTACAATTTTTATAATGTTTTTATATATTATTTTGCATAATTGCATCGTTTATTTGGAGATAGGAATTATTATGATTTACATGTATCTACCTATTGCATTTTTAACGATAGCAATAGGCATAATTTTATGTAAAATAAATCTAACAAAAATGCTCACAATAGGTTTATCATACAGAATACATTGTTGAACAATATTTATCATTATTATATTATTATTATAGTTATCAATTATTTATTAAAATTTTTATTTGTATAACGAAGTATTTACTATTAACATAATATTTATAATTTATATAGATATATATTAAATATGCATTTCATATAGAATGAGCAATACGTACGTATCATATTGTTAAGTCATTCATTACCTATTCATTATTCGATCACAAAAAATAAATATAACTTGTATATTATATTATTATATGTATAATACCTATATGATAGTATTATTATAAGTTTATGATAAAAATACTCCAGAACACAAAAATAATGAAGCTCAATCACTGGAAAGTGTCAAGTATGACTGTGATAGGCGACATTTTTTAAAGCTAATTAGTAATTAATAATCATACATAAATTATAATAATATGTCATACTAATTATACTCATCCATTTATATATTATGATATTCTTATTATTAATCGTAATGTTTATTAGGTATATAATATCAATACCAATAATATATATACGAAAAGAAACGTTCGGATTTGGGTTTTTTTTTTACAAAATATCACATGTGTGGTAAAATTTCCAAAAACGTTTAAAAAGATCAAGCATCAGTCGTTTACAAAAATGATGTGACCTACTCGTACGACCCGACGATAATAATAAATTATAATAATAAGTAAAATATCGTCGAAAAAAAATTATTTTGTGTAAAAAAATACTTAACGATGATTGTTTTTATTTTAAAATTGAAAATTCTGTAATTAACCATCGGAAAAAGGAAGAAATTAATTCGAGCCGTCCGGGTATAGACCCAACTCGATGCCGAGCCGTTTGGGCTGCCTGACTTTCGAAGGGAACGGAGCAAATGGTTTCGGTGCCGGCGTAGCGGAATCCTCAACATTGTCTTGGTTTCCTTTCGATTGCTGGGGCGGAAGTACTCGATCATCGCGTTCAGCTGCAGATAATGACTCGTCCGCCAAAAAGTCTTGGAAGTCACTGGCGGCGGAAGTCTCGGTTGCAGATTGCGATTCACCCGTTAACAAATCTCGGAAGTTGTCGGCGGAACCCTCGACATCGGTTATAGAGTCGTTCGCAAACAAGCCTCGGTAGTCACTGTCTGCGGTCGAAGTCTCTACGGTGGTCAACGATTCGCCAAGCATGCTGATGTCGTTGATCAAGTCCGGCAACCGTTCTTCCAAGTCTATTTCTGGATCGTCCGCCGGAGCTTTCCCTCTGCACATCCGCTTTAACAGTTCCGAATTGGCTCTCAACATTTCGGCTAGGCTCACGTCACTGTCGTCGTCGTTGCCGGATTTGACGTCTGGTAGACGACATTCTACAACGACATCGACGACCAGATCAGCGTTTCCGTCTCCGTCTTCATCGCCGTTGCACACATCGTCGTCCACCGACCGTTCGCTGCAGCAATCGGACGCGGGATCGTCGCAGAGTTCGGTAGACGTAGACGAAGACGATGACGACGACACGGTTCGTTTCTCTCGGACTCGTGGTTCTGAAACGCCAAAAAATACACAGTTATGTGGGTTACAAAATTAAGTAACTTAAGGGGGCTCTGCAGTCGATGAAAAAAGTGGCAGACAAAACTGAAGGAATTTGGTTAGGTGGATTTTAATTTTGAAAACAGATTATGATTGATTAACAAGTTTTTCTAGGTTTGAATAGAGGCGATTTTTGATATTCCAAATATTGTTAGCGTCATGACGAATAATATCATTAAAAAATATCATATTTTTATTCATAGATATCACAGCTGAAAAATAGATATTCATAATCACCTTTATAATAACCTATAGGCTATAGTAAATTTGTTAATCAATTAAAATTTGTTTTAAAAATGTTAATGCGTCAAACCAAATTCCTTCAGTATTGTCTGGCTAAAATATGGACTGACCGATCTCAAGTAGACATTGTAACGAATTCAGATCAGTTTTCTGAAATATTATCGCATTATTAAGTCGCTCGTTAGGATGGAAAATAAGTATATACAATTGAGTATAAATTGTTTACCGTTCACTCGCCCGACGTCGAGGCGGAGACTTGTACAAGCGCGTGCAGAAGCGCTCAGCTATTTCTTTTACACACTCTAATGGTCACTTACTACACACGCATTTACAATACCCGCATGCATGCGAATTGAAAATTGCCTGCTTAAAAACTGTCCACTACCAATCCCCTTAACAACATTATAATAATTATAACATGCATAATAATATTATTATTCACATGGACTTTAACAACAAACTGTACCACGGTCAGTCCAATCTGCATATTTGTTTAAGGTGCCTTTACACTCAATCATCGTGTCGTCCAACATTTGTTGTGTTGTTTTATTTGATTTATCTTGGTAGACATATTTAAAACCTAGCAAGTTAATGGTTAGCCAGTGTAACCTTTTATATTTTAAAATTGTATACGCAGTATGATTGATAACCATTTGACCACTGCACTAACCGCACGACGATAAGTTTAATATTTTTTAACTTTACGGTAATACCTGATGACGTTGTATAGATTTAAAAAATTAACCACAGCTTTCAGTCAATTAAGACACTGAGATATTAATACGACGTGTTAAGTTAATAGCCCTACGATAGAGAGAGAGAGAGTGAGAGAGAGAGAGTAAAGGCACGTTTAGACGATTACCGGTCGTTGTCGTGTTATGTGCGGTAACCGGAAGTTGTATATGTACGCATTATACTGTATAATATTCTTCAGCCTATAATACTGTATAATAATATGTAATAATGAAATATTATAATTTAGGTACCTGTTTTGGGTTCCGGTTTCTTGACATCTTGTATGTATTTTAACGGTATGGATCCGGGTATGGGACCGATCGATGTGCATCTCAGAGCCGTTTTTCCGAACAGTAAATGATTCATCGCCGAAGAGTTAGAGGTCCCGATAAAGTTTTGTCCGTTACATGCAGCTGTAAGAATAGAGTTTCGTCATTAATTTTTATTGGAGTGTGCATGTAAATTTATATAGGTTTTTTTGCCGTTGCAGTCACGTAGTATTTATTCTGATATTTTCAGTCAAGGACTTCGTGTCCAAAAAGATCTTAAGCGTACCTATGAAATACGTTATACGTATTTTGTATTTTACCTGTCAAAATGACTTGGACCTGTTTCTGTCTTTCTTTGAGTTTGCTGTATTGTTTCTTCAACGAAGATATGTCTAACGCCACCTTTTCTCTTTCGGATTCCAAACTGGGAGTCGGCTGTCTATTGCTTCTACCAGATTTGTTGTCTATAAGAATCCAAAACACGTGTTAATTGAAATATTGTACGCACGAATTTGCGTTCTTGTCGAGAGGGTGCCACCATGGTAGGTGTATCGTTATCTTACGTTTCGTCCTGAAGCCGTCCTTCCGGTCATTGTTTGCAGTGACCACCGAAGAAGATTTACCATCGATGTCGTCATCGCTGTCCGTCTCCTCGATGTCAGACTCTGTGTAGAACAATCGGAGTCCTCGTTTCGCCACGTGACTCACCCACGGATTTATATTGTACATGTATCTTTCTCGGAGTTCTTTGACTTCGACTAGTTCGTTCATTGTACTGATTGTCTACGAAAGATACGAACACGTTTATACATAATACCATACGATGATAAGTCCCCCGAGTGTGAAAAGTATTTACAGTAGTAGACATTATTATTACAATAACCACGACGGTCTGGGACACGCAAATTCGTCGACGAAAATACTCACGTTGATTAAATTGTTGGCGTCCATTAAACCGAACTCAAGCATTTCTCTGGTGAGGACAGCCATAATACTATAAAATTCATCTGCACTTGTCACTGTCATTATCCGGCTAAATGGAACAGTTTTATTTAACGTCAGTAAAAAAAAAAACTTTTTATAAAAATATATTCAAACATTTCAAACTCTCGTTTTTCCGTCTACATTGTGATCGTATTATTATGCAATACATAGAAGAGACCTGCGCAATTATAAAATATTATGCACACATAAAACAAAATGTCTAACCGAGTTTAAATGGATCTGTATTAAGACGTAACGTACTGTAAGTATTAACGTTGAAATCGTAAAATAACCATATAGTTTGAGAAAACGCACGTTTGGTAAACTCATGACATGAGTTAAAATTAGTTTAATTAGTTTTTGTTCAATTCTCTTAAGTGTTTTCAACTTTTAATCCTCGCAAAAAAAATTAACCCAAAACTAAATAGTCTGTTTTAAATTTTCTGCATTTATGTAGGTTAAATGTACTTTACGCTAAAGATCTTTCCGATGTATATATTATGGTGTGCATTTATTATTATTTATTATGTAAATGAGAATAATAATTTTTAATTTTGACCGTCATGAAAAATACCACGAAAATAAAGTTATTATAATAACTTATGCTAATGCGGTGACAACGTTTAAAATTATATTTTTTGTTTGTTTTGATAAGCATTTAACCATGAAACATAATTAAAAATATTTCCTTGTGAATAATTACAATGTGAGAGGATTCAAATATTTTGTTTCATAATATAAATAAGAAAATCTTTGAATATATATCATCAATTCTACGGTTGTAATAAAATAACGAGTTTCTTTTTAAATGCATTGACTTGTGCTTTGTTATTATTGGAGATGTTTGATATGCAAAAATAAATAAATAAATTGATAATTGACTTCACACTGTCGGCACTGTATAAACTTTAGTAACCTATTGTAGAAGGTTGTTGTACTCGAGCCAAGGATGTTCGTTGTATAATAATATAATATGTTCATGTATTTTATATCAAAAGTCTGTAAACGCGTTAAATTGTAATTATCTACCAAAAACTTGACAACTATGTATAGCTACAGTGCCGCCAGAGTGTTGGCCTGAATATAGTAATGTATATACTTACTCGGACAAAGCGTCCCATATAGCTAAGGCGGTTTTCAAAAGAACCGTGCTTCCTTCAAGAAATATTAAATCCCAGACCCGAAGCACTGTGCGCTGAGGAAGACAATTGCAAAACAGCGTGAGAAACCACTGCATTGTGAATACGTTCGTGAGGGGTGGTTCGTAGCTGGTTCCTATTCAATAGTAGGTATATTATGTATATTATTATGTATATATAATATAATATAATATTATATAATGGTATATTCGTGTGAAGATGATTATAATATAGGATGGCAAAAACGATTCAGCTTACCGGAGTCCTTCGATTCAGTCTGTAACCGGTCTAAATGTCTCGATAGGTTTTGCAGCCTGACTCTAAGCAAGTCTCTGAACACGGCCATGTCCACAGACAGTCCACGGAGATTGTTGGCAAAGTAACCTTCGGGAAGCACGCCTTCGATCAAGTATATCATTACCTAAACGCAAAACAAATAAAACAACAGTGGTTAGACGACTTGCGATGATGCATTAACGCATCGGCAAAATATCCGGCACTCGAAACAGTCAGTCGAAACACGCGACAAGTAAATATTATTTCGTCGGGACGAAAGGATTCGAGTTACCAAGATTTCGTTGACACAGTGCGGCAAACTAACCTTTAGGGCGTCGGATTCGTTTTTTTCCATCACTTGCAGTATGAGCGCCGCCAACATATTGAACCCCTGACAGTAGCCGACTGCCTTGTTCCACCGAGCGAACCCCAACAGCACCCGTTTCAGCAGCGCTTGGTTTTCCAGCCCGGACGAGCCGCAGAACAGGCTGCAACCGGTCCGGTGCAGGTCCTTGACGATCTGCACGCCCAACTCCTCGTCGTCTGGGTTGGTCGTGTCGTTGAAGCAAAATCGTTCCACCTTGGGCCACTCCACGTTCCTGGACGACAAGTATTTTTCCGCCAGAGTCAACCATAACTGTGCAACGCAAAACGGACCGCGGGTCCGCGTGCGATAATATTATAGATCGGCACGAACCAATATTATTTTATATTTATTTCGTATTAAATCATAGGCGACACGCGATAATAAATCTTTTTATGGGGACTAGTGTGGGCGTGTGGGAGTCACGTGGTGGCGGGTGGTGGTTGCAGGTGGTGAACGCGATCGGGCGATCACGATAGGTGTAGATAATAATAATTTATAAATATAGATACGTACCGTGTTCCGGAACTCATGTGGCACGCCGTCCGGAAGTCTCGCGACCATTTTCATAGCGCTCTGCCACTGTTCAAAGTCTGTGTCACCGGGCCCAGGTTTCATGTTGAATCTCATTTTGGTGTCTTCGCCTATATACGCAGTTTTCCGACCACATTAATCAACGCATTGAGTACGTCGTTAAAATATATACATATACAGTAATACAGTAGGTATATAGGACTCAATGGCGTCGAAGTAATAATATTTTATTCTCTAGGTGCAATTGACATACATTTTAAGCGCGTGGTTGATACGTACTTAAGTCGTTTGAAAAGAAACTTATCTGGTTTTTCAAAAACAAACGAAGAGCATAATATTCTTTGATTATATTTATACATTTGGTATTTTATTTTTGACCTAAATATATTGTTATACTTCCATGCCACTGAGTTAGATAATTGTTATAGTTTGGGCTCGGGATTTACTGCATTGAAAGAAAAATAAATATCCTATAAAAATTGTTTAACTATGTTAACTTACTATTGTTGGCCTATTTTGGTCGTTACTCGTTATTGGTTGAAAACTATAACGCAACAAAATTACCCAAAAGTATTGATAAATCATATAGAGAGTTTAATCTTCGACACAATATTCGATATCAAGAATTATGTTATCACTGTGTTTATCATATAATTTGGACCATTGAATAAAAATGTAAAAACTCAAGAAGTCCCGAGCCCTATTATAGCTATTGTGATTAGTATTTTGTTAAGTTATATACTTATGTCGATGTTTATATTATATCATCATAGATAGACATAAGTGATAGCTGATAGATAATAGTAATAAAAGCAGGTACATATATTGTATGAAAATCGATGTCAACCCCATTCATTAAAATGCTTATGCAGGAAATATGCAATGCTCCGTAAGACCTGATAAATACAACGTTTGAGTTTATATGTTAACATTATAATTTAAAGCCGAGAAAAAACATCGTTAGTTCAAATAACAATAGTCATTCAAGTAAATATTTTTTAGCTTTGTGTCGTATTCGAATTTAATTATTTTGGTTTGTCAATTTTAATCAAAAATATTGTGTTTTTAATTATTTTTAGGATTTGTAAAATTATTTGTACATAAAAAGGTTTTTAAATATCATTCAGTGTTCTATAATTAACATGGACATAAAATATAAAATAAAAATAAATATATAATAATTAAATAAACAGTTTCAGTAATAAGTACTTATTGAAGTATAAAAACTTTTTAAATAAAATGCTCCGAGGGTGTTGAAATCTATTGGAGTTGGTGAGTGGAGCGCGGAGGGTGCGAAGCTACTATTATATTTTAACTAAATATATTTTTTGTGTATAAAATGCTAAGTATATTTTATTTGGTAATAAAAAAAATGTTATGAATGAAGATTGGCTTCTCTATTGTTATTTCTAAGAAGTATATTTATTTTTACCACTACAATTTCAGACTTCTATAACTCTCGGTTCAAATTGATATTGATAGAAAATCTGGATGAACGCTTATTATTAAATGAACTTAATACACATGGCAGTTATTTTGACGTAATAAATCATTCAATATCACTCTGTCTTTTATTCTGCATTTATAAAATATAAGGGTTGAAAATCATTGTGAGTTTTGTTAAGTTTTACATACCTATCTAAAATATTCCAAAATGAAAACAAGCTATTTAAATATAAGTGTTAATAGTTAAAAACTGATTCACATTAAAAAACTATATTAAATCATGATATCTCGTTAGTTTTGGATAACTTAAATTAATTTGATTTTCTTCTCGAGTTTTCGAATTGTCAAGGGTATTCTGTAGGTGTGTTTAAAGTTGATTATAAGAATAACCATTTATAAGTCGAAGGAAAAGTAATTCTAAGGGACAAAAAACAATAAACTAATTCCGACGAAACTAGAAACATCATATATACGACTACAGGTTTTTTGCAAGAAGAAAATTAAAGAGATTATTTCTTACGATATTACTACTTATAAACTTTTCATACAAACTACTAGTTCATTATATCGATTCGATTAGAAATAAACAAGGAAACTACTGATGATTGGATGAATAACGATGCGTGTTTTCTTTTTTCAAGAAAACCTATTCATAATTTCTTCTATAAGACACATTTCCGATGCAGAAAATAAATTGGTTTTTTTATAATTCCTTCAGTATAATTTATTTGTTTTAAGAATAGGCGTCTCTTTAATCTTTTAACATATTATTGTGTGTTTATGATTGATATAAATATTTAAATATTTCAAATTTTTATATACATTTTAAACAATTATTAGTGTTTATTTCAAAATGATAATTAAAATGTCACAAAATTAATAGGCACACCACACGGCACACCTAATATTATAATATACAACAGATGAATTGTACTATTTTTATGTATCTGTATATTATTTGTATTTTTTTTTAAAATTTATGTTGTTTTTAGTGAAAACTATGTTATAAAATATCGTTTAAAGTTTAAAAAAAGACCCAAATAAATGTTGAAAATAGGCATTCTCTCTTACGCGTATTACTTAAGCACAGTTTGCGGATGCATAATGAAGTAAGCAAAACTTCATTAAAATTGCATACACTGCCAACTGTAATTTAATTACAACCAAAAATAATAGGTGCGAGTATAATATGTACTATGATGTTCCCGAGAAAGTCGTAGAATCACAGAGAACATATTAATTTTGAATATTGTGATAGTTATTACACGATGGTCGATGGATAAATTTACTAATTTGCAGAATTTCACGCATAAATTATTAAAATATATAATGTGTGTTAGACTATAATAATGTACGTTGTATACATATGTTACATACCTACAATAGTATAGAGTGACACAACACTATAGATTTTGGATTTATATTTATTTTAAATCTATTGACACGTCTCCCTTTGTGGTCTCCGGTGAATTGTTTGATCATGGAAGTGTCATTTTTGTTTACGGTTTAATATCGAACAAACGAGTTTTTCTCGTTGACTTTCGATGATCGGGTTTGGAAATTATTCTCGAGAACATTTGACGTTGTGTAAACAGTTTATTTTTCTCCCATTGAAACGAGTTGCATTTTGACGTTTAGCCTTGATTTATTTAGCTTTTCTGTCAGTCTTAAATTTTTTAAAATCCACAGCATCAATAAGAAAGTAAAATAAAATATCACCTCATGCTTTTTATATTTAGGTACATTTGATGTCGGTTTCTACTTAACCGAGCGATTTTCTGGAACGAAATAAAGCGACCATGTCCCACGGATGTTAAATGTTTCGCAAAAAAAGGTTTAAAAATAAAAAAAAACACACACACATTCGTTTAACATATTATTATTTAGTTTAAAAGCTACTTCGGATGATAGATGTCTTGCCGAGTGAAGCGAAATGCACACAATTCGGAATAAAAGCGTTGGGTCAGTTCGTGGACCGCGAAAAGTACGCCAAGCGTTATTATATTATAATATATGATATCGTTTGAAATTTAGTATTACCATATACTATACGGTTTTTTTTTTTTTTTACCAAATCGATTCCTGTGGATCGTCATAGAGGCAAATCGCAAGGGAAGCTAAGGTTGCTTATATGCATTCCATATAGAGCTAGCACAACGAACGCCATCGCCACGATTAGTACACTCATCATATTATAGCTGGTGTTGGTCAAACAAATACAATAATTAGTTTTTATTTATTTTAAGTTTGCTATTATTCAATTTATATAATAGTAATTTCAAGTTGAATTGGAATTGGTTTTTCCTTAGTATTTTTTGTTCTTCAACACCCTTAATACTTGGGCCTACTCGGTGATTGGCGACTATATGAGACGGTGCCACCGATCGAAGTCCGTGACTATAATAATATAGGTACTAAAGTGCCTATTTAAATGTTAAAAGCGTTGTAGTCTATTAAAGTATATCAGCAGTGTAAGACTATCCACAGCTGCAGGCGAAAAACCATCCCTCGAATATCATATTATTATAAAATCAACTGACGAATTTGAATCGTGGATAAAAAGCCCCCAGAAAAAAACGACGTTTTTCCGCCTACCGACGAACTATTTTATCGTGTGCGCATAGTATATAATAATCACTTAATATTACTTGTAACGACGACGTGTATATAGTACACACGCTGACGCAACCGTCGTGCGACAATCAGTCACAGAAGACTTTGGGAGACGCGTATTTCGACTTAAACCGAGTGCCTAATTCATTAGGTACGACGATATACGGTGTCCCGTAAAAAATTATAAAATAAACTGACGAATTTGAATCACGGAAAACAAGCCCAGAAAAAAACGCCTTTACCGATGAATCTTTTTATCGTGTGCGCACAATATAACGATCACTTAAAACTACGTAATACTAAGTGTATATATAGTACACACAGGGCCGTATTTAAAAATTTGACGCCCCCGGGCATATAATTTATGCCGCCCTCCTCCTACCACCCTACCACCCAAAAGAATTAACTATATTAGTATAATATTAATATTACACCAATTACGTCATCCATGATCAAGATTATTTAATATTAAAATCTAACTTATCAATTAATAAATGAAAACCGTTTAATTGTCAAAAAAAATTAAAATCTTTTTTTAATTAACAAATTATAACATAATAAAATATAAAATTTTCTTTCGTTTAATGTAATTTTTTCCTTGCTTGATTATTAGTGAAATCTTCAATTATAATGCTATAATTAAGCTGATTATTTAATTGAGACTCAATATTTAAAATAGTTAACCAAATTCTAAAAATAGATTTTTTCGAACATTGTTATCATTATCACTATTATTTTGTCGATTGTAGTTTGTCGGGTTTATCCCATAGACTTAATATTATAAGTCTATGGTTTGTTCTGTGATAGTTTAATTGTAAGCAATTTATAATACAGCTAAATAGATATTGACAGTGGTTCATAACATTTTTCTAAAATACAAATTACAAAAATATCAAATAAAATACGATTATTTTTTTTTCGTTACATTTTTAAAATTAATTTCGCTAAAATATTTTGCCGCCCCTGAGACGAGCCACCCCCGGGCATGTGCCAACCCGCCCCCCCCCCTAAATACGGCCACACCGCCACTAACGCAACCGTCGTGCGACAATCAGTCGCAGAAGACTTTGGGAGACGCGTATTTCGACTTAAACCGAGTACCTAATTCATTACGATGATATACCGCGTCGTCCCGTGAATAATGATTGTCGGGCCAGTATTATACTATATTATTATATTATAACGGGCACGTCATTATCCCGAGCGACTCTGTCTTTCGACTGGAGTACCGCTCGCGTTGTATTATATTATTATTATACACTAGTAGTGAATTATATGGGTGTGTATACGTATATATTTTATAATATTGTATACGTTGTTAGAGAAGCCGCAAATTTTTAACAACAAAATGTAGTCGTTATCCATCACACTTTTACGAGCGTGTGCAGTATATACTACATATATATATATATATACAATATCGCTGCAACAGAAGTGCGTACATATTATATGAGAAAACTTTCTTCGGTAAATAAGTTGAAAATATAAATTATACAGAGTGTCTTCGTCTTGGCGGCCGCCGCGTGTGTTCGCGTATGCGACCATCATAATTTAAACCGAATTTTTGTGTTTTTTTTTTCCCCCCGATTCTCCGGAAGTTAAGCGATGGTCGATTTCTGTACGGTCAATTAATGTAAATATTCTAAAAGTATATTAACTACCAACCCCGTTTCCATTGAGCGGTTGAATAAATAGTGACGTCAGTTTCAAAGTTTGGCCAGAAGGCGTAGAGGCGGAGTAGCGGAAGAGTATATATTTATATAGCGGTCGGACGGTCATATACGAGGTGAAACACTCTGTATGTACATAAAATATATACGCGGGAATTATAAATTTTGTGTTTGCCTTTAACAACAAAAAATTGTTTTTGTTTATTTTTATAAATTGTTCTTTTTCTAAAAAAAAGTACACAGAAAATTTTATTAAAATTGTGCATATTATCAACCATATAATAACTCTATAAGTACGTTGTACGTATATTATCCCTTGTATCCACACACCGTAATAACATTGTTATATATTGTTTATCGATCGTTGTTCAAAACGTCCAGTTTGAATTGGGTATTTTATTTTTATTATAAAATAATATTATTCATCATTTCATCATAGTCGTATCCCTTTGAAAACGCTCCACGTAACAGGATGGGTCACGTCGGATTCCAGTCACGTCGGTTTACCTTAGTGAATGATTTAGGTGGAATTTTTTCCCTTTGCAATATTATAGTTCTCACCTCTTTATTTGAACGAAATACAAAAATTATCAAAATGAAATTCCGCAAATTTTTTATGGCAAACGAAAAAAAAAACACTACCGCGCTGATGATAATGGGGTTTCCCACCGATCGAATCGAACTCTACAGATATTACCTATAGGTACTCGTCGCGCTCTCCGAACACTTAACATTTATTGCAAACGAGAAATATCGACCAAACCTAATTCGATTATATAAAGAACGTGCATGAGTCGAAACGTAATATTACATTATTTACGATAGCAAAATACTGTTCTGCAGGTATCTGCAATGACTATTGTCATAATATAAATAAATATAAAATATTATTATACGACGCGTTGTCATATATTGTGTTATCATTGAAATTGTTTGTTTATCGCGGTGGTGGTGCTAGATCGCGTGGGGTGGGGGGGGGGGGTGGGATGGTGGAAGTGTCAACAAAATTGAAAACCATACTTATCACCATCATTGTATAAGGTATACACTATTACTATATATAATTTGTAAATATAATATGAAATTTCGTGTGCGCGGGAAAAAAAGAGATTTTCGTAAACGATTGTTATATGGTTGTAGATTATATTAAATTTATATACGTTATCATTACGCATAATATAACTATAAATTTTATTTTTAATCGTTCACAACAATGCGCGGCAACTTGCTGTCCTAGGTGAACCTCCTTATGAAATTATTTTAACGGTGCGTCTATACATAAATATTATCACTATAACGCAGAACTTCATACGGACTACTACCTACTGTTTAGTGTTTGTCTGTACATTAACAACGCGGTGATTATAGGGAGGTATATTTAATTATTGTTCAAATGATAAAATATCATTAGAGGAGGTAACGGAGGAAGTACGAAATTATACTATAAATCATATAATTTAACGCAACCGCGAGTTTGGCTTTTCGGTTGGGTTTCGCAATGGATTTTTCTTTCGTATTTGCTGATAATATCGTAATATTTTGACGCAAAACACAAATACATTATATTATTACTGTTTTGTAATATTGTACGAACGCGAGTAACATATCATAATATTATTATATTATAATATCTAACTATGCTATGACTGTGGATCGTTTGTACGATACGTGCACGCACATATATATATATATATATATAGGTATGGAGAGGTGTACTCACTGAGACTGGCAATGTTCTTCAACGTGTTGAGCAAACCATTCATCACATCGCCCGTGTTCCAAATGTGTTTTGATAAGGAATATTTCGCAGGTCTCGAGTTGCCCGGACGGGATGACGGCGGCGACGGTTCAAACGCCGGACGGTCTGAATGAAGAATGCAATTTACTATACGTTACATTATACGGCACTGATATGGTACGCGTTTCCTCCTGTTGTGCGTCAACACATGCGCGTTAAGTTTTTATCGATCGGCCGGCCCTCCGCTCCTCACACCGGCGCGGCGGCGGCGGTCCACCCCCGCGTGCACACGTGCGGTCGGCGCACCACTCCGTCAACCCTCCCCCTGGGGTGGTGATCCGGTAGGACTGTATGCTCCCTCCCCGGGGGTGCCGACGGGGTAGGACTTTATGCTCCCCCCCCTCCGACTCGTCCTCCGCGTCCCGTAAATCGTATTATCTATATACATGTTTAGGTTAAGTGTATAATATACACACACGCGGACGTTATACATATTATATTATAACATTTTATTATTGTGACGTACCTGTAATATATCATTTTCACCCGTCGTCGAGTCCAACGCGAGTTGTACTGCACACAAATCATGACGTGTGAAGGCGCGCGTAATCGGCCACGTCGATGTATAGCTATTGTTGACGGTTTCGCGACCGCGTCACGATTTTAACAACGACTCGTAATTAATAAGGATGGCCAACGGGACGCACGGCGTTATAGTCGAAAGTGTGTACGAGGTAGATAGGTAGTAGAGTAGACACCGCTTATAAACTTACGCTTAAGACTCACGGATATAAGGTTCAGTCTATTATTAGACTCAAAATCGTCTGGAACGGTCCGGACGTATCTAAATACATTAAAAAAAAATTGGTTATAAGACTCAAATTTCGTAAAATAAATAGTAAAAAATAAACTTTTTTTATGTAAAAATGAATTTAATTGAAAAATTAAATAATCGTGTTGATTAGTACCATCACCGTGGTACTAATTGCTATGTACAATACGAATACGAACAGTATATTTTCGGAATATTGGAACAAAATAAAAAACAAACTGAAATTACAAATTTTTTTCAAAATAAAAAATAAAATTAACAATTATAATTTTTTATCAATGTATAATTTTTATAATATTTTTATATGTAATTATAATTTTAGTTTTTTTTTCTTATCAGGATTATTAAATGTATTGAAAAAATAGTATGTAATATGTAATACCTATGTGTTAAAGTATTAAAATTGAAGCAAAATATGTAGTAAAATAAAATTTATAAATACGTAATTAATTTTTTTTTCCCCGCTTCGCCTATAAGATTCATTCGGTTATAAGACTCACTTTGTGCTGGTCCCAAAGCGAGTCTTATAAGCGGCGTCTACTGTATATTATTATTCTCGACCCTAGGTCGCGATGGCCCCGCAGTGGCGGACGAGTTATCAGTGCGGAATTTGGAGGGAGCGTTATTGTGTTCCGGAGGGGAAATCGCCCTCACGACGATGACGATTTATTGTCTTTCCGGATGAAAGGTTTTAAAATCTCTCTAAGCCGACGACATTCCGCCTCGTTGATATAAAGACAACAAGGAAACAAGACACCCAGCTCGTGGAGTACAGAGCCTTACAACTACATATTATTATATAAGTGTTATTGTTATACGTCATAAGATGTTATGTTAACGCTATATACCTTCATGCACGTTTTTGGGTTCAGACGGAGAATGGGCGATTTCATTATGATCTAATATTAAGACCTTTGGGTAAACTACTTTTTGTCTAAAAAGTGTACTACATATTTACGTGAACGGTATGACGAATTACGATAAGACTGTGATTGCGTTTGGCGTAGGATGAGTTTTACTGTTTTAGGTAAAATCGCCTCAAATATATATGTAATATTAGGTATAAAATATGTAGGTACAATGTAAACCATTTAATTATTAAAATGATTTTAAATTATTAAATTATTATAAAACTAAGAAAACTGATTCACTTAATATAATATCTGATACCTACAATAATTTTATATTCACCTGACATAAAATTCGACGTAACGATAATGATGTCGAAGTGGTTATATATATACAGTATACACGCGTAGGCGTAACACGTGGTAATTTTCATAATATAATATTCAAGGAAAAATAAAATACGATTAGGTGTATTAAGAATTGATATTTTTCAAAAATAGAGTAAGATTCAATTCGGTGTCTCAACGTAAGTGTAATTCATAAATTGTAATCTTTATTTTCGTGCTACAGCCTACAGATAAGTTTTTATTAATAATAATAAATTATGATTCATTATTAGCCATTAGGATTTAAACTATTTTCGAATACGAAATAAAATTATTCAAATATTTATAGTGAGCGGTTTCTAGTTGGTATTTCAACTGACGTCTGGCAGCTAGTATCGGAATTCTTCGTACTTAGTGTTAAGTGTTTGATTTGGTTGAGAAGTGGTCCCTCTTCCATAGTACCAAAACACTCGAGTCAATAGATACGTGACATCGTGACATCCTAAATCTGACTTTGGTCGTTGGTATACGATCTTGCCAATCGTAAGTTATTCGGGATCAAAAATCTTCGTATAATATTTGGAGAAGCGACATTTTAAAATAATATATTCAAAAGAAAACACCAGTTAGATTACTAACTACTATAATATATGAAGCCATATCAATGGACTTACCGAGAAAAAGTAATAGTTTATATCAAATTTTTAGGTTAGGCAAGTTAGGTTGTAGTTATATTAAACGACAGGTTGGTATACAACAGGGATGGGCAACTCAATGATACTAGAGGGCCAATTTTGAATGTGCGAAAACTTAGCGGGCCAGAGAACATGGAAAGCAAAAAAAAAAAACTTAATGTTAACTATACGCCTATAAATATAATATTGTTTAATAATGGTTAAGTTACACTTATTCTTAAAATCAACTTTGATGAACTTGGTGGGTAGATTCATATAAAAATATAAACTATTTTTTGAAAGGAGCAAAATTGTTTCTATTACAAAATAAAATATTTGTCGTACTATGTTAGAACGGTTAAGATCTTTTTAATTTCGAATAAACATTTCACAAGTTCCAATAATTAATTAAATTACCATTACTTTACGTTTTAAGACAGCAACACAAAAAAATAAATCGATTTTTAATAAAAAATGAAGCAGTGTTATAAATTATATATTTTATCCCAACAAAAACAGTCCGCCATACACCGTATAAAAAAAAAACTGTTTCTAAAATTTGTGATATTATTTTAAATTATTTTCTAAATCTTTGAACTTAGATATCAATGATATACAAAGATATCATTAAAGTTTAAAGTCACCAAGCTAAGTTCAATTTTTTAGCAGATTATTTAACATAAATGATTTCTATAGTTCAAAGACTTACCTACCTATAACATGATATCGCAACTTTTAGAGCATTTTTTTTACACGGAGTTGGTGGAGTGTTTTTTTTTGGGATATCACTCATTTTTTATTGGTACCTTATTATTTCGGGAGCCTATTGTTTTTACAATGATGTTATTTTTAAATTATTTTATAAAATAAGTTTATATGTTGTTTATAAATGGTTGCCATTGGTTGCAGATTAAAATAGTACTAGTAGAAATTTATATTATCTTAATTTTTTTTTTATATTGGTTGCCATAGGTGTCGGATAATGCCAACTGCAGGCAATATTATCTAATAAAATGTTGAAAATACACGACAATAATTTCTAGTTAAATTAGCGATAACTCTGTTGACTTGTTCAACATTATTTGAAAACTACAGCATACACTTATACGTGCACTTTCCAATTAGATTATTGTATTTTCAAATTTCATTATTTAACTACGAATTTGCTATGCTTTCTCAATACATTTTTTTCGTGAATCGTGTCGTTTCTTGAGTACCTAATTATTATAATCCGGCAGTTTAACGTGGGTTTTGCCTATGTGTGTATCTTAAGGCGCTCTTTTCTTTTTATACTTAGAGCGAACCCGGCGCCGTTCGTTACAAGCAATTCGGTAGACGAGTGCTATATATTATGCTGCGAAAGCTATTACATAGTCGGGCCGACTGTATGACTGTATAGTGTAATGCGACAACTAAATCTGTAAGATTGAAGCGTTAATTATTTTGTCGGCAAATTAATATCTTTACAGTGCATTACATATAATATTATAAAATTAATGTAATAAACCAAAAGGTATATTGTCATTTTTTTTCCCGGCGAAAATGACGTGTACGAAGACAGAAGCTCTGTATATTAAATATTATAAACGAGCGTGTCATTATTACGATTTACATTATACGTAGGTATTCTATTCGTCGATAAGTAAGTCCAATTTTCGAATGTAAATTTAACATATTATCACATAACCCGGGCCACGTGTAATGATCAGTCCTGCCAATAATGCCACAACAAGTAAATGTATAATGAGTTTTATATCAAACAAATACGTATACAACATTAACATAATAATAATGATATAATCAATGATATTATTATGTATCAAAATGTCCGCCAGCCGCCTGCGTTATAGTTTCAAAATATAGGTACACGGTTAATTAGCGTAAATAATACGACGTTTATTCGTCGTTTGAATATTTCAAGCCACTTATATAATATAACGTCGATGTTGTTCAATATTGTGATACACAAAACCGTAGAGTTTGTTTTGTAATATTACTATTTAATTAAAGCTCGTGTCGATAGAACTCGGCTACACCCACCCCAGCGCACATACCCTGCAGTGCCACTTGCTCTTTTGCTATCTAGGTTAGGATATTATATTATGATAAGAAGTCGAAACGTTACATTTCAGCGTTTTACTAAAATACAAATATTTGTCTATTGATTCCGCGAAAATGCGCGTTTCAGTCTCGGCAATAAAAACAAATAAATAAAAAAATAAATTTTATGTATGGTTATATTATTACCACAACGGACGATTTATAATAATATTATGTCGTTTTTATTTTATCTACGTCACGTATACGATTTAGGTGATTTTTGTCGACGGGTATCTACAACCGAACACTTACTATCTGTTACACGGTCGATTGGGATTAATGACTTTAATTTTTTACGTTACCGTAGGGTTCAAATTAAAGCAATAAAAAATAACGAAACTCCGTAACCTTCTATTGTAGACCTTATAGGTATATTACGTCGTCCTATAAACGCGCACCGTTCAAGATAACTTACTTATAATTATCAGAAGCATTATGTACAAATAAAAGCAATTCTTTTTTATTTTTGTTAAATATTGTTTAAAACAACGATTTTGTTTGGAAAATCTATTTAATCAATTCATTCAGACGAAATAAAAAACTAAAAATGATTTTAAAATAAACGTTTAATTTTGTTTAAAAAATGGAAAAATTAAAAATTAATTTGTTTCATTATATTATTAACGGCTTCGTCCTTAATGTATTATATATATATTTTTAATGTTTGTTGATTTATAATTTTGAGTGAAATGACGAAGCAATTTCTACATCAAATGGGAAAATATAATTACATTTAGTGAATGTAGACCAAACAAAATAATATTACAACATTATCACTATGTAGGTAGTACCTATAAGTACTTAATGTATCTACCTACAACTATACATATTAAGTAACTACAAATTATAGATAAATTGTGTTTATATTTATTCAAATTTCATCCAAAAATAATTTCGTGAGTAAAAATACTTATTTTAAATAATGCAATATCTACTTTAAAATTTAACACGTATATATACATTCTAATGCATAATTTACTACCTTTGAATAATGTATATAATATATTATGTTTTATTTAATTTTTATTTTATGGCAGCAGATACTAAAATGTGTAAATTGTAATTGGATAAAATTCGTGTTTTTTTTTTGTTCATTTATATATAATTGACAGCTTTTACCAAAAGGCAAAATTCAAAGCCTAACACCGAAAATGTATTGCAATTATTATCTGACACAAGTTTTCAACAAATTATTAATGAACCAAAGTGCTGATATTGTCCTGTAGTAACTACAGAACTGTCCGGAGGGTCTACAACTTGAAAATCGTGTTAATTAAATTTATTCTCCATTACAAACGATATCAACAACGATAGCAACATTTTCTACAAGATAGTTAACTGAAGGTTCAAAACATGTCATTAGTAAATTAATATAGTATCTATTTTCAAAACTTGATAGAATGTAACGGCAATTGACAGTTGGTTTTTTTTTCTTTTATTGAATCAAAACTTTTTTTATTTATTTATCTCACTTTTTCAGTTTCAAAAGGATTGATATGTTTCCTGCGTGAACCCTATAGCTAAAGATCGAGAACATAACACAGACATATAGACAGATTTGATACAAATAGTTTAGAATTTATACATTTTGAAAAACTAATAAAAATGGTAAAAAAAATACTTATTATTAAAATAATAATCTTCAAGAATATATTATTATCATCAGATTTTCTGTCAAATATAGGCGATAGTGTACCTAATTAATAATTATGTAAATTGTTTTAAATGTAAAGATTCAGTAATTATAATTTGAGTTCATTAGATGGTTTCTATATTGTTAGAACATTTTTTGATTTTTTCCAGTAAATACTAAATTTAAAGTAAGATATTTTATTACACAGAATAAATGTCAACTAAAGCTGTTATAATACAAGAAGTTTTGGAAACATTTAAAAATAGTCCCCTCATTCTAGTATATGTTTTCACACAGTACCTACCTACCTATGCGTTTTTATATAATACATAAGCACTTTATTTTTTCATATGTTATTATAAATAAAAACAACGATACAAAAAATATACCAAAGCATCTGAAGCGTATAAAAAATTAGCTTCCTATCTGTACAAGTTTGTTATTTTTATATGGACACCTACAGATGTCCAATTAGTATTATGTAATCTACACTCTATCCACTGATATAATAAAATAATAATATAAATATCTTCAAAAGCATAAATAACAATAGCACAAACGTGTAAGCAATATTATGTAATAAGAAAATATATACTTTTTGACAATTGTTGACACTAATTGGTAATCCTATATAAAAGCGCGTTACCTGAATATTAATACAAATTACATCTATTAAATTACAATTTAATATATTAAACAAATAAGGATTGTTTATCAGGTAGATGTAAATCATTATCTGGCAAAACGTTTACAATATTGACATATTGTGCTCGATGATTATAATAATAATAAATATGTAATCATTTTAAAGAAGTGGATTTCGAAAGAAAGTTAGGCGAGAAAACGATCTTCGTACCTATATTATTATATAGTTAACCGCAAAACTACGCTACCGCGTTTTAGTTCAATGCCGATCGATAAGACATTTGGACGTGCCATTCATTTTGGTAAGTTGTGTCAAATTTTGACCAATCGTCCAGCGGTCCTTCGCCTATAAAAGTGTTAACGTTTCAGGGTGTGCCCACGATAGTCATTGAAGACGGATTCGTTGAAGATTGGATGGCGATTCACAGATTAAACAAATCTAAATAATATTTTGTATATCCGCTGTTAGATATCGGAATATATTAAAATTATTGAACTATATACTATGGCGATGGCATAAAAGTGTTATAATTATTATTTTATGAAACTTTAAATGTTTTTAAAACGTGATGATTTTCAAGTAAAATTAATTTTTTATGTTCGTTTGAATGACAGACTATATCTTTGCTCAGAATCGTTTTTCGTATACAATAATTTTATATCATTGAATTAAAATTTAACACATCCGAATTACAATGACTCCTTTAGAAACATAATGTACAACAGAGCATTTTATTTTTATTTTTTGTCTTATAGATTGGTTACTTTATCCGTTGGATATTTTGTCCCAATACCTATCAGACATATGTCATATACATTATTACATTAATATCAACGGTAATAAGTAAATTGTATGTTCCATATTACAATAGGGTAACCGACCAGTGACCACTGGTGCCCGGTGATAAATATATTAAAACACGTAGGTACACAGTATTACAATACGTACTGCCGAGTAATTTTAGCTGCAGCTGCAATGCTGCATAAAGTATAATAAATCCACATACTTAAACCCCTAGATAACCCATTGGTCACCTTTCTACGTCTGATCATTATTTTTGTTGTAATAATTTAAAAATTAAATAAACTTTAAAAAAGGTCTAAATATTACCAATCTGTTTTAAACCATTGTCAGTTAATATGAATATTAATATTCACAAATAATTAATTTTGTTAAAAATATCAATCTTGTGCATAACAAAGAATATTAAAGTTGAGTTAAGAAAATTAATTTAATATTCATAAAAACCACAGTGTTGATTTGAAGGTAGATTTTTCCGATTTTTCGAATTATTTAAATGAATAAATTATAAAATCATTGAATCGAATATATTATATTTGATCGATATATTTATGAAATAAACGTGGAATAAGATGTATATATTAAGAATATATAAGTTTTGAATAATGATATTACGATGTGCGTGAAATATAATTCAGACCCGAAAAACACTTTTATTCCAAATAAACTTTTATGTTATTTCGACTTGGCTTAATAAATACTTAATGCAAAACATCAAAGAGTTAATAAAAAAATCATTATAAAAGTCTTTTCGACGGAAATGTTTTTGTTTGAAGGGAAATGATGTGATTTTGTGAAATAGAAACAACATGGTGGTGTGAAATGGAATCGAGATAAAATTCGTTAGGTACGCGTTGTGCAGAATATGTACACACCCTGAGGGTACCTGGGTACTATAGGTATAACGTGTTTATGGTATATATTTACGACTCAAGTGAAAATTAAATGGCATACCGAGAGAGGAAAGAATTTTTTGTAAAAAAAAAAGAAACAAACTTTATATTATATTTTATAAAACCCTCCGTTTTAAAACGATTGAAAGAAACTATTTTAATAATTATTTATCATTATTTTTACCCGAAAAAAATAAATACCAATAGGCAATAACGTTTTTATTATTTTTCGCATATTATTGCAGAGGATATTATTGAACAATAATTAGTACCTATTTCGGATGGGTGAAGGCTTTAATAATATTAACAAATTATATTGTCATCAGAGTTGAGTAATGAACATGCATCCCGAAGCCCAGTAGGATTAAAAAAAATACTATAGTCAATGCAGTTGAGAGAATAGTTTAAAAAACTATTTTTTATGTGTTTTTTTTTGTCTTGACGTTTTCGTATTGTTACTTTTAATTTATTTGATTGCGGTCGTGTTTAATTTGAAAAACCAAAAACAGTTTATCGACCCGGTGACCGTACATGGAGAAATAATAGTATGAAACCGAACGTCTTATTCTCACGATTCGACATGTAACTATCGTTTTCGGCAAATATAATTATTACCTATACCGAATAAGACCTATACAATAAACGCACACAAAAGATTTCACGTGTGTTTGACTTACGTTGTACAATCGGTTCGGAAATTGAAATTTTATTTGCAGTCGACGGCCAAAGTCAGCGGTGCGCCAAAGCCCCAAAGTGAAATGAAAATATTATTGTCTCCACGTCCACGTTTGCCAGCGAATCGATCGGAAACCTAGTCCGACGGTCGCCCGAAAATGCCCAACAAATCGTATTGTTTGTATTGCATGCGGCCACAGTGTCTCTTTCAGGGCGATTCGGATGTCTCCGTCACGGTACGACGATAACACGTGGGAAACGGTTAAAAGGGGACGCCGAGGTTCGACGAAATATATTATATATTTATGTACACGCTCCGCGCATTATATCGTATTGTATTGTATTGTGTGTGTGTGTGTACTGTGTACGACAGTGACAAACGTTTGGCTTTTGTCCGACGAGACCTGCAGATAATAATATTGCGAAAGGGCCGTCGGAAATATTTTGGCAACTCTCGCGTCAGTTTCCCCGCGGGATCGTAGGCGACGTGAACGATCAGAGAGGCACGTCTATATGCTTTGGTAAAGGCACTACATAATTATATAATATATACAGCCGTTTTATACTATATATACCTAATATTATATTTTGTAGGTATATAATAATATAGCGTGAAACGTCTCTATGATCACTTTACCTGACGTACAGTAATTTTATTTAGGCGATATTCGGGGCAGGGGACACAGAACCTTTTTGAAAAGTTGTGACAAAATATTAAAGGTCATTTTTTGTTTGTTTCGCCTAACCGGTGTGACACAAGATTAGCACCGCCTAATATTTGCATAATATTATGACGGGCGACTCAAAAACATTAATCCGGCCCAGACGGTATTAGTAGTGTTATTGTGCAGTGACATAGATAAATTATTGTATTATTAATCCGCCGTCGGGTCGTACTTACTTCGTTTCATGGAGTACGCGTGCAACAGAGCCGTGATCATGTTGCACTTGGCGTCCCGGCGGGCAATCAGAATGTCCCTCCTCTTCAGCGCCTTTACAAGCGCTTCACAGCACACGTTCAACTGGTCTCTGAGCAAGTCAACAGTGGTGGACAGCTCTTCCACACCTAACCATAATCAAAATAATAATTATTATTAATGGACAGATGTAAAATGCACGTCACTCTTCGTGTACGGTAATCTACATACAGGACGACTCATCGCAGCCCCGATTTTTCTTCAATAACGCAGTTGTTAAAAATTCAATTTTTTGGAATTTTCAAATAGGTACTTATACTTATAAAAATCAAATTTCAAATTCTTAAGATTTTTTGTAATACTTAATGAGGATTCTTTGGCCTGTGGGGATACAAACTTCTGTTTGTAAAATAATAACCTCTCTTTTCATACTGTAAATTATTTAGCGGATATTTTTTGTTTTAAAAATTGAATTTTCGACAAGTAATATTATAGTTTTTTAATCTATGTGTAGTGTGTGCTAGGTAAGGATATAATAGATCCACGATATTGTCTTTGGAATATATGGGGGCTATAACGATTTGAAACTTTTAGTAATTTATTTTAATCTATAAATATCTTTAACTTTTAAATATGATCTAAGTATAATAAATATGGTAAATGGTATGAACATTACAGTAGCTGAAAAACTTACCAGTGCGAACTCTAAACCAATTATTCAACTTGGTACAACTTAATCAGATGGACGTGTTCATTCATAAAATAAAGTTTGCTCAGACGCTATGGTAAATGGGTATACGTCATACTATCTAATATCATTATTATATGCTACGAAAAGTAATTTGAGGAAACTTCTATATATAAAATATAATAATACGCTTAACGAATCAGTGTGTGTGTCTAGTACTTACACATATTATACTATGTTTGATCACTAGTCATTGTGGGTTGACGGTTTCATACATGTAATAACCAGTCATCATACATTTTTTTTTATCATTAAGTTTTATGTTTAGTTTATGCTTTCTATATGGGTGAGTGATGGCTAAGTTGTCGTTATGCAACCTTATTATATTGGCGTTATATAGTTGACGATCGAAAAATAATAATAGTATAGATTGTTTTCCATGCACGGTTTTCTTTTACTGTATCGAATGATTGTATCTACCTATAAAATCAAACTTATTAAAACTCTGGTTG
This sequence comes from Acyrthosiphon pisum, assembly GCF_005508785.2. NCBI lineage: Eukaryota > Metazoa > Arthropoda > Insecta > Hemiptera > Aphididae > Acyrthosiphon > Acyrthosiphon pisum. The sequence continues at coordinate 103,725,410 of NC_042495.1, read as the reverse complement.
TATAAAAAAAACCGTTCTAAGCTCGTCAACTCCGTACAATAAACCAATATAAATGTCATCGAGTGTTGAACCGTTGCGTTCTATACTTATTTATTTTTTTTACATGAATCGTATCAATTTTATACCAGAGCATTTGTTTATATTGTGATTTCGTCGTACGGAAGTTATTCCAGAAATCTGAATGAAAGTGATAATCTGCATTGCTGTATTCGTGCGGACCGCGGACTCAGTCGGACGGAAACAGAAACATGTAAATCTCTGTCAATCGCAAAAGCTTTGTCTCCGACGAATGGCCCGTAATTTGGTTTATTTATACTCGAACGGACATGTTTGGTCTGTTTTCCGTATAAATCAATCGCGTTTACACGAATATATTACAGTGGGTAATGGGCATATATAGGTAGCTGGTATACACATCCGAATGATTGTACGCATTTGTCACGATCTCTCTCTCTATCTATGTATATATATTTATGCTATTTATAGACTAAAACACGTGAGAGGAAACGGTTTTTGTGACTTATGTTTTGTGGGAGAGCTTATAGAATTTCGTAAAGGATGTTCGCGGCATGCCTATGTACAATAATCTCGTTTTAGTCGATCGTGCGTTACCTACGGTTTTGCAATAAATTTACAATACTCTACACTGCACATAGCATACAATATTATTATAATAGTATACACATTTTCATATTATTTTTTTCATCTTTACAGTTTTAGTATACCTACACATAAAACGAAATAATAAACGACTCCATTCTAATTTCAAATCGATATTCAGGGTTTTTTTTTTGGAGGTAGGGGCTAAGCACCTCAGCTCTCCCGTTATTTACGCCTATGCATAGAGCATGTTATCTTAACGAGCCGATGGATCGAATCATTCAACAGAGTCTGAAACAATCGATTGATAATCCGTCGAACCAAAACTATGTAGGAATGAATCATTTTCATAACATGGTAATTTTTTAATACATTTTTGAAAAAAATATAGACAGTTAATAAACCTATTCTAAAAGCCTGGCATAATGAAATTAATAACTTAACACTTTTAATAAATAACATAGACGTCATGTTTTAACACTTTTAAGTACTCATTATGTGAATTAGGTGTGCAATATTGGCTTCATTTAAAACGTAAACGATAGGTATTAGCTATAATTATAAAACATATTTTCATCACAGTGTACAGAGGTGATATTGAGACCAGAAATGTCGGTTAACCGTTTTCATGGATAAATTATTAATATTCGCTATATGTCGTCCGACCGACCGTGATGGTTCAAACTTTAATCAATCGACGATTAGTTCGTTAATTAAACATGCCAATCGATTTTTAGCGTTTTACTTATGGCTTTTGAATTTTGAAAAAAATTAATTTAATCTCGTCATAGCGTACTTGCATAACAGTTTGTATTTTCGCTCCTATGACAAACTTAATGCGATATACTTATATATACGTATCTTAATCTTATTTTTTTGATAAATTTTAAACGTGACGCGTGTAGCAAAATGACTGACGCGGACGGCCATGCAAAGTCACACGATGTTTTAATGTGTAACATTATTCTCGAGCGGATGTTTACACGCGCACGAGCGGAAAATAATGAGCAAAATAATAATGACACGGCGCAGAGAATTAGGTATATAGTATATTATATTTTAAAAGGTTATATTATTATAAAAGGTGTATTATAGTATAAAGTGTGAACTCGTCGGGGGGGGGGGGGGGTGCTCGGGAAACGTAATATATTGTGTTATTATTATATACTTTATACGGTATACGCGCTTATTATTAATAAAATTACTTTTATCGCGAGCTTGGTGCATTTAAAACGGCGGTGTAAGTTTCTTCTAGGTGCTGGAAGGGTTAGCTGTTCAAATATTTGAATAATAAACTGAATTTTGCACGTGGTTTATTAATATGTTGGGTATAGGTAATTCATGAACAAGTTGGTAATAGGAGGTAGTATAGTTAAAACTAAAAATTCATAAGACCACTTTTATTTATTATCGTTAACTAATTTATGTTCCCAATTACTACCCATAGTCAGGTATAAAAACTATTCGAATAATATTGTCATATTTTAAATTTAAATTATTTTCCGACCAATTATAGGTTCCTAAATAAAAAGCCTAAAAAAAAATTAGAAAAGAAATTATGAATTGTTGTGATTTTTTTTTTTTTTTTAGTTCGATGGTGGCCGGAGTGAGAGCCAGAGAAACCAATCCTTCCCCCACGGCCCCACACCGCCACTGGATCCATCGTTGATACGCCACCGGTTGTATATAATATAATATGGGTATAGTGTATATTTTACTATTTAAAAAACCATGAGGATAGATATATTATATTATAACTAGGGCTCGGATAAGTTGTTGCATTTACATGTTTGTTTTATTTTTTTGGACTATCGAATTTATCTCTAATATTAAGCTTAAAATTAATTTCACGAAACTACGTCTACTCATAACGTTTAACGTTTGTCGAATTAAAGGAAAAAACCTCACGAGATTCGCGTGCGTTTATGTTATACTGTTGAAAACGTATCGAGTATTGCAAAACACGTAGGTACCTATGTATAGTCGTATGTTAAAAAAATATTACAGCGATATGTACAGCCCTGCACTCAAAACTATACTTCGAGTTAGGCGTGCGTGTTCATATATAATATGTTGTGTCATTAAACTTTCATGCGTATTATTGTAATATTCTATACAAGTATAGATCGGGTGAACAGTGGGTATAATGTATACTATATACGAATGGGGTGGTCTCTGGTGATATGAGTTTCGATATTATTTTTGCTTGATTCATGATTGCGATATTCTTCGTCCGCACGTCGACGGAATAATATTATAATAATACGCTCGAGTATGTATCGTTCTCCGTGGAAATACGTGGCCACGGTACATAATGTTTACACCAAACGTATCAGTCAATACAAATCTGCTGGATGAAACGACTTTATCACAAAGTAAGTGTGTCCGCGGTTCGCGAAGACACCGATAATCGTTAATCATACGCATTTATTGTTATGTTAAATGTGTTTTTGATCTACCCACCGACTAATATTCGCAAAACAGTTCAAAACTACGCCGTGATAAGAAAAAATTTTTTTATTTTTTTTTAGTTTGTTAGAATTAGTTTGAAAGGGTTTGAAAATTATAAAAAAATCGACATCATTTATTAGGAAGCTATTTTAAATTCTATTTAAATTTACGATTTAAAATTTTATTTTAAATTGAAACATTTTGGTCTTAATTTAGGAATTTGTAAGAAAAACTTAATTTAATAAATTATAAAAACATTGTGAAATAAATCAGACCACTTTTGATTCTATTTATTTCTATTGATGAGTTTGATCATTTACTCATCTGAACTAAGAACTTGAATTCTACTTAAATGATTTTATTTTATTTATTTCAGGACAATGAGTTTTAATATTTATACGAATTTATTGAACAATACTATTCTGAGAATTCCAATTTTGTTTTGACCATCGATAGATTTCAAAAGAACTTCAGTTTTCTCCTAAATATCTTTAAATATATGATCCGGGTTTGTGCGTAATTCGGCCAGCTCATTAAAAGATCTTCCAAGTTCCAAGTTCAAAAGATTCAACAATTTTGTTATTATTTGAATTTCAAATAATAATTCTATGATTTTATCATAGTTTGAAAACCCGACATGTATCACGATATATTAAAATCAATTTGAATAATTTAGTACCTACTTGGGTCTATTTTTTTAATTTTATTTTTCAGTACTTTGCCCACATAGCTGAACTTTTAGTAAAATGTTCAATAGATTTGATTGTACCCACACAATTTCTTACATATTGAACATCACATGATTACATGAATGAATATTATGTTTGTGAATAAGTATTATCCACCTGTATATTATGCACTTTGACTTTGTACAGCTGCTGTTATTAACTTAATGATCACGAGTTTTTGTCATCATAATATAATATATTCACTTATTTTTGTATATCCATTATTTTACATTAAATCATCGATCAATTTTATTTCGACCGACGTTGCAGATACATCATCAATTTTGGCTTCCAAGTATAATATTGGTTTTAGTTAAAACGTATATTTGACCTAGTATCTGTAGTCGATCCTGTGCGATGGTGCATCGCATTCCGTTTTATAAATTCGATAAAAGAATAAATATCAATAATAAATATTATTAAATAATAATTATTAATATTTTTAATATGGTAGGTGTATAACACTTGTTAGTCATATAATTAACATGTTTGAATATTCGTCATAATTTATATTTTTAGAAGTAATAGGATTTTATATTTAATTTTTTCCCAATTTTCACTTAAAAATTGCGTAAGTACAGCTTATTTATGATATAGCATAGTAAGATTTTCTGTTGATGGTTATTAAAATGTTTTATATGAAAATCAAAAAAAAAATCATCAAAATTCGTTTTCGATTAGTAAGTTGTGAACAACAAATAAATCGAACGAGGAGTGGCCGGAAATTGATAACCACAATGTTAATTAATTGTTAACAATAAAACAAGAATACCTAATATAATACGAACGACGGAACTTAAAACTAGTCTTAAAAAGTGATATACTGAATTATTTAGTTAAGTTTTACTTTTTCTTGTCAGTCTCTTGGACCATCCTTCGTTCGTGACGATCGTTGGCCTACCACCGCCGTCGCTCCAATTCGTCTGATCTGTCGACGATTCGGAGGCCACGCTGCTACCACCTACTCTGTATATGTCTTCCAGAAGTTTGTCCATCAGGTCAGTCACGGAATATCGTTTCCGGTGTAACTGTTGTCGTTGAGCGTCACCGGACGACGAGTGCGCAGTCGTTGTCGTCAACAGCTGTGAAAAGGACTATTATTATTATATAATACATCTATTGAGCGGATAGTCTAAAAACCCAAATAAATTATCTTTTACAAACGTTTTACATAATGAAAAATGTTTTTTGTAGAATTCATAAATATTTATATGAAAATGATAGTAAATATTATACGCTATATCCTATAAAATTATTCTTCTGATGACCATAAAAACAAAGACTTATAGAACAAAAGAAAAAAAGCTTTTTTTAAATAAAAATCAACCACCCACAATAATTTATGACAGTAAAAAAAAAAAATAGAATCAAGTATCGAGACAAAAAACCTGAGGGTCTATTTTAATATATGAAGCTTGGTACTGGGCAATATGATTGTGAAACGACTGAAACTAGACCGTCGAGCAAAGTAGAAACGACTAACGATGAAGTAACTTTCAAACACGACGCTATCGTAATAGATACTTCAAATTTCATGAGTTCAGACTTGACTACTTGAAACAGAATAACAAAGGGGCTACAAACTCAACAAGATAAACGAAATGTGCCAAATTTAGTAAATTATAAAAACTGTAAAAAATATTATGATAAGAAATTATTATTTCATCATAAACGTCTAATAAATTATAAAATAATAAAGCCTTTCAGGCTTCAATAATAAAGTCTTTAATTATAATCGAGTACGTTGAGAACAACGTCAGAAGGAAAGTGAAAATTCCCTTGAAATTTAAGGTTCCTATTACAACAATTTTAGAAAGATATCAATAAAAAAGACTCGAAGAACCGTAAGAATTATGTTTCAATAGATTAGAGTGGGAACCTGCATAAAACCAATCGTGTAAGTGGTGTTTCATTTTTATTAAAATCAGATTCTACGTGTAGTGTGAACATTTTTAAAAAGGTCATTGAATATATTATTACGATAAATAAAGTTATAATTATTCATAAAAAAAATGTTTATAATAATACGATCAAAGAAGATAATAATATAAAATGTCGTTAGCTAGGAAAAAACATCGACCTTTAAAAAAATGCAAACGTATAACGATATTAATTATCCGTCGTAAATTCTAAATTGCAACTAGTTTAACGCATATATGTATAGGTGATACAGCGCATTATTGGACTTATTATTTTTATCGTTTTTATAATGTTAACACGTTTTTGCAAAACGATCGTCAAGCTTAAGTACACAATATACTATAATATTATCTACCAACTACGTTACATTAATATATTATTTCGTTTGAGCGAAGGTACCGCATTTTAAAATCGATTTAGTATTATTAAATCATATTATATTATGCTTATTACAATAATTGGCGTTCGAAACTTAATCGAATATTCACAATTTCAAATTTTACCCAAATAATAATATTATCGTTTGCGGTTCGTCACGAATTGTACAATTCGAACTGGTATTTTTTTATTAGCTTTTGTACATTACTACCTACAACGTTGAATATCCTTACCGTAGTATTAACTTAACATATTATTATTCTCTTGTAGCATTTTATTACTCGTGAACAATATTACTGTCGATTAATAAATTATAAAATTATAAATCTATAATAACCAAAAATAATCGAATCTAATATTTAGTAGCATACATATTGTTGCTATTATAAAACAATATTTGATATAATATTGATTTGGTGTGAATTAGTGTGTTATATAAATATAACGAAAGTTTCGAAACGCTTAAGCAATATGATTTTCAGTCTTGTATTACTGAAATATTTAAGTTATTTAAAAAATACCTGATTATTGATTTTATACATTTTAACGTAATAATCGCATATCATCAGGTTGTTGTAGAGTATAATAAATGGTTCGTGATACACTAAATTTTCTTAATTAAAAATTTTAAAATAAATTACAAACGTTGATATTATAATTTAGTACACTATAATTGAAAATAAATTAACTTGATAATACGCTTAGGTAAAATACATGTTATTAATTATACTACTCAAATTTAGGTGGATGTAATTGAATATTGATATATAGGTGTATAATATTATACTTGAAATAGATTATTATTATTGTTAATTTATTTCTCAAGATAAGAATACTGGGCCTCACTGAGTATTCTCGTGTGGAGGCCCAGGAGTTAATGATGATAATAATGAATAGATGATAATAATATATATTAGTTACGACACATATTATTTCCTAAATGTATTCACGTGTTAAATTGTGATTTTCAAACGTGTTTTTGACATTAGCTTTTATAATGATGATTAACAAAATTAATAATAACTAAATACAACGGCACGTATTGAACTAATTACGTATTGATGTGCTATTTAATGTCATACTTCAAAGGTAGCGAACACTTTTAAATTATAAATGTTTTATGTACTTACATGATTATTAACTTATTATTATTATAATATTATGTACAAACCTATTCAGTGTATATTGTCTAATATTTATTAATATGAGTCATATTTCACCAAACGTGGTTATTGTAAATAAAAAAAAAAATGCGTCCTTGTACAGTAACTATGTACCTATAGGTGCGTTACTGTGCCATACATTTAATTCAAAAGCTTAACAATATATATTATTACATTTCTAGAAATTTAATTTAAAAGCAAAATAACTGGATTAAAAATATTTTGATTACAGTTAGGTATGAATTTTTTTTTCATATACATATATTATATTTTATTAAATGCTATAATTTATGATGAGACACTCATATCAATGGATTTTCTTCTTGTTTAGATTTATCTATTTAATTTTTGTGGATGAGGCTGAATTCCATAATTAAACTGGATATAATAATATGTTTAGGCTATTCGCAGCTGGATTATTGTGGTGTATAGTAAGAATGATGATCTTATTTGGAGTGAGTTCTCAGCTTATTATGGGGTAAAAAGGTCTCATTGTGGTATGGCTTTGCATGCGTTTGGTTGATAATATATGGATTTTGCAGGTAAGTTTTTTGTCGAGAAAAAAAACTGAGGTACCTACTTTTATACTGGGTCATCTTTTTAATGGTATTGCCATTAAACTAATGGTTATAACTTATAAATATAATTAAATTTAACCAGTGCTTGATTTTTAAACGAAGCAGCTGGGATTTATAGTTATCTATAATCTAAAGAGTCAGGAAAACCAAAATGTCTACACATAACAGGTTTTAGACAACATTTATTTTGGTTTTTGTACAAATTAAAAATCAATATCCGTAGGTACATGCCATTTTCACAAAATGTTTATGAGACGACATGAAATATTTTGACTCTTTTTTAAAATAAGGTTTCTCTTAAGTAGGTACTTCATACTTCAACCAAAAAATCTAAAAAGTTTATTAATGACACAGTTTTCTTTTACAGATATTTTAATTTAAAATTTGGACGGAATCGGATATTTAAACGAACAATAACACTTTTAGTTTGTTTTGTCGTAATTTAAAAATATCATTACATTTCATACATACAATGATAAAATTATAGCCATTTTGGGCCTATTAACATATTTCTAATCAATTGTAATACTATTTAAGATTTTGATTTCTTTTACCGTGACATTAATATTGTCTAAAATCAATTATATTTTATTATTTTTTTATAATTTTATTATTTATTGCTGTGTTTCGTACTAGTATTTAAGCATTGTCTATTATTTTATAACTAACCTACTATATTCGCACCGTACTATTTGCTTTGGGGCGTCAAATAAATAAATAATTATTATAATTAATGTTCTAATGCAATTTGTTTTCGGCAATAAATAAATTAATAGCTATGATATCATAAAATATACTTTGCAATATAGTCTGACTTTTTTTCTCAGAATCGTTTTTCGTATACAATTTCATATCATTGAATTCAAATTTAACACTCCAAACACAAAGACCCGCTCGACGCTTACAACCTGTATAGTACCCACTTGCCCACCTTTATTTTTTCTATAAAAATATTATTTTAATGTTTATCAATAATTCTAGTACCTACTTGTTTAAATCAATTATATGTAAAGTTTAATAAAAGATAATATAAAAGGAACGCTAAAACCGTTTGTTGTAGCTTATGATATTTTTTTTCATCCAAACATATTTTGAATGAACATTCTGCCTAGAGAATTATACAGATTAAACGTATACATTTTTTATACACTCTAATATATTATGTACCCATACACAATATAAGCATTAATTAATTAATAGTTTTCTATTTATTTAAGTTGTATTAGGATACTGAAAGAAGGTAGATAATTATTTGGTTTATTTATATTTATAATGGACCCAGGTGCGTCGTAAAATGTCTCCAATATAATGTATAGAAGTAATCATCTCATGATCGTCCTGGCTGGTACTTCAAAGAAACCATTATGCCAAATGTGTATAGAAATCTCAGTGAGAGCATTTTAATTGATATTTTCTTGATAATTAGGTAGTCGTAATGTTGTATATTATGATTCATCATTAGTCATTACCTACTTTAATGTTCAAATTTATAATTATGATAATATACAAGTACAGAACTGTCCTGGCTGAGACGAACGAATAGAAACGATTGCCAATAACCCAGCCACCCAGTATCTGTATATTCTGTCCAAATTATATGAATTTATTTTTTCGATGAATACAGAAGAGTGTATTATGTGCGTTGAAAGCACAATACAATTAATATTTCTTTTAACATTTTAAATTTAAAAAAATCGTACCTATGATGATTTGTTTGGAAATGATGTACAACCCTTCAGATTTGTATATGCATAAAAACAAAAGGTAAAAGCGGTATAATAATATGTAAGTCAGAGTAGGATATTATGGTCATGTATGGGAGGTATTAAATATGATATATGGGATACTTACTGTTGTTTGAAATCGACGCGTGTACTGTGAACGAGTAAGGTTTATAAAGGTTCAAATGTTGATAAACAAAAACAATACCTGTGCGGCCGCGTTGTTATAAGGTCTGAATAAGATGTATTGTGAAGCTTTTGTATGCAGGGTTGCAGGAATAGACATTACAATACCACCATAAAAGTATTCAATAATAGATGTTGGCACGTCATGTTTTGTTTTTTTTTTTTTTTTAAAAAAAAGGTACTTTCCTCTTTGTCTTTGTATGATTGTTATTAGTTACTAATTTGTACTAAATAATAAAACGCTGGCCGAGATTTGCCGACTAAAACTAACAGGACATTATATATTATATTATCACCGATTTTGGTCGTGCTTTCTGTAATTTATACAATTATACGATAAACGGTCGGGACAGTGGTGGATTTATGGGCAATAATAATATTACAGTCGACATGTTCGAGATAAAATTACCATCGTGATCGTTAAATTTAACGTCCGGTTTATAGTTTATATTATACTGACGCGATTCAAACGTCGCACGTCGCTATACGCCATTGAAGATTATCCACGAAACACGAAATCGATTCGTAATAATGTCCATCGACATTTCGAATTTTCGATCAGCAATATTATGATATTGTGTTCAAGTGTTGTTAGTATTGAAACGGTAGGTAGGTACGATCGTAATAATATTACAAGACTGATAGACCCATTACATAATATAATTAACATTTAACTGTAATATTATAACATTAAATTACAATATTATAACATAATATTACTATAAATTATTACGCTCGTTATTGAGTCTGTCAATCGGGAATTTCGTTGCAACACGACGATGGTTGCAACATATACACACTTCTTTAATAATAATTATTGTATATTATAAAAATATTATTATATAGCCGAGTACTGTTAAAACGCATACATTCGATTAATTAATCGGTTTACTATATTTTATCGTTTCGCACTTAATATTATAAAATTTAAAACCAGTTAGTGCGTAGTTTAGATGCGTTAAAAATAATGAAAATTTGACACATCGAATTCAGACATAACGGTAGGTAATATTTATTTCACTGATCATAAGCTTTAGATGTGTATATTTTTTTTTTTGTATAATTACCTATCAAGGATCAATATTTTACGGGAAAATTAACTTTGGGGTATCGAGAAAAAAAAATACTTTGAGAAACACCTACACGCATAGAAATATCTACGGTAATTCAACAAAAATCGAACTATCAGTAAGGATATGTTGAATTAAATGCCTTAATATGCAATTAAATTCTCAGTGGTATTTTTAAACAGTGGTGCCGTAACAATAGGTAAAGCGTAGGTATTTGGCATAAATACATTGAATATTGATTTATAACTAAGCGGGATTCAGTTTAATATTAAACTAACGTTTATCTAAACTAAGACGATGAGTTTATTATTAACTATATATTATTAAGTATATAGTTACAACTTACAAAGTTTATGTTGACATAATATTTCATATTAATTTTAGCATACCTTTTCATATATACTTTAAATGTTGAAGGAATTATTAAATTTCACAAGAATAAAATCTGTTAGTAGCTGAGAAACCTTGCCAGAGACCGAAATCTCCGAGTTTTAATTTTGAACGTATACAGCTCAATGGCCAAAATTGATTAATGCCATGTCGGCTGGTCTTGGCTCATATTTCGTCAACAATTATTTGTAACGTCAAAATAAGTAATAAATTTAGTAAGACGAAAACTCTTCTCTTTGACACGGTAAAAATAAAACATAATATATATTGAAGACAAAAGAAAAAAATGCAAGGGAAAAAGTGCTATATAGGATAGTGAAATAATAATACTGTTTGAAATAAAAGTTTCCGTTTCAATTATGAATAATGAATATAGGCAGGTACTAGGTATCAAGAGAAAATATTTGCGACTTTGTTTAAAACAAAAAAAGCGTTAAAAATACTAACGAGAAAAAAGTAGTTGTTTTTAGGGTTATTTACTTACCCGTTTAAATGCTTATTATTATTATTATTTTCAAGTTACAATAATAATAGGACTGTTATGGGTTCGCTGTATAATTGATATTATTATTAATTATAAACATTGTCTCGAGATTTCGAGAATTTTATACCTAATTGTAACTTTATACCATTATAAAAAAAATCTGATCATTTTTATTACACATATTATATTATCTGCCATTCAATTTTTATTATTTTCGGGATACTTATAGGATCATACGACATACGCGTATGTCGACGAATCGTGGAAGTCATATACAGATACGTTCTCTTTTGTTTTTAACTTTGATTGTTCTGATTAAAATTAATTGCATCGTTTGTACAGCAGATGTTTATGTTTTATGGAAGATGTACAATTGTTAATATAATCATAAATTATGACATTTCGGTGTTTACTACATTTTTAGTTTTGTTGCTACGCAAAGTCATAAACAAGAAACTTTTACCATTCACGCTGGTGCACTTGTATTAATTATTAAACCACCAAAAAAAAAAATGTACACTATATATAAAATATTTGATATTATGTAAAACCTTTGTTTTTATGATGTACAATTTACATACCAGTCAACTTGTTTGTTTAACGGGTACGCGAGCGTGTATAATATATAATATTATTCAGCAAGTTCAAGTATTTATAAATACAAAAAAATACCGAAACGCTTGCTAAGAAGATCAAATGAATGACTTTGTGCAGCTACGACAACGTTAAGAATTTATTGCTTACATTGCTTACATTTCTCTTTTATTAGTTATTACATCGTTATTGTTTATATTCGCACTTTACAGCATTACTATATGCTTTTAGACGGTTCATGTAAATGCGTAACATTTTACAATAATGTTGAACCCGAAACATGAATAAGACTGAATAATATAATATTATATTTTTTGGCCGCTCACAGCGATAATGTGGTCCTTTTACTATTGCATACTATTAAAGTCGTGTGCTGTTATGTATTTTAAATTTGTAATTTTCGTCGAAGGAACTTAATCGAGTTTTACCGAAACTTTGTTTATTAGCAGAGGTATTCAAACTTTTTCATCCCGCTGAGGCGGCTCCTATGCAGGTATGTGTGTTTACAATATTATTATTACGAAAAAATCGAAACTCTACGGATACGATATGGTACCACCAACGTGGGTGATAATAACAGTGACTTTAGAAATAAATTGTAAGACAGTCGCGCGTTATGTTTTTCACTATCGTTTCCATAATCGCTTTGATGATTATAGATAATATTTTTATTAATTAAACACGACCTACATTAATTCCGGTGCTTTGACGCGGCTCCTTTCGCCAACTCTCTCGACGCCACTGGTGGCCACAACGCACAGTTTGAACACCTCTGGTTAGCGTTTGTAAGAGTTATATTATTAATAAGTAGCGAGTGTGCGATGAAGAATAATATTTTGTCAACATTTTTGGATTGAAAACTCAGATTATTTTTTTTAATATGACTGTCAGTCAAACAGATTAACATTTTGATGTCCACAACAATGGTTTTTGTCGCGATCTTAAAAACGTACTTCGGTCGCAGTCGTGTTGATGTGACATGTGTTACGAGGATTCGCATAAAGTGAAAAAAAAAATGCGAAGAATTTTTTATTTCATATCTCGTACATATTGTAGGTATTATCATGACTATACTTAAGTAATTTGATTAAAAAATAAAAAAAAAAAAACAAGAAACGGTCGAGTAAATCCACGTTGCCAGTGGAAACGGCTGCACTTGAATAATTAAACGGTGTCGGTGTGGTGCAGGGGGGGGGGGGGGTGCAATAGAAAACGTGTATAACATTAATATATAAGTTTAAATGTTATTAGATTTGTATCCCAACCTTCAAAGGAGAAACGTGGCGCGTTTCCTAAAAGTTGAGCGATTATGCTTCCCCGGCTATATTATTTACATTTTCGCCAAATAATAATATGCGTAGGAAATTGGTGCCTTTAAAAAAGCAGCTGTAATACAAAAACCAAAACTCGTTTCGTTTTGTTTTCGCAACGGTGCGCCGTTTCACGTTTGCTATATTTGAGCGCCCATCTACTAATCTTAATATTAGGTATGTATTGTATACACGCAGACACAATTTATTGTGGAATGGATATATGTATAGCACCGTGCGTATTATTAATAATATTATTGATTTTTTTCTCATAAAGGTAGACGGAAAAAATGTGCATAAATATAATAATATTATGTTCGATCCGAATAACACGCGCGCCGAGACGAATTCCGGCGAACGCGTCGCCCGACGGGTTTTGGATAATAAAAATGCATCGATAAAAATATATATATATATATATGTAATATACGTCTATACGAGTAAGTAAACCTTGTATTGAAACGCCAAGACCGAAAAAGCAATAACACAAATTCTGTTTAACATGGTCCCACCAATTTGGTAAACCTAGCTATAACCCAACACAAATCGAAATTTTAAGCGTCCGTAAACCAACCCACGCTATTAGATGGTTGTAAATTTATTTTTGTACTACGATAACATATTAAACTATGCTCGGGTAACAATAATATTAACGATATTATATTATATAAGTAACGGTAACACTATAAAAATACATAAAAAAAAGTATTAAGTGAAGAATGAAGATAGATTTAACGAGTAGTTAATTCAACACTCCAATAAATCGACTAGGTATACATTGGATATCACACAAAAGTTATTTTGAACACAATATCATACTTTTAATTTAGAATAGAATAGAATAAAATAGAATACTTTTAATAGAATTAAGTTTATTTAAAATAATTTAGTGTTGTTTCAACCTTTGAGTTTGAATTATAAATGCATGGCAAAACAACCACAAAGTGAGTTAATGAGCCTTAACGAAAAAACGACGTTCAAATATTATGCAGACCGTAGATTTATCATTGACACTCGCGGTTTCAGTTAAAATAACTTAACATTTCTATGCTTGATAATAGTTTAAAATGTTAAGATATATACTATCATTTGTATTGAAATCGTGCAGTGCAATCGGATTAATAGCTGAATCGCAGAATTATAAATGGCATTTTCATTAATTTATATTCTGTGCCTGTGTCACGTGATACATCGGCACACTTCGAGTAATATTCATCCATTATTCACGGTATTATTATGTCCTAGTTGATATGTTTATGAAAACTTTATAGCGGCTATATACGTGCTTAACATGATATCATATACGATATACTTACTGTAATATGTGTTTATCATATCGTGTCAGCCCTACAATATATATTTTCATTTATTGACTCAACTAGTGCCTTTAGCCTTGTAAATCCGTGGACGTACGTAAACCAGAAAATCAATTCGTCAAAGTGATTTTATTAAGATGCTTACAGAAGTTTAAAAAAAAGTTCGATATTACTAATCTCTTACAAGATCGTATAAAAAATATTACCGACCACACTTAACATGCTCGGACCACCCTGCGATATAGATATCGTAACAGCGTAATAGTTTTAGTACAAAAATATTACATTAATTGTAACAAATTGTAATTATAAATTATTTAAAATATTACGACTATTAACCAACAAATTGTGAAATGTAAAAAAAATTGCGTTACAATACAGTCCGTTTTTCCTTTGCCTGTTTTTAATACGAAATAATATGAAGATGTATATCAGGCAATAATGAGTGGGCAAAAAAATGCTTTCAGTTGGCACGCCAGACAGATTAAGACAGATTAAGTAATAATCACTATCGGGTATAAAATGCGCAGCCGGACAAGTTTCCCGGGGGTTTAACTATTGGCCCCTCGTAGGAATCGTAGGATACCAGAGTTAGGGTGACCGCGAGTGCGCTGTACACATGATGCAGCGTGAATTTATGTACTCACTGGAAGGTGATTGACGGACGTCGGTGGATGGTCCGTGGCGGGCTGGAGCGGAGACGAAGACGCGGTTGTGGTAGCGGTCTGATCACGATCGCGGTTATAACCGGCCGCGACCTGCACGATACCACCGCGTCCGGCGCTCGGAGCTGCGGTGGAGGAGTCTGCAGTCGTTGTGGCTGCGGTGGAGGCTGCCGGCTGTACCGGCTGGACCACCGAGTCCACGGTAAAGTATCGGGTGGCGGTCATCGTTGCACCGAGTCCGACAAGTCGTCGGCGGCGTCTGTGCCTTGCGGTGGGTGCCCGCGGGGATCGTCGTCACTGGCACGACTGCAGCGGGTACGGAGTCGGTGACCCGCCGCGGGTAGCCGTAGGAAATTCGCCGGGTACCAGCATGATAATAATATTGTTCAATCGGTAGGTAATAATTTTAAATATTAATAATATTATAATAACAGTCTTGGCCGTTGTGCGACGTTTAAATAATAATAATATTACGAAGTGTGCGTAGATAACCACTGTTTAACGACGATGGTATACTGTGTTTAACGCGCGTTCACTTCGACGTGTGTGGGTGCGCGCGCACGCGCTCTCGAGCCGACGTGTTTGTTCAAATGCACCGACGGCGATGGTTTTTGTTACATATTATTATCATATTATCATATTGTTATTAATTTATTTTTACGCACACACACACGCACGCCCGCCGCCGACCCGGTGCTATACAAACAATAACTGGCAGATATAAGCATGTTCGACGCGTGCGAACCGTCGCACTGCACCGGGGTCAGTTTAACGTTGACAGGCAGGTACCCATATGGACGGTCGTCGTGCGTGGGTGGGAGTCAAAGCTCTTCGGAACAATGAAACTATATTGTATATAATTGTTACTTATGTGCATATATTATTATTATTATTTAAACGAAAATCGCCAATACACTTATTTATACGCCGCGGTTGTTGGACGAGTCAAACGGGTCCCTACCGATAACGTCCATTTTACCGGTTAACTCAACCAAATGTATGGTAACTAACTATTATACCTATCTAAAGTTGGTTGATTGATATTATAATAGCCATCGTTGTGAATGTGAAACTATATATTGTCAATCACATATTCGCATACATATACGGATATAATATCTATGCATTATCAGCTGTGGTTGGAATGCATTAAGAATATTGAATAAATAAGAAAGGGTCAGTTTAAAAAATCAGACAAATTCATTTTTAAAAACTTTTCAGAAAATAAAAAAAAAAAAACAATTTTAATTTTCGGAGTTATCTTGTGTTTTGATCAGAACTTGGTGTTCAATATAGTATTATCTTTGAGTTATCAGCTGGTTTTTCACCAGAAAATAAAAATCCAGATAGGTCCAATAGTGCATTATTTTTCCTATATGAGTTATTGGATCTGTCTCGCTCTTGCAAGGATATATACTCGTAATTCTTTAAGCGGGATTTGTCTTGCTTTTGCACGGACTTTTTTATATTATTATGACATAGTGTTATATCATGTTATCTGCATGCAGCGTTTCATCGGTTAATATTGTATTAATTGCGTATTATAGTGATATCTCATATTACTAAATAAAACATCCCACTCAATTTTTTTTCAGTAAATTTATTTTTTTCGTGAAATTTTACACGACAAGTTCACGGGACTCGCAACATATATGAAATGTATTTATTTAATATTAAGCGACAATGTAGTAGTTGTCATTATTAATTTTCTGCGATGGCCTTTATGTATACTTTTTATATTGGAGTACGAAGTGTCGAGGCACCTGCTATTTATCATGCAAAAACGTTGATGTGTTTTCGTGGAAAAGTGGATACGTATACCGAGGTATACCTCGCTTTTTAAACATATTTTTTTTTCCTATACATGAAATATTATAGCCATTCAATCGTAACTCTAATACATAAGTGTTATTCTTTCAGAATAATGTATTGTTTTACGAATATATTATTCTGTGTCAGCAAAAACCATAACATTAATAAACGAGGATAAACATTGTTGGTACAGTCAGCTGTTGTAGTCTTTGCGCGCGGTGGCTAGTTTCGCGACGAGTCGTTTTCAGCTGCAGCTCCGAACGTTTTATCCCATATTTACATTACCTACATTATGATACCGTGGTGGCGCAACAACCGCGATGTTATATTCTACTGCACAGTACCAGATGCCAGAAAATCTACAACAGGTTACGGTATAGTAAATCACATCGAAAGCGCTTTTCAAATAGGTACTTACCTGTTAATTATTATACATATAACTACCCCCAGGTAGAACCGTCGTCGCGAGTCGTAATTTTTTTTTCTCTCGCAATTTGGTCGAAACCGCACACGTATCTTTTATGTGGTATATCTAAATGGTATACATAATACATTTAAATCGCGTTCACGTTATCGGCTCGGAGCACTCGGCGTCGCGGAACCGGACGCGTATAATATACGTCGTGACGCGGTTCAATTGCAGAAACGAACCGATTTGCATATTTTTTTTTTTTTGATAACGTATCACTGTCGCAGTGCTCGCATAGGTACGAACGGCTTTTATCAAGAAAAAAAAAATTCTACACATAAATTAAACATAGTGCATATTATTTATTTTATAAGCTCAATAGAAGCGGTTCCAATCGCGTCGTATATTATAAATTATAATATTATTGTTAATTTAACGTTCTCATTTCGGATCGCGTATATTATGTGACCGCAGATATAATAAGGGTTAAGGGTACCCTTGACCACCTACCTCGTACAATAAATAATAATATACCACGAAAAATAACGTATATTATGCGGTACCAACGTACACCTACGTTTTACGAAAAAGCGATAGATTATAATTGTTATTATTATTTCGGTTAGTTGCTGCAGGTGCGAAATCAGGTCGCGGTATAACATCAACACACTATATTATTGTAACACGCGAGTACCACCTACCTAAACATGTGTGTGTGTGTGTGTGTGTGCGTATACGAAAACGCATTAATTGATCGATTTTCAAACAAACGAAAATTGGTCCGCTGTACATATTATTATGGCGTATAGTTACCTACCTACTATATTGCATAACCGCGCGACAGAGGAAATAATTGTTATTATTGTCACTGCGCGAATACTGTGAACTCGGTCGCGTATTACATGCTGGCGGGTGTGTGTAAAACAGTCGAACGGGAAAACGCAGAGGTGCCAAAAGTAGCCGTTTTACCTATAATATTGCATAATGTATATGCGTACGGCCCGTGTCGTAGAGGGTAATTTCACGGTCGGATGGTAATAAACTTGTAAATAAAATATGAACCTATAATCGGCGTGCGGCGTGTGCGTATAATGCTCGGTAAAGCGGTTCGATGGCGGTCGGATTAAGCGCCACGCGGTTTAGGCAAATGTCGTCTCCGGTTTATTGCAGCCATAATAATATATACATTACGTGTTTACGTGCGCAGTTTAAGACCGCTACGGCGCCTCTGGGAAAACACACGCCGAATCGGAGCGTTTTTTAAGAGGGACCCGAGTCACATTTTCCGATGAAATTGTTTCACGGCGAATCGTTTATCTTCCCCTCGACGTCGTCGTTTTGTCCGAAATTCGTCGCACCGTTCATGTTCGTACGACATTATTGTTTTCGACAATCATAATATTATTATAGGTATGCTAAAAGGTGTGTGGGTAGCCCATCATGTCTATACGTAATGCAGGCACGGGCAAATAATTGTTCGTTCATTTGATTTTTATTTACTTTGCAAGGCGTGTATAATATGTTGTATGACATTAGAATATTCGTTAAAATAGACATACCATAATAAAGTTTTCGGTCATTTATTATAAAAGGCTAATTAATAAATACATTTTTTAAATTCTGAACGATGATAAAGTGTTGATTTTAGAATGATGTGTGCTGCTTTTTATTTATTTATTTTCGTGTGTCCGTAGATACTTATTTTTAGTAGAAAAAGTGCTTTGGCGTCATAAACTTCGATTGAGGTTTTTTGTAGAAAATTGGATCTAGCGTTGGTACTTTTAAGAAGTCAAAATTGAAAAAAATGGACCGAATTTGCTCCGCTGAGCATGGTGTTTTGTCTTGTACGATTATTTATCATTGAATTAAAATTTAACACATACATTACAGCTAGTGCCTATATACTCAATGACGAGGTACACTGTATATGGACTACTATTGTACATAATTTAGCGGTTACCCGTCTAGATTTTTCTTTTTTCTATTTAATTTATAGTACAGACCTGTTACTGACTATTTAATCGAAACTACCTATGTGAATCTTCAAATTAATTAAGTGCAAACAGTTTTGTGTTTCTCCTGACGTGTTGTTTTTTTTAATGTAAGTAGGTAGTAGGTACCTACGTCCTACATAATATATATAAGTACCTACGCTTGCTAACTGCTTTGCTGTAAGATTACGACTCGTCCAATTTGTAAAAAAAGAATACGTCTGGTTCTAAAACTTCACGGAAGCCCCGTAATAATTGTCATACTGCTAAAAGTCACTTCGCATAATTGTAATTAACGATACAGTTAACGCGTAATTTACGAGCAAGGCCGATCTGTATTCGGTATAATACTTTACTATGCTATGTACTTTTACAACCTGTCAACTTTGAATTTAATTGTGTTTATGAGAATTTATTATTTTTTTGGTGATTGCGCGTTTATGACACCAATAAAGGTATATTAAGTGAACTTATAATTATATACATTCACATTTAAACGAACAACTTTTAATTCATATATTATATTTTCCCGTAGATTTGGAAACATTACGGCTAAATGAATATAATATAATAATAACAGATATTATATTATATTATATTATAATATTTTGAACATAACTTTAATACGTTTATTGTAGATTACGAAATGTATTATAAATTGAGTTTGGTGGGCTTGGCAATTACTATTTATTTCTAATTTGATAATAATTAAATATATTGATTATTTTACAGTTGAAAATAATCGTAATAATAGTAATAAATATTAATTATTATTTAAGTAACTTGATCTTTAAAATTACGAAAGTATCTTAAAAGTAAGTTTCCTTGTACTTACCTACCAAGAAAAATCAAAAGAAATGAAAATAACCATAATTATTGAAAAAAAAATGTTTTGACACGTAGAAAAAATATTTAGTAATTTTCCAAATAATTACCGTTGTTTTCAAAATATATTTTAGGTAACTTGACACGAGTTTTTTAAAGCCCTTTCAGTAAAAGCGTGTGTAATTTTTGCGAAACCATTCGATAACCTCGGTGGTGTCTTTGGTATTATTTCTGAATGACTTTCAATCCATAAAAGTTTATAATTCTAGAAAAACAAAAAAACGGTCTTAGAAAAAAACATTTATTAATAGGTACCTAGGTACTTTAACTATTTAATTTACATTTAAAAATGTATCAATGATGTACAATTCGTACTACTTGTAATATGTTTGTGAAATATAAACGACCCAATAATAATATATAAGTAGCATCTTATTGGTATTATAATTAAATCGCTGAAATTATAAAAATAAAATTAAACTTTAACTTATATAATATAAACCAGTGGTCTTCAACCGGTGGGTCGCGACCCATTTTTGGGTCGCGTAAGCTTTAAAATTGGGTCGCGATACGTCTTATTTTTAAAATAAATAATAAGTTTAATAGATGAAATAAATAAAAATGCAGTTTATATAATCTATAATATAATGGATATCAAATCAGATTATATTCAGTTTATTCAGTTATAATAGGTATTAGTATACAATATAGGCATTAAGCAATTTTAGCTTTGTTTTTCTACAAATCTTACGTGGGTCGCGAAAAATGTGGGCCTAAAAAAGTGGGTCGCGAGTCCAAAAAGGTTGAAGACCACTGATATAAGCTATAGTAATTTTGTTCGTATAAAATATTAACATATAGTAAATAATTATAACTATATTTTACATTTTATACAACCGTATACAACCAACTTTTAACCATTAAAAAAAAAAAAAAAAAACCTTAATATACGAATCATTATATTATTGATGATTTTTTGATTTAAGATAATCATTCGTCTAATCATCTATTATTTAAAATTATGTAATTAGCGCCTACCTATAATAAACGGCTGCAGATTAGTTGACTATTCTGATATTTTAAAACAATTAACTGTATATAATCATTAATCATTCAGTCCTATTAGATAGTAATAATTAGTAATTTTATTACAAAAATCATACGATGTAAACTTTTATAGTACCTATAACTATAAAATATGTTTGAAATGCATTTTCCTTTCATGTCCAATTTTATTATAAACTTTTAGACATGTCATTTACTGACTTGATACATAATATAATTACATATTTAACGTGAATATTATTTAAAATGTACGAATTATAATGATGATATAAATGTAGACATTTAGGTAGTTAAATTATATGCACACCGAACAAATGGCTTGGAATTTAAAGTGTACACATCATTGAAGGTAATATTGATTTCATAAACTTTTATAGTTTTATATATATACCCATTGAAGGGTCCTAATGAAATTCGAAATAGTTTCAAAGAACCAAAAAAAAAAAAGTAGTGACAATATTGAATTTACTCGTACTTCAAGTTGTATGTCATAAATAATTGACAGTAATTTTATGTATACTTATTGACCTCTATAAAAAAAAAAAAATAAATAAATAACAAGGTTTACGAAAAAATATATTGCCTGCAGTAGAGTTTTATTTGTTCACTGTTGTAGATGTTGGGAAATGTATTTCCTAATGAAGGATAGGTATTAATTTGGCTGAATTATTAAAATTAAGTAGTTAAGCTATTTTACTTCTCTCAGTTTAAGTTCACTCAGCTTACGTACTATTATATTATTTATAGTGCATTCTGTACTGTATATTATAGTATATTAGAGATACGCCTAATGTGAAAATGTTGCTTTTTTGTCATTAACGACAAGTTTTGAGTAAAAACAGAAATATAAAAGTGGGTAAGTGGATGTCGCTCTGCTGTACAGTAGGTTACAAGTGGGTCACTGTATAATGGATAGTATTAAATTTGAATTCAATGATATAATACCACTGTATAAGAAAAACGATTCTGAGCGGAGACGGTATGTCAGTCTAGGTATAAGACATATTATATACTTATATCTATGGTATTAAAAAAAAATTGACCTGTAATATACACAGGAATATCACAATATCCATTAGGTAGGAACTTATAACGCGTTATACATCAACAACAAACCGTGATACTATCATAGGTATATAATAGTATACTTTAGAAGTTTCAAGTACCCACGAATAGTATTATACGATCACAACAAAATAATTAAAATAGTTATTCTAGGTTTTTTAATATGTAATTTCGTTCAAATTTGAACTTAAAATTACTATAAAAATAAACTGTGCTTATGTATTTCTTAGAATTTTTGGTAACAGAATTAAATATTTACGTGCAATCTTGTTTAAATTTTCAATC